>NW_019272025.1:1778872-1904349 GCF_002738345.1 Cucurbita maxima | reverse complement strand
AAAAAAAAAAAAAAAAAAAAAAAAAAAAAAAAAAAAAAAAAAAAAAAAAAAAAAAAAACTATTATAACCCATTTTAACGGTAATAAATTACTCACTTAGGTTTCACTGCTAAGACTGCCACCGCCAGAAGCTTGTCTTCCCTCTGCCTCCTCTGCAACCCAAAATTCCACTTCTCCGCCCACTTTCACTTAAATTTCTCCTCCATTTCTCAATCTCCCCAATACCCTTTTCCCCATTCATCCATCCCTCCATGTCTTCCCCTCGCTTCCGAGTCGGCTACGCCTTTTCCCCCAAAAAGGAGCGTTCCTTCATCCTCCCTTCCCTCCTCGACTGCGCCAAACTCCATGGCATCGACCTTGTTCGAATCGACCCTCTTATCCCTCTCATTCACCAATCTCCCTTCCACTGCATCATCCACAAGCTCTACGACCCCTCATGGATTCAACAACTCCGCGATTTCACTTCCCAGTTCCCTGATGTTGTCATCGTCGACCCACCGGAGCTAATCTCCCGCCTCCTCAATCGCGATTCCATGCTCCAAGTCGTCAATCAGGTGAAACTCCCAGAAGGGAATGAGCGGATTGATACTCCCAAGCAAGTCGTGGTGAATGATTTGGATGTCCTGGTCAAAAATGGGTTACACGCGTTTACCGATTTGGGGCTTAAATTCCCTGTAATTGCTAAGCCCTTGGAGTCCAATGGCTCTGAGAGGTCTCATCAATTGTGTTTGGTGTCTAATGATAGCGGATTGAAGGGATTAAACCCCCCGATTGTGTTGCAGGAATTTATCAACCATGGCGGTGTTGTGTTCAAAGTTTATGTAGTGGGGGAGTGCGTGGTTTGCGTAACGAGGAAATCGCTGCCGGATATTTCGCCGGAGGATCTCGAAAAATTGGAGGCTGTTTCGAGCTTTTCAAAGATTTCGAATTCAGGGACTCCAGTGGACAACAACGAGGGTAATGTTGAAATGCCATCTTTGGATTTTGTGATGCATGTGGCTGCTGGGTTAAGGGAAGCAACAGGGCTTAGGCTTTTTAACTTTGATCTGATTAGGGATAGTAATGATCTGAATAGGTACCTTGTGATTGATATTAATTACTTACCTGGGTATGCCAAAATGCCTAACTATGAGCCTTTCTTGACCAAATTTTTGTTGGATGTTGTTCATAAACGGAGTGGTGGTGGTGGAGCCTTTAGTTCTTCCTATGTAAATGAAAACGAGGTAGTGTTCTGTTGAAAGTGAGAGGCTATCAATCAGCTGGGATGTTACAAAATAATTGGTATGACTCTGTTGTAGAGCCTTTTAAAGGATGTAATACAAGTTATAAATATGAAGCTATTAAGGTAACTGGTAGGCTATACGTGGTGTTTGATTATGGATCTTTTGTATTGGTTTATATCTTAGGATGCCTGCAAACACTAATGAATATGAACTTGATTTGACTTTGTTCCTTTAATATCTTTTCATGTTCGTGTTCATTGTTTGAATTTTGCTGTGATGATCCGTTGTGCGTATCGTAATGTGGTGGAAGCTGTTTTTCGTGGTTTTCGACTGGGCTTGTTGGTTTTTACTCGAATGAATATGAACTTGTTTTGCATTTGCGTGGTGAGGTAATTCCTCTGTTCCCTTTTGAGTAAGTTTTATTGTGTAAATTAGGAACTGACTTGAACTGCAATTTCCATTTAAAGTTCTGAAAGGGATTTTTGCTCATAATAGATATACTTCATTAATGTGTTAGCTCTGAATTGTTCTTGTGAATCATGTAACTGTAATCTATGGCTGTACCATTATAGGAACTTGTTTTTTTCCTTGGTTTTGTTCACATCTTTTCTTGCTTTAGAAGTTCCAAGTTGAAAGGTTGAGGGTGTGCTTGGGGTGTTTCTAGAATGAGTATTTTTGTTATATAAGCATTGTGTTTAGTGACAAATCAAGATCATTTGGAAGTGCTTTCCAGCCCAAGCAGCTTACATATACTTCCCACAAAGCACCTTAACTGCAAAAAGCACTTGTATCTTGCTCCCAAACGATGATGATATTGAGAGAACAAAGCATTTTAGGCCACCCGAGAACATACCCTTGATCTGGGAGTTTCTCTTTCAGATCATACTATTAAATCCAAGCGGGTGCTAGCAGATATTGTTCGCTTTGAGCTTTTTCTTTCGGGTTTTCCTCCCCATCTGATGCAGGTTCTCACAATCCACACCCCTTTAAGGCCCAGTGTCTTCGCTGGCACTCGTTCCCTTCTCCAATCGATGTAGGACTCCCCAATCCACCCTCTTCGAGGCTCAGCATCCTTGCTGGCACACCGTCTCGTGTCTACCCCCTTTCGGGGTTCAGCCTCCTCGCTAATACATCGCTTGATGTCTGACTTTGATACCATTTGTAACAGCCCAAGCCCACCGCTAGCAGATATTGTCCACTTTGGGCTTTTTCTTTCGGGTTTTCCCTCAAGGTTTTTAAAACGCGTCGTGGGAGAGGTTTCCACATCCTTATAAAGAATGATTTGTTCTCCACCTCTCAAACCGATGTTGGATCTCACAATCTACTCTCCTTCGAGGCCCAATGTCCTTGCTGACATACTGCCTTGTGTCCATCCCCCTTTGGGACTCGACCTCCTCGCTAGCATATCGCCCGTTGTCTGGCTTTGATATCATTTGTGATAGCCCAAACCCACCACTACTAGTAGATATTGTCTTCTTTAGGCTTTCCCTTTCGAGCTTTCTCTCAAAGGTTTTTAGAACGCGTTTGCTAAGGTTAGATTTCAACACTTTTATAAAGAACGATTCGTTCTCCTCTCCAACTAATGTGGACACCGGAAATCTCTCTCTTGGAGTGCATCTAAATCAAATAAGAGAAATAACTGTTCATCTTTGTTTGCGCGATTACATTTTTGCCCTCAGTTTTGTTTATTTCTTGTCTTCCATTAATGAAATGATCAAGCACACACTGTATCTTCATCACTTCATATTTATACATTGTTGAAGTAAATATACAAGAAACAGGCAGATTAGTACCCATCATCATCTTGCCATTCTAGCAGAAAGAAATCATTTACAAGAAAAGATAGCTAACAAAATCAAAACGACTGATAAAAATAAAGCATATACTTGCATGGTTTCCAATCCTGATGGCAGATCAGCAAGGAGAGAACGAGGTAGCAATGAGATCAGATACCGCTCAATGTAAGTTTGACAAATTCCCTTTACCTTATTTTCATACGTACAAGAACATTAAATTTCCAGAAATGACTGCATGATTGTTTGGTTGTGGAAAAATACTTGAAATCTCTGCTTAACTTAGAGTTTTATGATCTTTATTATTTCATTGATTACTTCTAGTTGATGCTGTGATTTCCAAATCTAGGGAAACTGATGCTGTTTTTTCTTTTTATGTGTAAAAAACTGTTCTTTTGGTTGGAGCAGTTCATATATGGTAGAGAGTAGCACTGTAGAACGCGACACAGTTTTGGGGAATTATGGAAAAGTTGGAGGGAAGTCTATTGGTGAGTTTGGATGAATTTTGGAAGGGTGAATACTGCAGTAAAAAAGAAGAAAAAAAAAACATGTTTCATAGGAAATTAAGGTTGACTTTTGCCGTGTCGGAACCATTCATATGAGCCGAACGATAAAGTTACAATGTTAAAGAAGAGAGATGTGTCACATATGAACTGAACGATGAAGTGACGATGCCAACGATAAGAAACATGTCTCATATGAACCAAACGATGAAGTGACAATGTTACAGAGAATAGGCGCATCCCATATGAACCAGACGAACGATGAAGTGATAATGTGATAGGGATGAGACACAGCCCTCTTTCGAGCTAGACGAACGATGAAGTGATAAGCGATACAAAAGCTCCACCTAACTCTATCGACGAGACTCACCACCTCTTTTGAGCTAGCAAAGAATTGATTTTATTGATTTTGCTAGGTTTCAGAAATGATTATAATCCTTCTTTTTCATAATTTTTATGATATGATATTGTTCATTTCGAACATAAATTACCACGATTTTATTTTTTTCATTTTACTCAAAACGAAAATCTTCAGTACGATGATAATATTATTCTTTCCTATCAATTTGGTCACACTTCCAATCGAAAAAGTACAGATGCAACTACAAACGAAAACAAAAAATTTTATTCACATATAAAAAATACCATATTATGTCTTTCTTAAGTAGCAAACGTCAGACACGTAGTCCTTGTATAAATTAAACACGAAGAATGGCTTACATTGATACCAACATCATACATTACAACCAAAACAAAATGGCAAAGTTGGTGGGTTAGTTATATTTAAAGGTCAACAAGATACCTACTCATTAAATTCATGAAGTCCTTTTGATAAACAAGCTTAATATGCTTGTCAATCAATCAATATATCACATCATTCAAACATGATATCGCGAACTGTTTAAAATTATGCCCAAATAGAAAAATACCATACCAAAAATGTCTAAGAGCTTGTCATTTGTTTAGAAAGATGCCTCAAGATGTTCACCAAATTTAGTAATATATAAATGAATAAGAAAAAACGAGTCTTTTTGGCTTAATCATGTGATGAAATCTTTCGATGTTGGGCAAAATGTGTTTGAGTTTTAGCATAACGTGAAGACCAAAACATTAAACCGAGAATATTTAGTTAGTTACTTTAAAACTTGTACCTTTGAAAAAAAAGTGAAGACCAAAACATTAAAAAAAAACGTCTTCAAACTGAGAATCTTTTAAGACCTTTGAAGGCATCTTAGGATGTCAGAGCATCTTACATTACTTCAGAATAAAATGAGTAACTTATTTTCTTTCCTGATTAAATGAATGGAGTTTTAAAGAACATTGGTTGGAGAGAGAACAAAACATTCTTTTTAAAGGTACGAAAGCCTCTCCCTAATAGAGTGTTTTAAAAACATTGAGGAAAGCGTGAAAGGGAAAGCCCAAAGAGGACATATATGATAGTGGTGGACTTGGGATTGGGCTGTTACAAATGTATCAGAGGCAGACACAAGATGGTGTGCTAATGAGGACGTTGAGCCTCGAAGGGGGTGGACATTGGAGGTTTTCCAGCGAGGACGCTGGGCTCCAAAGGGGGATGAATTGTGAGATCTCATATCGATTGGATAGAGAGGAACGAGCGCCAATAGGGACGTTGAGCTCCAAAGAAGGATGAATTGGGAGATCCCACATCTGTTGGAGAGGTAAACAAAACATCCTGTATAAGGGTGTGCAAACCGCTCTTTAGTAGACATGTTTTAAGAACCTTGAAAGGAAGTCTAAAAGTGAAACCCGAGAAAGCCCAAAAGGAATTAACTTTCAACTCGAAGATATAAAATTAGATCATTGTCTTAGCCTACAAAATAATCGATATACATTTAGATTTGAAAAGAAACTTCCGTACAAAGATTCCCTTTCGATGTTCTAGAGACAGAGAAGCAAAGAAGTTACCTAAAAAGATCTCACTTACCTTAATAGACAAATTTGCTGTTGGATCAATAATAATATTAATCAAAGGACCCAAATAGTCTTACCTAATAGTTAACAACGACTCTTGACTTTTTTGTCAAATGAAATTACATCATTATTATGGTTAATCAAACGTCTATTATATCCACAATTACTTTATTTTGAACGTCCTCAAAACAGACGAAATCTACGCAGAAAGAAACAGACCATTCGAACACGAAACCCCAAAA
This sequence comes from Cucurbita maxima, assembly GCF_002738345.1. Taxonomy (NCBI): domain Eukaryota; kingdom Viridiplantae; phylum Streptophyta; class Magnoliopsida; order Cucurbitales; family Cucurbitaceae; genus Cucurbita; species Cucurbita maxima. Next base: position 1,898,657 of record NW_019272025.1, on the reverse strand, counting down.
ACGCTCTTTTTAATGGGTTTATTTACTCATTCTGATATAGAGTTGACAATGAATTAAAGTAGTACGGAGAAACTTTCATTTCATCGTCGCGTCGTAGTTTTTTTTTCAATTTATGTGGTACGGAAGGGAAATTCGAACACGGGTTTGCACCTATTCGAAAGTCCAACACGTTAGATGGTCTTGTTCTAGAAGGCGAGTCTTTTTTTCTAAGTCGCAACAACTAATGAACGACATTATTATAAAATAGCATTTGATTAAATGGGTCAAATTAAGTTATGTTATTTAGGGGCTCCTACACTTCAATTGGATAGCCATTTTGTTCTTATTAAAATAATGGAAGCCGAAAGTGAAGCTTTGATAACAATAACTAATGTCATATACAATTTTTTTAATACCCATTTGGCACACTTTCTCTTTCTATTTATCTACACTTAATTTAAATATGGAGTTGAGTTAATTTTTTTTTTTACAGATAAAAAATTTGGTTCCGTTTGTGAGTTGTCTGTTTTAGGGATTGACGACTTACCCATTTAGTGACTTTTACACTGGACGTTCCAAAAATGGGGAACTATCGAGTCGGGTGAATTTACCACATGTTAGGTGTAGCTGGTGTATTCGGCGGCTCCCTATTCAGTGCTATGCATGGTTCCTTGGTAACTTCTAGTTTGACCAGGGAAACCACAGAAAATGAATCTGCTAATGAAGGTTACAGCCTTCCTTCTCCTTTCAAGGCTTACTCGAAAGAGAATCCAGTGTTTCTTGGTCGTGAATATCTGAATAGGACGAACTGCCCTGGAACAAAACAATTAGAATTGACATTTTTTTCGAGTCAACTCGATTAATACGATCAACCCAAAAATAGGGTTATAACCCAATCCACTGTGACTTATAAATGTTTGATATTTAAATTTTATGAGATTTTAATTATTAATGTAACATGCACGGTGGATAAGTAGAATCTTTTAAATAATTTTAGAAAAGAACTATTCGATAACCCAACCCGACTGAATCACGAGAGTTTAAATTGAATAATTTAAGAAACTTTCGCGTTATTATACAATTAAAAAAATGCTATACAAATGGACTTTTTTTCCCTTTGAAATTTTGCTAGTTTGAACACAAAATGTATTAATATCCACACACATAAGTCAAATGAATCAATTATATCTTAAAATAAAGTAAAGAATTTGTTTAATATATTTATTTTCTTTCTCCTTCTAGAAACATTAAGACTTTAATTAATTTTTCTTAGTTTTAAACTTTGATTATGATTTTAATTGTCCAATAGTAGCTTAATTAATTAGATAATCGAGTAGTAAAGGAGGTGAAGCATCAAATCCATGCTGTCTCGATCTCGACTTATTTATATAAGAATCATACATGGATTTCTGTACAAAGTAAATGTAAAACTCTTCACATATCACCACGAGTTGTTAAGAAATGACATCCTCTACTGAACCTCTACGAGACCGACCATGGCGGAGGAGTTTGGCTGTTCAAAGAAAAAAAAAAACATATAAATTTGATATAATTTAAAGTATTTATAAAACGAGTGGTTTTTATTCGTATTCACTTACTTTATCGCATGTTTCCAGTAAGAATTGGAAGTTTCGTCATCCATGATATCTCCCCAATTATTTTCTATGGCGGTTGGTATTTTCGAGCACTCGGGAGAAGCTGGAATCAAGTCGGGAAGTGAGTTTGGGCATTGGCTCATGTCATAAAAAGACTCCGCTCGATTGCAATCGTTTTCCAACCCTAACGCAGGTGCGGTTGTTGCGTAGTCGTCACATGATAGTGGTTCTTGTAGGGGTTGTATGTTACTTGGGAAGGTTTGGAAAAAGGATCCGATAGGGTGATTATAAGTTAGGTTTGTGATTTGTTGTGTGTTGAAGAGGTTATTTGAAATGGCTAGAGAAGAAGGAGAGTTTAGAATTTGTAGAACATTTTGGAGGAGGTGAGCTTGTGTGTGTAGCCTTAACGAACTGTCCCATGGAGCTGTGGAAAGAGAAAGCAAGTGATGAAGATTTGAGAAAGTGTTCATATGATGATCGGAAGGCATTGGCACGTGGGTGACTGGATCGATACCCATTTGGAGAAGCTTCTTCTTCAAGTGAGTGTTCCAAAAGTTCTTAATCTCGTTATCCGTTCGTCCTGGAAGATGGCTAGCTATTATCGACCATCTGATTGCAAGAATTTATACTCCTTTTAGTGTTATTGTCAATAATTTTCTATAATAACAAAGCAAAAACTTACTTGTTTCCGAGAGATGCATGAAGGGTGATGATGATTTGCTCTTCTTCATTAGAAAAGTTTCCTCTTTTGATGTCAGGTCTAAGATAGTTCGTCCATCTTAATCTGCAGCTCTTACCACACCTATTCAAACCAGCAAGCTTTGGAAGAGCTCTCCAGCTCCCATGACCATGTTTTTCAATATAATCCACTAATATTCGATCTTCCTCAGGCGTCCAAGGTCCCTTCTTTAAACCGTTCTCGTCGAGCATCGACGCTCTCGACATCACGAGATGAGTTAACGGGATGGAAGAGAAGATGAAGAAGCTAAAGTTGGGAATGTCAAAAATGGCAAGAAAGTGGCTGTTTTTATAGGGTGAAGAAAAAGGTGGCTTTGACATTTAGAAGCTTTTGATTAATTTGATGATGGGATTTGTTTATCATTTGGTATAACTTCCAAACATGTCATTATGTATGACTTGTACAAAAGGGGTTGAATGTGAAATTATGTCTCTTTTTACATTAACTTTCTTTGATAATGTTTTTTTTTTTTTCCAAAATAAATAAATAATAATAATAATAAAACTAACTTTTGACATTTTAAACACTTTATTATTTATTATTATTATTATCTAGGTGTAATCAACTCATCTAAGTGGTAAAACCAAACAAGTTTGGTCGTATTTAAGGTTTGATATAGCTAGTCAAAATATATAATTTAGTCTAACGACATTTTAATTTATTTTTTAATATAATATCAAAATTAAGCTACTCCAGCTACGTTGGGAACGTTTCAGAGATAGATAGCAATCTAAGCTAACTAATCATTCGTCGATCAAAGAAATATTCTTGTTTCAAAGAGAGGAAGATGAACTATTCACATTTATCAAGAAATTCTCGAACAACCTTACAATCATACAAAGAACGAGAGAGCTGGTTGTAGCTGTTTTTCGTTTTACCTCGTGGCCAACTCGGAGGGCTGAATCTCATGAGGACGTCTTTGTAGAAAAAAAAAAAAAGGACACGTCAGCAATGAAAATTGGACCAAAATCTACAAGGGTAGGTTTGTTTAAGAATGGATGATTATTCATTATTATACGCAAAAAACTTAGTATTTATTTTTCTTTGGTCGGAGCCTACCTAATTCTAATTCACTCTTAACTTTCAAACAACTTTTTGGAATTTTAATATATATATATATATATATATATATATATATATATATTTGTTCATACCCATAATGTCAAATAAATAAATAAAAAAAAACCCACAATTACTTTTTGTAGCTATTATGATGTAAATTTAATCTAAGAGTTACCTCATTATTTCTTTGGTATAAATTTAACATCATCTTTGTGTGAGCCAATACAAAAAATACATTATTTTTAGGGAACATGTCGAATGAACGTGAAACATAGTTTTTGTTATTAGAATTGATTGAGAGTTCAAGTTTATGTCCAAGATTTGGAATTTGGATTCGACATTTGATGATCTTAACATTTTTCTACGACACTATGTATAACGACCCTGATTTTCTACTGAAATAGAGTTGCTATAGTTGGTATCAGAATTCTAGACTACAGATTCTGTAGACTAGCATACAATGTAGGCTTAACATGTTTCATGGTCCTAATGCTAATGTCCCATCATCGTCAGGTATGTCATGTGTAAGATAAGAAAAGAACTAATGATTGACATTGTCACCATTGACGGTATCATTTTTGATTGAGTTCTATATATATTATGATATAGCACATGATATGATTTACACTAGCGAATGGTAGACTAAAGGATAATTCTATGTTGGTTTTATCTCGTAGATTATAGGATTAGTCAAGAATTGTGCAAATATTCAAGCCTTATGCTACTTATATTTCAGGTAAAGGCAAGACACCCCAAAACAATCAAGCCTTCGGCTACTTATATTTTAGGTAAAGACAAGGCACCCATGTACAGTTGACGGTGACGTTGCATCAAAGACCATGAAACTTGGATAGGGTAGTTGCATTTTATTTTGTAGATTGTAGGATTAATCAAGTCTTGTGCAAATACTCAAAGTCTTATCTTACTTATATTTCAAGCAAAGACAAGACACCCCAGAAATAGTAAAGCCTTGTACGATTGATGCACGTGCGCATCAAAGACCATGAAACCTCGGTAGGGTAGTTGCATTTTAATTTGTAGATGGTAGGATTAGTTAAGCCTTGTTCAAATACTCAAACCTTATGCTACTTATATTTCAAGTAAAGACAATACACTCCAGCAATACTCAAGCCTTGTATTACTTATATGTCAGGTAAAGGCAAGACACCTTTGTACGGTTGACGATGACGTTGTATCAAAAACCATGGAACTTGCGTAGGGTAGTTGCATTGTACGATTAGTCAAGCCTTGTGCAAATACTCAAGTCTCATGCTACTTATATTTCAGGCAAGACATCCATGTATGGTTAACGGCGACGTCGGATCAAAGACAATGGAACAGGGTAGTTGCATTTTATTTTGTTGATTATGGGATTAGTAGATGACATTTTATTTTGGATTCAATATTTCTCATTACTTTGTTTTAAGACTCTTATGCGAACGTACAAGTCCTTAACATCGTTTTATGAAATTGTTGTAAATGAAGGTTTCTGCTACTTTGCTTCAAGACTCTCATGCGAACGTACAAGTCCATAACATCGTCTTATAAAATTATTTTAAATGAATGTTTTCGCATAAATAAATTACGTAATGCATACCGTAGCAACTTAAATACTATCCAAAACTTGAAAAAAAATAATCAAAAAGCTTTTTTAAGCTAAATTAATAAAAATATAAGTTAAAAATATCCTTAAATTTTCAAAATTTTTATTAATACCTTTAAACTTTTTTATAAACTTCAAAAAGACTTTAATGGGTATTCTTTTAAATATGGTATTAACGATAAAAGTACTTTTGAATTTTTTACGAAAAGTTATGAATGAAATTTTTTATATTTCAAGAGTATTTTTGAAACACTATTGAAAGTTCAAAAATATTATTTAAACGAAATGTAACGGCTTGAAATATATTTTTAAATATATATTTTTTTTAAAGTTTACAGATATTGTGAAATTTTTTTAGAGTTTAGAGGTATTTTTGTGTAACAGCCTACAGCTACCGCTAACTCATATTGTCCGTTTTTGCCATTATGTATCATTGTCTGTCTTACGGTTTTAAAATTCATTGGTTGGAGTTGGAAACAAAACATTTCTTATACGCTAAATTTTGAATAAACTCTAAACCCTAATATTTATGGGTTTATTGTATAAATTTTTTAAACAAAAAAACATGTTGATTTATTGCATATCTACAACTAGTTTTATTATTTAAAAATATATTAAATCAAACATTTAATTAAATCACTTTGTGTCAAATCTATTTTTGGGTTGAGATGGTACATGAAATTACATCATGTTGATTGCATAATGTTTTATATTGGACAATTAAACGTTATCCATTCGTAGAATCCGATAAAGTCTTCACAAAGTGACATCATTTCCATTTAAAAGTCAACGTGGGAGTTAGAAGGATCATTGGATTCTTCAATGTTTTTCCTCTTTAAAATTTCACCCACATTTTATCTACATTTTACAAGTTTCCTTCGTTTTTCTTTTGGATGCAAGTTTCTTCCCTCTGTTAGTTAATCTAATATTGTTGAAAATTTATTGTAGTCTTTTTAAAGTGTCTTTATGGCTTGATATTTAGCCCACTCGAGCTATTTGGCCATCGATTCTTCGATGAAAGAAAATCGTAGGTTGCATGCAAAGAATGGTTGTATATAGGTGTGGTGGTTCATCGTCACATTGTAACTGAATTCAAAATAAATCTAAATAAAACAATATTCAATGTTTTGATTTAAAACAGTCAAATAAACGTAAACTCTTAAAAATATCTCCTCTCCAACTTTTATGGTGTCCTCAGCTCTGCTGTCAACCGTACATTGACGCCTTGCCTTTACTTGAAAAATGTAGGTAGCATGTAGCTTTAGTATTTTATGAAATATGCAATAAGTCACCTCACTGTTGGGGTTAGAAATGCAAACACATGCAACATATGAGCGAGACCTAACTTTTCATAAACTTTACATAACCTTGGGTGCTTTTCTATTCCGGGTAGGGTTGGGTGTGTGGTACTCCTTCACACACGGCCCATGTACGCGTACATGGATCCACCAAGCGGGCTCGTATACAACCCCCTGTGCCTGAACAACTCCTGACCCAATCTGTCTTTGATGGTTAGGAACCATACTTACCTCAAATGGTAAAACTAAGGGCAGAAATGGCTTCGGAAGGGCTGAAAACCTTGGAATCGATATATTATAGTGATACCAAGCCGCAAAGCCGACCAACTAAGTCGTCAATTCGAGTTGCGAGAATTGATGGAGCCGAGCCGACGTACACACCAAGCTGAGTTCCGCCGGTCATGCATCGTCTTCGACACAAGCATGGCGATCCCGACATCTATATCTTACTTCCACTTGAATCCTTTTTCTGGAATAGCAACCCTAATGTTATGAGAGAAAAGTTTGGAGAGAAAATTGTCTTCAAGGGAGGTAAAAGGTTGGGCATAGGAATATAAAAATAATCTCAAGACATTTTCCAACCAGACATTCTAGAGTTTTAGGATAAGAAAACTTGGAGAAATAGAAATGTTTCTATTAGGCAATAAATGAAATCCCTCAATTTCCACGGAGATTACATGAAAACATTTAATTATTTATTTTATTTTTATTTGATTTTATTCTAGAAACTCGAATCGTTACACTAAGTGTGCTAAGTATCACAATCGCACTCTTGTAGTAATTGGACTTGTGCGACATTTGTTTTAACCCAGCAAATAAGTCAGTTGTGTGAAATTCGCACTTTGACAACAATATCGGCGTATACTCGAGTCTTGGGTCATGTTTGAAAGAAATGTTTTAGAAAATGTGAGCGAGGAAATATGTTGAAAACAATTGTAAAGAAAGTAATGTTATAAACTAAAAGCGAGCAGGAAACAATAATGACTTTGATAGCATATAACTCAGGTAGGAAAAATAAACAACTAGCCACATCTCCTTCATAGTACATTTTAGGGCATTTTAGCCTTGATAGATGTAGACATGATTTTGGTGCAAAGAAATAAATGTAGTTTGTTGGTACTTACCTAGATAAGGGCACATATGTATCAGTAGTTGGCAGATACAAGGTCACCTACTCATGATTATGATTATTGTACTATATGGAGGATGCTAGAGAGTCGTCAACTAATCTCTAATAGTGAACTGTCTAGATTGACAGACTTCGTATCCATACTAAAGTTGATAGTCAGAAAGTTCTACTGTAATTGAAATGAACCCACATGTGAATTGCATGTATATAATATAACTCTACTAGAGAAGTGCCGTACATGATAACATACCAGGTCTCCCTATATATGTGTTAGATTATATTAGGATTGTGCCATAACGACATGAACTCACATGCAATATCAGTTCTTGCATGTATATACGATTCTACTAGAGTCATGGTGTGCTCATACATATGGAGGAATCAATCTATGTACTCGATTCTGATAGGGTAGTGTCCAAACAAGATGAGCCGCATGTGAGGTCACTCCTTATAGGTATATGATATGATTCTACTAGGGTAAGTGTAACGGTCTTTTCTAAAAAAAAAAAATTTGTTGCATAGTCGTCAATGTTAGATTTGATTTAAATTTGATTTAGTTATTTAAATTAAATTTGATTTAGATTTCCTTATTTTCCGTCTATTAGCTATCTAATAGCCAATTTCATTCTTCAATAGAATGTGAGATTTCTCCCCATTATTCTTAGTTATTAACATTTTGTATCAGATCCCTGCCTAAACTTAGCGGAAGTTAAAACTAGAAGCAATAGTCTTCTACGTGTGTCATAATAAAAGTACGTCGATGGAGAGTTCATTTGTGCAGCCTACAATTCCGAAATTTGATAGGTATTATGATCATTGGACGATGCTCATTGAAAACTTTTTGCGTTCAAAGGAGTACTGGGGTTTGGTGGAAAATGAGATTCCTGCAGCAACAGAAGACATCGTTTTCACACATACCCAAAAGAAGCACATTGAAGATCAGAAGTTGAAAGATATGAAAGCAAAGAATTATCTATTTCAAGCATTAGATCGTTCGATCTTGAAGACAATCCTCAACAAGGATACAACAAAGAACATATGGGATTCTATGAAGCAGAAATATCAAGATTCGACATGGGCAAAGAATGCACATTTGCAAGCTCTTCGAAAGGAGTTTGAAATGCTTCACATGAAGGCAGGAGAATCTGTGAATGAGTACTTTTCTCGGACCCTTAGCATAGCCAACAAGATGAAACTTAATGGTGAGAACAAAGAAGATGTTGAAGTAGTTGAAAAGATTCTAAGATCTGACTCTCAAGTTTGATTATATTGTGTGTTCCATTGAGGAGTTCAAGGATACAACGATCTTAATCATTGATGAGTTGCAAAGCAGCCTGTTTGTGCATGAACAACATATGAGTACTCATGTTGAAGAAGAACACACTTTGAAGATCACTCATGGTGAACAATCTGGAAGAAGGGGTCAAGGTCATGAAAGTTTTAGAGGCAGAAGAAGGGGACAAGGCAGACAAACCTTCAACAGGGCTATAGTGGAGTGACTCAAGAAGAGATGTTGTTGATGACTTATGTGAATATGAATAAGGCTAATAGAGAAGATATGTGGTTCCTTAACACGGGATGTAGCAACCATATGTGTGGTAAGAAGGAATATTTTTCACATTTTGATGGAAGTTTCAGAGATTCAGTGAAGCTAGGCAGCAACTCAAGCATGGTTGTAATAGGAAAGGGTAATGTACGACTGCAAATGAATGGAATCATACAGATAATCACAAGAGTGTTCTATTTGCCAGAGTTGAAGAACAATTTGTTGAGTATTGGGAAATTGCAAGCAAAGGGGCTTACCATTTTGTTTCAAAATGGAACATGTAAGGTGTTTCACCATGAGAGAGGCTTAATCATAGAGACAAAGATGTCTTTGAATTGAATGTTCGTACTGCATGCTATATCTCAGCCTGTAGCATCCACTTGTTTCAATACAATCACAGAAGATATTGAGCAACTTTGGCACTTTAGATATGGACATTTAGGCTTTAAGGGATTAAAGACTCTTCACCAAAAGAAGATGGTGGATGGTTTACAACAGCTCAAAATTGTCTTATGGGTAAGCAACAAAGGCACTCATTTCCAAAAAGGAGCACATGGCGAGCTTCACAAATTCTCCAGTTGGTGCATGCTGAAATTTGTGGACCAATCAAACCCATCTCAAAGAGCAAAAAAGGTACTTGATTTAAAAACTTTAAGATTCATGTTGAGAAGGAAACAAACTTATTTATTAAAGCTTTTCAAACTGATCCACGAGGAGAGTTTACATCACAAGAATTCACTAATTTTTGTGATGTAAATGATATACAAAGTCAATTGACAGCTGCATACATGCCACAAAAGAATGGAGTTGCGGAAAGAAAAAATAGAACTATTATGAATATGGTTCGTAGTATGATTTCAGAAAAGAAAATTTCGAAAAGTTACTGGCCTAAAGCAGTCAACTAGGCTGTGCATGTATTGAATTGAAGTCCAACATTGGCGGTTAAAAATAAAACTCTAGAAGACGCTTGGAGTGGAGTCAAACCTTAAGTTGAACATTTTAGAGTTTTTGGATGCATCTCTCAGTAAAATGTGCCTGATAGTAAAATGTGCCTGACAATAAAAGAACTAACCTAGATGATAAAAGTTTGAGTTGTGTTTTGCTGGGAGTTAGTGAAGAGTCAAAGGCTTACCGACTCTATGTTCCAACTTCACAAACGATCATAATAATTAGGGATGTTGTATTCGAGGAAGAGAAGAGTTAGGACTGGGATAAGACCTATGAAGAATCTATTATGTGCGATCTAGAATTGGGTGATCACGAGGAGACAACTGATGTATTTGATGAAAATGAAGAAGGGAGTGAATTTGATATAGAAGCTGTAGAGGAAAATATTTCCTCTCCTTCTTTGGGTAAGCAAACTCTTCTTCTTTGGAGGAAGCAATCTCTCCGAGCTCGAATAAGGGAGGAATAGGAGGCCATCAGTCTAGATGAGAAGCTATGCAACAAGAGAAGATTTTTTAGAAGAAGATAATGAAGCTCCGTTAGCCATGTTTACCACTACTGATGTTGTAAACTTTGAAAACCCATTTGAAGAGTGAGAAATGGAGGCAAGCCATTGATTTGGAAATGGAAACAATAATAAAAGATGACACATGAGAATTGATGGAGTTACCTGAGGGCGGAAAGAGGTTGGAGTAAAATGGAAAGAGAACTAGAATCTGTTATGACATAGATATAAACCGATTACTATTTAAGTTAGAGGAATTTGTTGGAGTAAAATGGGAAGTGAACTAACAGGAATCTATTCTGATATAGATTGGTTGGAGTAAAATGGAAAGTGAACTAATAGGAATATGTTTTGATATAGATATAAACCAATTACAATTTAGGTTAATAGGAGGAATGATTAGGCTTAATTTAATTATTTGAATTAGATTTGATTTAGTTATTTAATTTAAATTTTATTGTTTTGGGTGTATTTTGTAACCTATAATATAGCCCATTTTATTCTCATGGTCTTTCCCGTTTTCTCTCTGTTTCTAACACGGAAGACCCGAGGATCCCGACGAGGAACAAGAATTCTCAGTCAACGCCGGTAGAAGCGCACCCCACACCCCGCGCTCCTCTCGTTCTTCGCAAAATACCCATCACGCATTGTCTATGTTAGATAAATTCCTATCGGTGATCAGTAACTTTTAGTTAACTATTTTTTTTGTTAGGTAACTATTTTTACGTTAAACGCAGGTAACTATTTTTACGTTAAACCCAAATCGAAGTAACTATTTTTACGTTAAATAACTATTTTTAGGTTAAACTCAGGTAACTATTTTTACGTTAAACCTGTTACGTTAAACTCAGGTAACTATTTTTACGTTAAACCCAGGTAACTATTTTTACGTTAAACCCAGGTAACTATTTTTAAGTTAAACCCAGGTAACTATTTTTAAGTTAAACCCAGGTAACTATTTTTACGTTAAACCCAGGTAACTATTTTTAAGTTAAACCCAGGTAACTATTTTTACGTTAAACCCAGGTAACTATTTTTACATTAAACAACCCAGGCAATTTTAGGTTAAATCCAGGTAACTATTTTTACGTTAAACCTTTTACGTTAAAACCAGGTAACTATTTTACGTTAAACCCAGGTAACTATTTTACGTTAAACACACGTAACTATTTTGTGGGAAGTAGTTAAAGCCAGATAACTATTAAGTGGGAAGTAGTTAAAACCAAGTAACTATTGAGTGGAAGAGGTGAAGTTCAATTGAAATCATCCTTAAGCAAATCCCTCTCTCTCTTACTTTTTGTCATTTTTTTCTTGGTAGAAATTTTTCGATGTATTCGTTAGCGTTTTCCTCCCAATTGTCAGAAGTCAACTGTCTACAGAAGTCAACCGTCTACACACGGAGAGAGTGTGAGAGACGGAGAAAGAAACCAGAAGGTGAAGAGTCGTCCTTCTTTCTACATACGACAACCATAACAAGGCTACAATCTGTAGAAATATGATTGAAATGTCAAATATATGATTCAAAATATTCAAAATGAAAAAATGATTCAATATGTGATTTAGAAGTCAACCGTCTACACACGGAGAGAGTGTGAGAGACGGAGAAAGAAAGCAGAAGGTGAAGAGTCGTCCTTCTTTCTACATACGACAACCATAACAAGGCTACAATCTGTAGAAATATGATTGAAATGTCAAATATATAATTCAAAATATTCAAAATGAAAAAATGATTCAATATGTGATTAAAGTATTCAAATTACAAAACATTTTAAGAGATTACAGGAGAGTGTTAATAGATTTGAATTTCTCTCTCCATAATTTACTATTTATGATGGTCTGAGTGTATAACCCTATATATAATGATGGTTAACTCTTTAAGTATAGACGAGAACTCAATAATAAATCACCCCAACTTTTATCTATTTTATCTTTTCATATTTCTTTCCCTCTCCCTTCCCCAACACCATCGAAGATTCATATCTCTTTCACTACCCCTTTTTCAACCCAATCCAAGGGTAACCCCTGTTCATATCTCTTTCACTATCCCTTCTCCCAACACAATCCAACGGTAACCCTGGTAAGACGCATACCTCTCAGATTCCTTAGCGTTCTTATGCCACCGTCAGAACTCGAGTACCAATCTTCTAAGACTTTTTAGGTATGTTGGAGGCGAAAGATACCATGGAAGTGAGGGAAACCAAGAACATAAGTCAAGAGAGACGAGGAAAATGGGTGAAGAAGAAATGATTCGTCGGATCTAGATCCGACCGGAACTGCACAGAACCAACCTGTCGCGCCTCAACCCAGATCCAATTCCATTTCCTCAACCTGTTAGCGATCCAACCCAATCCTGCAGCAGCCTAACACCCGAGTCCCAAACTACATACTCGACCCACCTATAGCAGCCTGATGCCCAAGGCCCAATACTCATGTCAGCCACGCTTGCAGGATCCCAACACCGCGTCGTGCCCACGTACTCGGGCCTCGACCCGACAAAACTGGCACACGCATCGTCCTTTGATTGTGCCACGTGTCAACCTACTGCGAAAAGGCTCCCTCGGCTCAGTCGACTTAAACAACTAGACTCACTCCGCAGCACAAAAATAAACTATTCGGCTCGATAAAGAAAATTTTGTCAATTCAACACAGTTTCGACCCCCTCGAAGCTGATTTTGACTGTAATTAAGGTAATTAAGGTGAGTATGATGCCCTATTTCACAAAATTCAAGTAAAATTATATTAAAAATTTGAAATTCTAATGACACGAAATGGACAACCTATTAAGAATCGACTTCTTGCAACATTTGGAGCAACTTCAAGAATGAAAGATTCGCAAACTTGAATTTAGGAAAATGTCTGACCTTGGTTAAGCTCAACGATATGAGTTCCTAAAGAATTACAACTACCCCTTGATAAGGGCATTTTCTAGGTCTGACATAGTTCTACAAATAGTGTTATTGAGGCACTATTAACGGTACTAGGTCGGAAAATAGGAGGTTGTCTAACACTAATAGATACTATTAACAGTACTAATGGATCTGGTAATCTTTCTTATAATCTTTCTTAACTTGGATGTCGTGGAGGTTTACTAGATTCTTAAAGCCTCTAGGTAGTTTAAATGTCAAACTCTCATTTCATAGTGTTGACACTAGCTCTTCAAGGCTAATCGGTTCTAGAAGTATTAGGGTAATTATTATTCATGTACTCTCTTAAAATTTAGAACAATCTAAACCCAACCCAAAAAAATAGAGTTAGGGTTGGGTTGGGTTAACAATCTAACTTAAGTTAGTAACTTGTTCTACTAAGTCTACTAACAATTCTCTTAAAGTTACCATATAAGTTAGTAACTTGTTCAACTAGCTCAAGTTTATTAGCTCACAATCTCCTCGGTGAACTTAATTTTTTTCGAGATTCTTCACTTCCAGCAATTCCCGCATCTCTACAAACTTAACTTTTGCTAGGGACTTGGTTAGAATATCTGCACGTTGCTCTCTAGTGAATACGAACTCCAAAATGATTTGTCTCTTCTCAACACACTCATGGATGAAGTGGAAGTGAGTGTCAATGTATTAGCTGTGTCTGTGAAATACTGAATTCTTCATTAGTTTAATTGCATATTTGTTGTCGACGTAGAAAGCTACCGGCACTTCTAGTCACATCGCTCAACAAATTTCTCAGCCACACTGCTTGGTACGACGCCGTAGCTACTACCATGAACTCAACCTCACAGGAAGATAGCATCACAATTCGCTGCTTCTGAGATTGCTAAGAGATCAAATTTCCGTTAAGATAAAATGTCATTCATGTGATGCTTTTTCTATCATCAACGTCTCCAACTAAATCATTATCAGTAAACCGACTAGGTCGATTGCTTCATATAGATGAGAATGTGCATAATAGTGGGATTTTCTATGTACCTACTCATTATTCTAACAACATATGAAAGGTCTGGACGAGTATGATTCAAGTACCTTAGACTTCCTATGACACGCCTATACTCAGTGGAATTCACCAAGTTTCCTTGAGCATCATTCTTGAGTTGTAACTTTGCTTCCATGGGATACTTGGTCGGGTTTCACGCTGTCATCTTAAATTGCTGCAATAACTTCTTAGCATAGGTCGATTGCTTTAGCATGATGCAATCTTTCCTTTAGTCCACTTCAATACCGAGGTAGTACGTGAGTAACCCGAGATCAGTCATCTCAAATTTCTTCATCATTTGCTGCTTTAACTCTTTGACGTCTTCCACACTTGTACCGGTGACAATTGGGTCATCAACGTATATGCCTACTATGAGTGTTTTAGTCTCATTGTTTCTTGTATGCACTTCTTGTTCTTGCGAGCACTTCATGAAATTTAGACTCTTTAAGCTCTTGTCCAGACGTATGTTCCACGTGCTTTGTGCTTGTCGTAAACCGTAGAAGGCCTTTGACAACTTGTACACTTTGTGCTCTTCAACTTTGATGACGAACCCTTCTGGTTGGGCAACATACACTTCTTCTTGGAGTTCACCTTTAAGGAATGTTGATTTGACGTCCAAGTGATGGACCTCCCAACGGTGTTGAGTTGCGAGGACAAGAATCAACCTTATAGTGTTCAATCTAGCCACAGGCACGAAAACCTCTTCAAAATCAACTCCTTTTCGTTGCACATATTCCTTCGCCACAAGTCTTGTTTTATGCTTGATGACATCTCCTTCTATATTCTTAACCAACTTAAAACACCCACTTTAAACTGATGAATTTGAGGACATCTCCTTGTCGTTGTCAGCTCCTCGGCCGCGAGAAACACTAACTCATCGGGATCAAATTTTTCTTCAAGTGTATCCGCATAAATTTTAGCAAGAGAATGAAACTTCTTTGGTTGATCCTCTGTTGTGGATCCTCCTATGCTCTCACTTGAACTCTCTTGTTCTAGAGAGTCTATTACACCTTTCAGTGTCTCCGGTGATGACATGTGTGGACTTGTTGGTATTTCTGTAGGGGCACTTTCTTGGTCTGTTGCGTCTCCCTCTTCTTCTAGAGTAGTGAACTCTATAACAGTCTGCTTGTTATCACCAACATTGCACCAATCTCACTTCTTCTCTTCTTCGAATACGACATCTCTACTAACACAAATTTTCTCATGTTGAGGATCATACAGCCTGTGTGCCTTAGTCCTATCCTCTACGCCAAAATACACCATCTTTTGGTTTCTGTCATCAAGCTTTTTGATATATGGCTTTCTCGTCTTAACATGTGTTGTACAACCAAAGACTCTTAGGTACTCAAAGTGAGGTGTCTTGTCGAACCATGCTTCATAGGGGGTGCAAGTGTCCAACGCCTTTTTCGGTAAACGGTTTAGAAGATAAACTGCATGTCATATTGCCTCACCCCAGAATGTCAAAACAAGTATAAGAGGCAAAGGAAAAACTTGAGTGGAGAGAACTTTTTGGAATGAAGTAATCTTAAGCACTTTTCAATTCTCTTTTGCTGTGAAAAAAACATATTTCTCATGAGTATTTATAGTGGAGAAAGCACTCACTCGTTTATTTTTTCTTAAACTTTCTCCTCAAGTTAAGAACTACTAATAATCTTGTTAATAGATTATTAATTAAAGTACAACATTTGGTCCACAATTTGAAAACTACTATCAATTCTCTTATAGTTGCTCCATTAGTTAGTAACATATTCTACTAAGCTTACTTCATAAGCTAGTAACTTATTATTTAAGTTTGTAAGTTGTTCAATTAGCTCAAGTTTATTAGCTCACATTGCTCCCTTAAAACGTAACACCATTTTTATATAATTTAACCAAAAAGTAAATGGATAGGAGACAAACGAGGAATCTCAATGAAGGACGTAGAAAGTAGAGATTCCTTCTTAATACAAATAGATACGACAATAGACAAATAAACGTGGAGACACTATTTGATGATGTCATGACCTTAATAGATAATTAAGAGAAACCACCAAAAACACACATAGAAGAGGCCTTGTAGTGTAGATATCTCCACTAATCAACATAGCCTTTCACCGTCTCTGAAAATAGAGAGCAAAACTTGTCCATAGCTTGAGGTGGAAGAGCAATTCCAAGCTCAACTCCCCCATCCCCATTTCTACTCTCCGCCATTGAAAAAACTCCATTAGGGCTTATGGAAACTTGCTCCACTTTCTTACTCCTTCCCCAACCAAAGTCAATGTCATAAACTCCAAGCCTTGGTGATCCCGCCACTATAATAAGCTTATCAATGGGCATCTCTTTCCTCCATCTCTCCGAAATTGCTTCCAACATTTCCACTATTTTGTTCTCCTTCCCATTCTTCTCTATCTCCTCTATTTCCTCACTAATCTTATTTGAAATCATCGCCATCCCATTTTCTTCCTCTAACTCCCTCGCTTCAGCAAACACTCCATACGCACTTACACAATTACCAAAATAATTGAGCCCTCCTAGCATATCCATACGAGCCCGCCAATCCACAAGAAAGATCAACCCTATCTTACATTCGGGTGCAATTCGCTGCGCTTTGACAATGCAAGTCGAGGCAAGAGAAAACGCCAACATCAAAGTGGTTAAACGACGAGGAGTGGATGAAGAAGTTGCTACCACTCTTCTCCTCACCTTCTCTATGTCAATGCAAGTAAGCTCAAACGTGGCATACACCACATCATCCGAGATGACCTCTTTCGGGGCAAGTCCAAGTAATTTAGGGACAAAGATTTCAAAAGACTTAACATAAATTGTATGCAACCCATTTGGATCCGTGGCGGATGTTCTATCAAAACATGGTGTCAACTCAGACGGCAACGTGGGGGGATTCTTATTATTAGTATTATTGAGTGTACTACAAATGGAAGCCCATGATTTCAAGAACATGGTGGATGTTTTGGCATCAGAAACCACATGGTTGGTTATGATGCCAATGCAAAACCCACTTTTGGGGAATAAAGTGATTTGGAGAGACATGGCTGGAGCAATGGTGTCGGATGTTGGGAGTTGGGGTACGAGGAAATGGGATTCGGTTGCCTTCCGGGCATGATTTGAAGAGAGGAGGTGGAAATCAGCGTGGGTTTTAGCAATAGTGAGGGAAACAGAGTCGCCAGGGTTGTAAAGAATAAAGGGGTCCGGAGATTGAGGCGGCCAAACGAGGCTTCCGGCGAGGGGGAGAAAGTGGGAGAGGGCGTGGGAGAGAGAGTGTTTGAGGTTTAAGAGTATTGAATCCAAGTGAAGTAGCTGATGGGGAGATAAGGAGTAGAAGAGAATGTGCTGTGTGGGAGGTGCTGAAAAGAAGCTCAGATCGAAGAGAGTGAGTGGCAGAGAGAAGGGAGTGGGCGGTGAAGGGGAGGGACCAATTTTGCATTGCTCCAATATCTCCAACCATGGCTTCTTTGGTAGCTCCATGTGTTCTTGCTGCATGAGAAACTAATGAACGGCTATTTGTAGGGATGGTAATGTGATTAAAACCTTATGAAGTGAAGCTATTGATTAAATTAAAACTAAGTAAAAGGGAATTATTTGTTTGTAGAATTAAAAAGATCACAAAAAATTACACCAAAAATATTTTCGTAAAAAAGAAAATAATTAAAAAAAAAAAAAAAAAAACAAATTTTGGTACTGCTGAGGTATGGTCCTTTTTTTTTTTTTTTTTTGGGTTAAATTATAAAAAAAAAAACAAAAAAAACTTTGGACTAGGTGGTTGGTTTCTGCTGTCCTCGTAAAAGCTTGAAAATATTGTCTGTTTATTTTATTATTTTATTTAAAAGGCATATTTAACACATGTTTGTATCTTGTAATGTGTTGCGTAAAGTGAACCAATCTAAACACTTATAAAAAGTAAATTTGAGGATTAGAGTAAATGAAAAAAATCATATACGAAAAATAAAAAAAAAATTCGTAGGAAAACAGGGGTTTCTGATCTAATCCCGACTGAAGCTAGTCATTACGCATGAAGAACAAGAGACCCACGTCGTACAACCCATTAGCTAGATGGGATAAGGGAGGGGTCGCACCCCTCAACGAGGGTGACTTTATGAACCTGAGAGGTTTTAGTTCACCCTCTAAGTACGACACCATATAGTCTCATAGAGCCATATATGAATCCAAATTTGAGCTTGGACGAGGGGACTGAGAATTTCAACAAAATCGAGCTTGGACTAACTTATTTCGCTTGATTTCATCTCCTAAATTTCTAGAATCCAAATTTTATATCCATGAATTTTTTTTAGTGTATTTGTAGTTTACTTGGTTGGTTGGTTGGCCTATTTGATGACTGTAGAGTGTGTATTAAGGTTGGAAGGGACTCTCATATCAGTCTAGTGGTGGCGTCCACTCCAGCCGCTGGGGTGCGGCCTCAAGTGCAGGTTGTGATGGTGGTGGTGCAACTTATGGCGGCTCGACTGGTGACGACACAGGTCGTCCCCTTTCTCATCTTCCTCTTTTACGTAGTCTGAACGACATGGTTCTAAAAACCAAAATAACATTGTTTAAGTCTAAGACTTACTAACTATTATGAATATAGAATTCATTGCATAATGTAAATTCACATCATATTGCAATATATCACATAAAAATAATTCAATCTAACATGCAACAATCAACGTCATATTTGTACCTATCATAAAATAATGCATGTGATTTTTTAAAAGTGTTTTCTTTTTCTTATCTTATTCAAGACATACCCGACGGTGACGAGTCATCGACGTTGGAACCATAGAATGTGCAAAGTCTATGTTGTAGGCTAGTCTATATAATCTATAACTTAGAGCTCTGTTACCAACCATAAAGACCTTAAATTTTTACTAGCTACTATCATAGTTCTAAGCTTACATGCGGAATGTAACTCTTAAACATCATACATTTATGCAATAATTTTGAAAGAATAAAACAACTTCATTATTTAAAACACCGTCATGGTCTTATGTGTTCAACACGTAACACTGAAATGCAAATAAAAACAAATATGAAATAATTTAAAAATATGAAAGGCAAGGCAACCTACTCTAACCTAGGTCTAGGAATTTAAATATGTTTCTATCCTAAGCACGTGTCATGGTCTCTACTTTGCGATGTCACCGTCAATCGTATATGGGCACCTTGTCTTCACCTTAAAAATAATGTAGCACACGACCTGATTATTTTGAAGAATACTCAGTAAGTGACCCCACCATAGTGGACCGTGAATAATGCAAACACATGTAACAATGCTCTAGGGACCTATTACTATCCATCCTAGGGGTGGCCTCTAGTCCAAACTAACTTGGATACATAGTACTTCCCTACACAAGACCCCACATGCAAGTGTGAATTCCCATGTGGTTCGCACCCCTAGACCCATCATTGTCGAGCTAGTTGTCTGTAGCAACGTCCGTAGGTTAGCGGACCCCTGAGTGTCATGCTCGACATGATCACCATCATCATCGTAACGTGCGGGTCCACACTCATCATCATAAAAGGAGAAGTATCCTGATGCTTGTGTACATTATAGAAATGCAAGAGGTCCCTCTATTTCTCGGTCTTTAAAACATCTTCTTAACACAACCCTAGTTTCATCTCTAAATAATTATTGGTAATACAAGCGCATTAGTTACTCATCTTAACATTGTTATCATATTTTGTAGGGTTGTGTCCTAGGCCGATTTCTCGACATGATGCAAAATGATATTCATAACACACATCTTATTTAATATGGAAAACGTCGTCATATTAAGGTAACTATATCATGCATCATAATAGTCATACATTGTCATCATAATGTCATCAAATACATCACAATTATCATAGCACGTCATCAAGCATCATTATACATCATCATATAACTCATATATGTCATCATACAACATACGCCATATTTATACAACATAAAGGGCACGAGCCATTACCACTAGGCACGTGTTGTCATACAGAAAACAAGTATCTAGCATATCCTATAGTAAGGCCACTTACTTGGTTGGTCTTACCGTCGTTCTATCTAATTTAATAAACGTTAGCTCCCGTTCCTTGAAAGCTGCTCCAAGTGTCGCTAGGGTTCCTTGAAAGCTGCTCCAAGTGTCGCTAGGGTTTCGTTTCCTATTAAATCGTTTGCCACCTTTCGTTACCACACGTGTATATTCCACTCACTCTAATTGTGTGGCTTTAACAAGAAAATAGGGATCAATTTCACTAAAAAAAAAAAGTAAGGATTTATCGAACAGGGGTCTCACGGGTTGGGTCATGACACGATTTGGGTCTCGGGTTCTTGGGTGCTGCCGGTGGATTGGGCTCACGAATCGCAGGCTGAATCGTGTTGGATATCTTAAGCTGGGCTGAGGCTTGGACTGGACTTCGGCTTAATGGCTGCAGCACAGGCAAAGCATGTCACGGGTGGAATTCGTGTTGGATATCTTAAGCTGGGCTGAGGCTTGGACTGGACTTCGGCTTAATGGCTGCAGCACAGGCAAAGCATGTCACGGGTGGAATTCGACCCAGATCCGGATCTCATGGATACTTTCTTCTTCACCGTGTTAGACGGAGAGGACTCTCCATAATGGTATGATATTGTCCACTTTGACCATAAGCTCTCATGGCTTTGATTTGTGCTTCCCAAAAGGCCTCATGCCAATAAAGTTAGTATTCCTCACTTATAAACCCATGATCATTCCCTAAATTAGCCGATGTGGGACTTTCATCATCCAACACACCCGACTCACAATGCGATTTTCCAATCGCTTTCTCTCTCCTCCCCCACGACGTTTTCGACGTCCTTTCTCGTTCCTTTAACTCCTCTATCTCTCTATTGACCTCTCTTTCTCTCTTCCACCATGTTCCATAGCTTGTAGGTGCCTAAACTGGTAGACCTACAAGGTTTCAAAAGTTCAAACTGCTTATCCCTTCTTCCAATGACAATGGACAATGTCACGCCGTGGAACTTACTTTGGATGGACGTATTATGGTTGACGATCTCTTTCACAGTGTGGGTTGATCGATTTAGGCATCGGATGCACCGGTTTACTCTCGCCGAAGACGTTTAGGTTTCGTTCTCTCTCTACGGTTTTTCTCACTTTCTCTTTATTGCAGGCGCTCGGTTGATGTTGGCTGAAGCTTGTGGGACCATTTGGTGATCCGAGGGAGTTGCGAGATCGTGTTTCAGCATGTGTCACGAAAACTCCGATGCCTCGCTTGTTAGTTGAACACAAGTCTCTACAATTGTATGATATTGTCTACTTTGACCATAAACTCGCCCAAAAGTCCTTATACCAATGAAGATAGTATTCCTCACTTATTAACCAATGTCATGACTTTTTGTTTTTTTAATTATTATTACTATAATGGAACGTTACACTTCTAAAATTTATATTGCATAAACATAGTCAATATCCTTACCGGTAAGAAAATATGAGATATTTGCCTTCAAATAAGAATATTGAAATCTCAACTAGGGTAATACTTTTGAACCATCTTGACATAGTTAAAAAAAATTCAATGTTAATTTACGTACAAGGTCAATTATTATCCTTCATAAGACATACCTAATGACAATGGTGCGTCTACGATGAGACTATGGAAGCACGTTGAACCTTCATCATAGGCTAGTCTACCGAATCTATAAGCCTAAACCTTTGATACCAACTATAACGACCATATTTTTCTAGTATAATAAAGTTGTTACTATATGTATGACTTCGACTAATGCTTGCAGAAAATATTGGTTTCAAATATTTCATAAAAGGTGCTATAAACTTAAACGTTCGTGAAGTTTAAAAAATCAGGTGAACTTAAAACGTTCATGACAAAATCTTTAAAATAATTTTCATGAA
Organism: Cucurbita maxima; assembly: GCF_002738345.1. Taxonomy (NCBI): domain Eukaryota; kingdom Viridiplantae; phylum Streptophyta; class Magnoliopsida; order Cucurbitales; family Cucurbitaceae; genus Cucurbita; species Cucurbita maxima. The sequence goes on along the minus strand of NW_019272025.1, from coordinate 1,876,482 downwards.
ATTCAAAATTATTTTTTTATCTAAATTCTAAAACAAGATTTAAAAAAAAAAAAAACAAAAAATAGAAAAAGAAACCGAACCGAACCGGTGACTCGGTTTATGAAGGTTCAGACAGGACCGAACCGACCCAAATGTATCTTTGTTGTAGGGTTCCTTTTGTTCAACTTAGCAGACCCATTGGCCATCGCATCGTTCGTCTCATCTCGCATTCATCGCCTCTCTCATACTCCGTCACCCACCGTCGACTCCTTCCATCGCTTGTGGTTTTGTTTGCTGATATTTCAGGTAATTTCACTTACACAGGGATTTAAACTGATTTATTCAAATGATCCAGTAATGGACTTTCTGTTCTTGTGATGGGAAATTGTTTGGTGGCTCTAAGCTCAGTTTCTTGTCGTTTATTTTTTAATAGGTTTCTTGTTGTTATAGTCACTGACTGTTGTTTGTTCTTGTTCTTGTGATTGGAAATTTACTTTTGGTGTGTCGGATTGAACTGATTGTGAATTCTAAATGGTGTTAGTAAGCTTGTGAAAGTAAGAAAGAAAAACGGAGAAAAGGCTGTGAAAGGGGAATTCAATCTGTCACTAAACAATGAATGAATATATTCTAGACAATGCTTCAAATTGTATTATGTGAAAAAAAAAAAACATTTTTCTCTAGAAGGGTTGTTCAATCAATGTCAAGAGAGTAAGACTCTCTCAGCTAAAGACTTCAGGAGCAATGCTGCGAAAGAGGAATTTCAATTTATGCAACACATTTGGGCTACACACTTAAAAAAAAAAACTCATATCCTGTGGTTTGAACCTGAACTTTTAGCTCTTAAACAAAAGAAGCAGTAAATATGACTTTAAAACTACCTCTCCTCTTCTGTTCATGTCTCCCTCACATAGGAAATGGCTGAAAAATAGAATCCATCATCAAAATTTACCATAATTAGAACCATTTTATGTTTTGATATTCATGTTTTTGGTTTGTTAATCTACTTCAGCTTTGTTGGTTGTATTTAGAACTAATATCCTCTACTTTGGATAATTCTCTTTTATTATTGACAGGACACATTCATTCAAATTGCTATAAACCCATCAAATATTAGAAAAAAGCCCATATTTGGAGTTTTTCATGCATGAGGAGTTGCTATGCTTAGTCTCCGGCTGATACAATTTAGACAATTTCGCAAACGCTTTGCCTTCTCTTCCACATTTAGCTCACTTTCAGATCCCCACGACCTTAGTAGTTGTCTTCAATTTTTTTTTTTTCAAAACAAAATTTAACATTCCAATCTCTTCTTCAATTTCATTCCCTCGTTATCACCACTGGCAACTCGAACAATGCCTTCTTTGCCACAAAGCTCATGGCCTTTTATGCCTGTCATGGGCAACCTGCGTTCTCCACGCAATTGTTTCGATTTGTTCATCCTAAGGACAAATTTCTTTGGAATTCCATTATCCAATCCCACTTCTCCAATGGTGATTACCTACAGGCATTTGATTTCTACCTTGAGATGCGAGCATCGAGTAGCCTGCCAAACCAATTTACAATTCCCATGGTGGTTTCCACTTGTGCGGAACTAATGATGCTCAACCATGGCATGAACATTCATGGGTTGGCTTTGAAACTTGGGCTCTTTGTTGGTAATTCTGCTGTTGGTTCTTCTTTGATATACATGTATTCCAAATGTGGTAACGCAGAAAGTGCATCTCTCATGTTCAATGACATTACTGTTAAGGATGTAGTTGCTTGGACTGCCCTTATAATTGGTTATGTCCAGAATAACGAGAGTGAGAAAGGTTTGAAATGTTTGTTTGAGATGCATAGGAATGGATGTACCCCAAATTATAGAACAATAGGAGGTGGGTTTCAAGCTTGTGTTGATTTGGAGGCTTTAGTAGAGGGTAGATGCTTACATGGTTTGGCTTTAAAAAGTGGATTTCTCTGTTTTGAAGTCGTTAAATCTTCTATTCTCTCGATGTACTCGAGGTGTGGGTCACCTGAAGAAGCTTATCGTTGTTTTTTTAAATTGGAGCAAAAAGATCTCATCTCTTGGACATCAATTATGGCAGTTCACTCCAAACTCGGGTTAATGAGTGAATGTCTACATTTATTTTGGGAGATGCAGGCCAGTGGAATAATTCCAGATGACATCGTGATCAGTTGCATGCTTCTGGGTTTTGGTAATTTTGATAGAATCTCTGAAGGAAAAGCCTTCCATGCTTGGATTCTGAAACAATGTTGTGCAGTGAGTGGAATAACCCACAATGCATTACTCTCCATGTATTGTAAGTTCGGACTCTTACGTACGGCAGATAAGATCTTCCATAGCTTCCATAAAAGCAGTGAAGATTGGAACACAATGATATTAGGATACAGCAATATGGGGGAGAAAGAAAAATGTATAGACTTTTTCAGGGAGATGTACCTCTTAGGCATAGAACCTGATTTGAATAGTTTAGTTTCAGTCATTTCTTCATGTTTACCAGTCGGAGCTGTGAATATTGGTCGGTCTGTCCACTGCTATGCGATTAAAAACTCGATCATTGACAATGTATCAATAGCTAACTCACTCTTGGACATGTATGGAAAAAGTGGTAATTTAACCGCCGCATGGAGGATATTTCATAGGACACAACAAAAGGATATTATCTCATGGAATACGCTGATTTCGACCTACAAGCAAAGTGGGCACCCTTCTGAAGCAATTGATTTATTCGATAAAATGATTAAAGAAAAGTTCAACCCCAACGGAGTTACCTGCATAATAGTTCTTTCGGCATGTGCTCATCTTGCATCCTTAGATAAAGGTGAGAGGATTCACCAGTACATAAAGGAAAATGGATTTGAGACTGATATCACTGTTAGAACTGCATTGATTGATATGTATGCAAAATGTGGGGAGCTCGAGACATCAAGAACATTGTTCAACTCAATGGAAGAGAGGGATGTTATTTTGTGTAATGTCATGATATCAAATTATGGGATGCATGGACATGTGGAATCTGCTATTGAGATCTTCCAACTAATGGAAGACTCAAACATTAAACCAAATGCACTTACCTTTCTTTCTCTTCTCTCAGCTTGTAATCATGCAGGGCATATGGTAGAAGGAAGGCGTCTCTTTGATGTAATGCATAAATATGGTATCAAACCTAGTCTTAAGCACTATGCTTCTATGGTGGATCTTCTTGGCAGGTCAGGTAGCCTTGAAGAAGCGGAGGCTCTTGTTTTATCAATGCCCATCACGCCTGATGGCACTGTGTGGGGCTCCTTGTTAAGTGCTTGTAAGCTTCACAATGAATTTGAAATGGGTATAAGGATTGGCAGACATGCAATTGAGTCTGATCCAAAAAATGATGGGTATTATATAGTATTGTCTGATCTGTATGGTTGCTTGGGAAGGTGGGAGGAAGTGGAAAAAGTTCGTGGTGTGATGAAGCAAAGAGGGGTGGAGAAGAGAGCTGGCTGGAGTGCCCTATGAACGGAGTAATTGCTTGAAAACATTTGATACCTTTGACTATACAACTTCGTCGAGTCTCGAGAATTATTTCGAAGGACGAATTTGACAATCAATATGAAAAAAAAGTTCAATCCTCACTTGTTCGGAACTTTTTCGACTTCGGTAATGTTTCCTCATACATTGAAAATAGTTTGCTTTCAGGTACATTTTCTTTTGGATCAAATTACATTACTTTATACAATTCTTTCCAAATGCTTTATGCAGGTTCTGATATCAACTTTTGATTCGTTGCCTTACATGGATGAACGTATCTACGAACTTACTGAAACGTAGGCTCCCTTTTCGTGTGGCTGGTGACGTCGTTCGAGCATTCAGAAGAATCCATATGGGCATGTGTTGCATTATTCAGGAAACAACTAAGAAATGGCAATAGAATATAATAGTTATTTAATTAAATTCATAAACATTATATATTAAGATATATTGTATAAAGTTAATTCTATTATGAAACCAAGAATAAACAAAATATTTATTTGTACTTCCATTAGACATTTTATAAAATAAATATTTATGGAGAATAAGGTTTATTAGGATAATTTCTTGTTAATTGATCTTAGATTTTTATTAATCTAAATTCAGCTCATCATCAGAATTAAATATTTAAAACGCATACTTCATCTTAAAATATTGTCATGAATTTACGTATTTGAAAACATCTTAAAATAACGTAAGTGAATATTAAATAAAACAAGTAAAACATTAAAAGTAAAAACACCTTATACTATGTTAGTCCACGAGTGAACTCTTAGATTATAAACCTATGATCATTCCCTAAATTAAACAATGTGGGACACTTTCATCTAAAACCTCCCCTCCAACAAAGTACGCCTCCCCTTAATCGAGGCTCGACCTCCCCTCCAACAAAGTACGCCTCCCCTTAATCGAGGCTCGACTCTTCCTTTGGAGTCTTAGTCATTTTTTATTGTCTTCGAGGAGGCTTGACTTCTTTTTTTTCGTTCTTTGTTTGACATTCGAGAATTTGCCAATCTATTGGCATGGTGGGACACTTTCATCTAAAACCTCCCCTCCAACAAAGTACGCCTCCCCTTAATCGAGGCTCGACTCTTTTGGAGTCTTAGTCATTTTTTATTGTCTTCGAGGAGGCTTGACTTCTTTTTTTCTTTTTGGAGTTCTTTGTTTGACATTCGAGAATTTGCCAATCTATTGGCATGACTAAGTTTAGGGCATGACTTTGCTTTGATACCATGTTAGACAAACACGACTCTCCACAATGGTATGATATTGTCCACTTTGAGCATAAGCTCTCATGGCTTTGCTTTGGACTTCCTCAAAAGGCCTCAAACCAAGGGAGAGTGTATTCTTATATTATAAACTCATGATCATTCCCTAAATTAACCAATGTGGGACACTTTCATCTAACATACTAAACTAAGACAAATAAAATAAAATATTACTATCCTATGCACGTGTCATGGTTTTTGATTGTGATGTTGTACGGGGTGCCTTGTCTTTACCTAAAATAGAAGTATCACACTTTATGAAATATTCAGTAAGTGACTTCGTAGTAAAGTGACTCTATTATTGGGGTCAAAGAATGCAAACACATGCAACTCATGATCTTGAGACTTATCATTAAAACCATCGTAGGGACGGCCTCTAGTTCGGATAAAATTGGACGTGTAGTACTTTTCTATACATGACCCGCATGTGCGAGTGTGGATCCCTAGGTTGTTCGCACCCCCTAGACCCATCATAGTTGAGCTAGTTGTTGTAGTGACGTTCGAAGGTTAGCAGACCCCTAAATGTCATGCGAGACATTTATCATCATCATCCTAGTATACGCGTCCATACTCATCATGATAAACGGAAAAATATCCCGATGTATATGTACACACAAAATGCATGAGATCCCTATAGTTTTCATCTTTAAATAATCCTCGCGACACAACTCTATACACCATTCATATATTACTCTAAGTAACATGTAGCAATTGGTTTTCATACCACTCATCATCATTAACTTCAATTAGGATTATGTCTTTAGAAAAACAAATGATTGTCATAATGCATAATGACATTTAATACATACACGTCATCATAACATGGAATAACATCATGTTAAACTATCTCATCATCATACAATCTTAAATCATTTCGTCATCATTATGTCATCATCTTATCTTACATCGTCACTAATATAGTCTAATATTAAACAAAATTGGAATAATAAAAAATTTAAAATTAAAATTATTGTTAATATTATTTTTATTATTTTCTCTATCTACTATCACTAGATTTTGCAAATAATCTAATATTATATTGTTGTATGAAAAAAAAAATCAAAACCAAGTTGGTAATAAATTATAAATGTTTTAAGGGTGAAGGGTGGAGTGTAGGTTCGTGAATCACGTGTCGGAGAAGAAGGTTGAAATGACTAAAATGCCCCTATTATTATTATTAGTACAAATAGGCATTCATTCATTAGTTTATGATGTAGAAAATGGCCATGGAGATATTGGAGGTGTGCAAGATTAGTCCCTCCCCTTCACCGCCCACTCCCTTCTCTCTGCCACTCACTCTCTTCGATCTGAGCTTCTTTTCAGCACCTCCCACACAGCACATTCTCTTCTACTCCTTATCTCCCCATCAGCTACTTCACTTGGATTCAATACTCTTAAACCTCAAACACTCTCTCTCCCACGCCCTCTCCCACTTTCTCCCCCTCGCCGGAAGCCTCGTTTGGCCGCCTCAATCTCCGGACCCCTTTATTCTTTACAACCCTGGCGACTCTGTTTCCCTCACTATTGCTAAAACCCACGCTGATTTCCACCTCCTCTCTTCAAATCATGCCCGGAAGGCAACCGAATCCCATTTCCTCGTACCCCAACTCCCAACATCCGACACCATTGCTCCAGCCATGTCTCTCCAAATCACTTTATTCCCCAAAAGTGGGTTTTGCATTGGCATCATAACCAACCATGTGGTTTCTGATGCCAAAACATCCACCATGTTCTTGAAATCATGGGCTTCCATTTGTAGTACACTCAATAATACTAATAATAAGAATCCCCCCACGTTGCCGTCTGAGTTGACACCATGTTTTGATAGAACATCCGCCACGGATCCAAATGGGTTGCATACAATTTATGTTAAGTCTTTTGAAATCTTTGTCCCTAAATTACTTGGACTTGCCCCGAAAGAGGTCATCTCGGATGATGTGGTGTATGCCACGTTTGAGCTTACTTGCATTGACATAGAGAAGGTGAGGAGAAGAGTGGTAGCAACTTCTTCATCCACTCCTCGTCGTTTAACCACTTTGATGTTGGCGTTTTCTCTTGCCTCGACTTGCATTGTCAAAGCGCAGCGAATTGCACCCGAATGTAAGATAGGGTTGATCTTTCTTGTGGATTGGCGGGCTCGTATGGATATGCTAGGAGGGCTCAATTATTTTGGTAATTGTGTAAGTGCGTATGGAGTGTTTGCTGAAGCGAGGGAGTTAGAGGAAGAAAATGGGATGGCGATGATTTCAAATAAGATTAGTGAGGAAATAGAGGAGATAGAGAAGAATGGGAAGGAGAACAAAATAGTGGAAATGTTGGAAGCAATTTCGGAGAGATGGAGGAAAGAGATGCCCATTGATAAGCTTATTATAGTGGCGGGATCACCAAGGCTTGGAGTTTATGACATTGACTTTGGTTGGGGAAGGAGTAAGAAAGTGGAGCAAGTTTCCATAAGCCCTAATGGAGTTTTTTCAATGGCGGAGAGTAGAAATGGGGATGGGGGAGTTGAGCTTGGAATTGCTCTTCCACCTCAAGCTATGGACAAGTTTTGCTCTCTATTTTCAGAGACGGTGAAAAGCTATGTTGATTGATTAGTGGAGATATCTACGTTACAAGGCCTATTCTATGTGTGTTTTTGCTAGTTTCTCTTAATGGCTATCACATCATCAAATACTTTCTCCACATTTATCTATCTTTTGTCATATCTATTTGTAATACTAAAAAGGAATCTCTACTTTCTTGGCACCCTTCATGTGATTCCTCGTTTATCTCTTGTTCAAGGTGTGATGTTCATGGCCGCATGCCCATTATATGCAAAACCTCTTCATGATGTATAGTTTCCTTAATGTATTTTTTAAGTGTATAAGGCTTCAACTTGGGTATACTTCATCTGGCTAAAAGCGACACGATTTTGAGTTAGCTGACTCACTCAGTGGTGAGAGTGAGTGACCCCACAATCGTTTACAAACGTCGCATAAGAGTGCGATTATGAATGTATCAGATTTGAGTTGTCTCAAAATTGATTGGATAAACAGGTCTACAACCAAGCAGGTTAATAAGTCCAACGTCGACCAACTCGTCGACATTAAAGAATAAATGCAATACTTGCGAGAAGTCTGTGATAGTATTCAGTACTTGGACGTGCAGGTGAAAAACTTGTCGACAAGACCAACATGGTTGATGTGGTAGCGGGTTAGTTATATGGGTTACCCATTTAGGAACTTATGTACATAATGGATAACCTTGAAGCAAAATTCACAAAGATTAGTGGCCTTGAGCAAGGAGACATCTTGACGAGCTCTGCTGCCCTTATTGAAGAGCGAGTCGATAATTTAGACATCTCCTGAAAAGCAATTATTCAACTGGTCATTAAGCTATCTGAAGATGTGAAAGTAGCCCTCGACTTGGTTAGGGAAAAAATGATGGAACTAAGTACTAGGGTAAACCTCACCATAAGAGCGGTGAGAAGTCAAACCCATATAGGGGGAGCAGTTCAGTTCAATAAGATCAAGATTTCGGAGCCCAAACTATTTTGCGGGGTTCGAGACGACAAGGTCCTAGAGAACTTCATCTTCAACCTTGAGTAATACTTCTAGATGATGAACATGATGATAGAGGATGCAAAGATCGCCTTGGCCACCATACATCTAGCAGATGATGCAAAACTATGGTGGACGTCGAGGTACATGGACATTCAAGAAGGGTGATGCACAATAGACACTTGGGAAAAACTAAAACAAAAACTTCGATGTCAATTCTTCCAAGGGAAGAGAATGTCAAAATCTTGGCTAGAAGGAAACTACGGAATTCAAATACATAGGAAACATCCGAGAATATGTTAAATAGTTCTCCGTGCAGATGTTGGACATCTGAGATATGTATGAGAAGGATAAGATCTTCCACTTCATAGAAAGACTAAAGTCATAGGCAAAGACACACAGCTGGTGTAAATGGAGTACATGCGATGACCGAAGATTAAATTTGTGTAAAACCTTAGGAATCATGGTTGCTAGAGATCAAATGGGGGAACACGTGTTACGATGACTTATCAGCGAGTGACATGTGGCACGAAAGGAAATTTGAGAAAAACTAACCTCATGCTTAAGTCCTTACTAAAAGCGCATGGCCTTGTGCATAGGAGGCCCCATGAGCAAGTGAGGTTAGTTTTTCACTCCGTTCGATTGTTTTTTGCTTTGATTTTGATACTAACCTTATTATCTTGAATTAGGACTTACAAAGAGATTTAGAAATTTTGGAGACTTTAACACATTGAAAAGCTAACTGGAGAAAGTACGTGTCATCCAAGTAAGTAAGCACGCAGATTCTAGAAAGTAATACTTGTAGGGATCGCTTGGTAACACATGCATGCTAGTAAAACAAAACCCTAGGTGGTTAACTTCGGTATGATCTGAGCCTAAGTCGATTGGATAAGTATGAGAATAGTCACAATTGGAATTGGCAATACCGAATTACTCCTTGCAGGATGTAATGGATTATTTACTACTGTTTGTACATAATTGTGCTTGATTGATGTTATCACCCAATGAGCATGTATGACTGTATGCACGATTGACTCCCCACGATTGACTCCAGGTGGTTGAATGTATGATTATGCCTATAGAGGATAAGTAGTAGAAACAGTTTAAGAATAGGGTGAGAAGTCTGTTTGGCTAGACTATGACCTAGGATGGAACACCTCTGGTAGAACAAGCGCATTAGAATCTTGAGAGATGATCAGAGGGTGTGGTCCTAGTGCTCTTGTTTGATCCAAACCCAGGGAGTCATAATTGAGGAACCTGGAGATGTGAATCCATGTCAAGACTGCCAAACCACCCTAGAGACCTAATAGAACACCCCGACAACCTCGTGTAGAGTAATCCAATAAACCATTGTGTCACACATACCTAAACAAGCTCACACCTAGCTCAATGGTAATGTACTAGTGTGGGAAGGAAAATGGAAGTTCCTTAAATACTATACCAATTACTATCCGTCTAGGAGGCTACCTTTGTTAGTCATGGATGTCGCAAAGGTTTACTAGGTTCTTAAGGGCATCTAGGCTATTTAAATTACATCTCTCATTTCCGAGATGTTTAGAGTTAACTTCTTAGGCTAAACCAATCTATTGGTGCACATAGATCTAAACCTCTTATCGCTCACGATCTTGGGTACATGGTCTACTGGAAATGTACTAACCTGGGTAAACATGTAAACTTCACTTGTTGTAGGACCCTAATCTTAACTAAGTTATCTCATGCATACTTTGCTAGGGCTATCGATCACCCTAAGAACATAATCAATAATTTAAACTTTACCATAGTCATATCTGGAAGATGAGGTGGTCTATTGGATTCTTAAGGCGACAAGGTGGTTTAATGTGAACTTCTGACTCTAGGTTGCTCTTTTTTAACTCCTCGAGTCTTTCTTAGTTTGGGAGTACTTGGGTCTAGTCTTTATGAATGTTGATCATGATCTTAAGATGCTCATTCTATTGGAGGCGTCCTAACCTAAGTAATTATCTAGCCAATCTAACTCTAACGCCCAACTCTAGGCAAGTAAATACGCTCTACAGGGAGAACATAAAATCAAACACATGAAGCTAAAACATACTGTATCATGCAAACATACAAGCAAACAAGCTAAATGGGGAGATAACATCCGTTGTTAATCACCTGAAGCACATATCACAATAGTTCTCCCTCCTTACTAACACATTAAAAAGCATATAAAACAATATTCGTAAAAAATTTCATCATAAGAGCATTTTTATAATTTCTTACATTATGCATAACATACTCATACGTATTGCTCAACTCGTATTCTAGTCATACATATTCTTTTTCTAGCTTTGCATAATACATATAATAACATGCTTCTTGAAAATTTCAAACTAGGAGTATAATGGTAATTTTTTCATTACATACATATAACACATACTCATCCAAGAACGCTCTTTAAAAGTCCTTAACATCCTTTTTCTAACCACCAAATGTAACCAATGCTTGCATGCTAGTATGTTTTAGCGATCCCTACAAGTATTACTTGTCTAATGTCTGTGTGGTTACTTACTTGGATGACGCTTGCCTTCCCAAACTAGCATTTTCGTGTGCTATGAGCTCTAAAATTTTTAAAAACTCATTGATAGGTCCTAATTCAAGTAAAATTAGGGTTAGTATCAAAATCGGGATGAAAAACTAGCAAACAAAGACGGAGGAAAATTGGGTTGCACTTCCGAGTTTGGGTAGGTGGCTCTCGGGTCGCGCTTGGTTGCTCGGGTTGAGTATGGATTGAATCGGGTTGACCCGTACACATGTAGCCGCTTGAAGCCAAATGTGGTTCACCGTTCAGTGCATGACAATTGTCCCTCAACAGCCTAGTCGTGTTCCGTCGCCCACAGTACGCTGCGTGTTGCCGATTCTTTCTCCCTGCCATTTATTTTTCTAGAAATCGATGAGTTTCTTCGACCTATTTTCTTTGCATTTTTGTGTATTTCTTGCACAAAACTTGAATCAATTTGGTTTCTTCGCCAAAGTTGTAGAGTTTGAACCTATCTACTCAAAGATGTATTTCTTGTAATTTTTACTCAACCTCATAATAAAATAATAGAGTTCAAATATCATCCAAAAGTGTAAAACTTATAATCTTGCAAATTCTTGACGTTCATCGGAACACCACCTTCTAGTCTAAATCAACTCTGACTTCTTTTGCAAAACTTATACGAAATCCCTCCAATATCAACCTACTAAAAATTAAGAACTTAATTCAAAGTAAAATCGAAATCAAGAACCTAGAACGCTTACCTTCAATTTCTCTTATATTCTTGATGGATTTGAACAAATCAAGAGGCCAAAATAGTTCTCTCAAACCCACTTAACCATTCTTAGGAGTAAGTAATCCAAAAAAGAAAAAAAAAAAAAAAAAAAAAAAAAAAAACAAAACAAAACCTAGAAACTAAAATGGAACTAAATTCAAATCCAACATAACAAAGGCTAAAAATGTCATTTTTCCTTTGTTACTTCAATTGTTATTGATCACTAGGGCTTACGTATATACACTTTACAATGATCATGGTGTCTTGATCATTGACATATATATCAATGACAATGACATCAAATAAAAAAAAAAAAAAACATTGGAAACATAGCGTTATGATTAAGAACAATAGTCTTAATTAAAAAATTCCCTCTCAACTTTGTGCCTTCTTTTACAATAGGAATCTCGCATAATCCAATCAACAATATTCTTGTTTGATTAGTCCTCTATTTCCTACGGTAATAAATTATAGTTTACCATATATATTATATTTGATATTTTATTATAAGACAAATATCTAATATTTGCCTTATTATCATAGGTATCTTTCCATTTCTTGTTATTTTCATTTATTACTATTCCCATATCCTGGTAATTCATTTATTATAAATAAGATAACTTTCACACCATTTAGGTGTGGTGGATTAATCAAACATTCACATGGTATCAGAGCCCTCTCGGTTTAACAACCCGGATCCTTTCTTTTCAATGGTTTTTGAATCCTCTAATCTTCTTCTCCACCACCCCTGCTGGTTTTGACGTCGCAGGGGCAGTCTTCATGACTGCCGTAGTCGGAGCCGATTGATTACTCTTCGGCTCCACCCTATTGACCTCCAAATCACCTTTCGTCATACTCTGTACATACAACCTCACCTTTTCCAACCCAATCGATTTTCCCCTCGGCCAATATAGTCTCTCTCATTTTCTTCCCAATCAACCTTCATCCTTCACATAAACCCTAACCTAAACCTATCAACCTTTTGCAGAGATTTACCTTCGGAATCTGGGTGCAGCACTGGCCTATTCGCCAACCAAGTTGCCGCCGCCCTTCCTGCCAAAATTGGCTTCTTCGCCCGATAAGGCGACTCTTCTGACTGCCCTTCTCGCCAAAATTGGCTCCTTCGCCCAATGTGGCGACTCTTCCAGCTTCAACATTGTCTTTGTCCCTTGCTCTAGGTTTCCCCTTCTACTTCTTGGGGTTAGAAATATTCTCACCAGAGCCAAGGCAGCATCGTCGCTAAGCGACAATCCCTCTTCATGGGTTAGACATATTCTCGCCGAAGCCAAGGCAGCATCGCCGCTGAGCGGCGATCCCTCTGCAATTTTTTGATGGCCAAGAACTAGGTTGTTAGCATCTTCATGAAAAGTGTTTCTCAACCTCTTTGAATTTTTCAGATTCAAGCTTCACGTTCGTTTAAATCCGACGCTTAGCTTGCGGTGGGGTGTTAAGGATATTTAGTAATAAATTATAGTTTACCATATATATTATATTTGATATTTTATTATAAGGCAAATATCTAATATTTGCCTTATTATCATAGGTATCTTTCCATTTATTGTTATTTCCATTTATTACTATTTCCATATCCTTGTAATTCATTTGATTATAAATAAGATAACTTTCACACCATTTAGGTGTGGTGGATTAATCAAACATTCACATGGTATCAGAGCCCTCTCGGTTTAACAACCCGGATCCTTTCTTTTCAATGGTTTTTGAATCCTCTAATCTTCTTCTCCACCACCCCTGCTGGTTTTGACGCCGCAGGGGCAGTCTTCATGACTGCCGTAGTCGGAGCCGATTGATTACTCTTCGGCTCCACCCTATTGACCTCCAAATCACCTTTCGTCATACTCTGTACATACAACCTCACCTTTTCCAACCCAATCGATTTTCCCCTCGGCCAATATAGTCTCTCTCATTTTCTTCCCAATCAACCTTCATCCTTCACATAAACCCTAACCTAAACCTATCAACCTTTTGCAGAGATTTACCTTCGGAATCTGGGTGCAGCACTGGCCTATTCGCCAACCAAGTTGCCGCCGCCCTTCCTGCCAAAATTGGCTTCTTCGCCCGATAAGGCGACTCTTCTGACTGCCCTTCTCGCCAAAATTGGCTCCTTCGCCCAATGTGGCGACTCTTCCAGCTTCAACATTGTCTTTGTCCCTTGCTCTAGGTTTCCCCTTCTACTTCTTGGGGTTAGAAATATTCTCACCAGAGCCAAGGCAGCATCGTCGCTAAGCGACAATCCCTCTTCATGGGTTAGACATATTCTCGCCGAAGCCAAGGCAGCATCGCCGCTGAGCGGCGATCCCTCTGCAATTTTTTGATGGCCAAGAACTAGGTTGTTAGCATCTTCATGAAAAGTGTTTCTCAACCTCTTTGAATTTTTCAGATTCAAGCTTCACGTTCGTTTAAATCCGACGCTTAGCTTGCGGTGGGGTGTTAAGGATATTTAGTAATAAATTATAGTTTACCATATATATTATATTTGATATTTTATTATAAGGCAAATATCTAATATTTGCCTTATTATCATAGGTATATTTCTATTTCTTGTTATTTCCATTTATTACTATTTCCATATCCTGATAATTCATTTATTATAAATAAGATAACTTTCACACCATTTAGGTGTGGTGGATTAATCAAACATTCACACTTACCATCTTTCTGTGTCGTCATTCACAAGACTCACACCTCTAAATTAAGAAGATGTTGGGTCAACTCTCTCATGAGTCCGTGATCCAGGCCAGCCACCGTGGCATGGCAGCTCTACGGAGGTCTTGAACTTGCATGACTTGTCGAAAACCGCTTCTCGAACCTTATACAAAAAAATAGAGGTGGTTGAAGGCTATGGAGGAAAAGGAACTGATCTTAATCTCATTTTCCCACTAGGTAATAGTTTGAGAGTTGTTTTATTGAAGACTTGTTTTTATTGATGTCTCAATTTTATGTAAATGTCTTGATGATGTTAATGTATATTTCTAAGACAAAATTATATATATATAAAAAAGAAGGTAATATAAAAAGAATATTTAATACTTATATTATATTATATTAAGGACATTTTTTTTTCTTATGTTCTAAATTTATTTAAAATATCTTGATTTTTTCTTTTAAAATGTGAATTATACCCAAGAATTGGCCTCCTTTAAACATAGTAAATTAAAAATGAAATTCTTATAAAAAATATTTGATGATGTTAATGTAGTTTGGTGTTATTAATGATTTTGATGTTTTATTTGAGGTTTACTTGGAATGGGTTTGAGTGGAATAATTTTTACTGAAAAGGGTTTTAATAATTAAAACTAAAAACCCAAATAGTTATCAAATAGAGGTTTAATAAACACCATCAATGGTAAATATAACCTAATCAATTGTAGGTTGAATTGAATTATTAATTATTTTAGAGAGAAATTTGATTTAAATACAATTAAGTCAATGATCATTATAATACTAAATCATAATACTACTAAACTTTAGATACTAAATTGTTACGAATTTAAAAATTATAAGAGTAAATACACGTGTAAGAGTGTCGACTTAATCTACATACTAACATGTAGGAGGTTTGATATATAAGGTTAAACTAGAGCACGCCATGTGGATTTGATTTAACGACACAAAAATTTACATACAAATGCAGGTGTAGGTCGTTTCTCAAGTTGTAAAGAGAAATTCACAAGAATAGATAATGAAAATCGTATAAAAGAGACAAACATGGTGGAAGGAGGGTTCTTGGATATCGGGTTTACTCTCTATGGGGTTCGCTTGAAGATCATTGAAAATGGTGATGATAGCTGCATTGTTGAATCCACCATTGAATATGAAGTAAAGGAAGAAGCTGCTGCTAATGCCTCACTTGTTAATATACAATTTCTCATAGACATTGCTCAAACAGCAAACGACCATCTACTTCACAACAAACAGCCTAAAGATGCGTAGTTAATGAAGTCCATCATCATGTTTAGCCTGTTTCCCCCCAATATTTACCCCAATAAAATCATACAAGGTTAAGACTACTTTAATTTTACTCCATTTATTTTAGTTTCTTGTTATCTTTTGAGACTACTTTTTCAAATATTTGCTTTATAACTCAAAGAAAAGAAAAGGAGGGCTTAAATTCAGTTGTCTTCCTAGAATCATGGCTAAATATCATCGCCGCAAGAGAGAACAAGAGAAGTTGTAATAGTGAAATAGTTCTATGTACATGTTAACTGAGAGACAAGTAGTTAGATTGGAGCCCGAGCCATTAACCTAATATTCCAACTACAACTCTTCAAGTATGCCATCTTTAATGAAATGGCTGTATCCCCCTTGGATGTGTAACTCAAAACAAACTTGGAGACAATCAACATTGTAAAAACATGGTGGCAAATTTCAAGAGGAGACGTATACATCAACCTTGAAGAAAAGGTGTGGGTTGTATTTGTGAAGACCAACTTGCTACCTGTCACAATCGCACTTTTCTTGGCAGTGGACTTTGTGGCACTCACCCTGACCACCGAGTGAGTCAAACCAATTTGAATTTGCGTTGCCTACGGTTAGACAATGTATGCTCAAACCTCCGGCCCTGTTTTGAGAAGAAGGTTTTAGAAAGTGGGTAGAAAGATTTCCGAAAGAGAGTTTAAAAACAAGATTGAAACAAGATTTTGAAAGCAATGTTATAGGCTATAAGTGAGAAAGAAAACATAACGGCCTAGATAGCATATAACTCTAGGTAGGAAGAATTGATGACTAGTCGCATCACCCTATAATACATTTTGAGTTGATTCACGTCTAGTAGGCCTAGACATGATTTCGCCGAACAATTATACAAACAGAAAATACACTAGTAAGACAATACAACATGAAATCAATTAAAGAGTTTGGTGTGGCATGGACATGCAACCATGAGCAACACGTCTTGGACGAGCATGACCGTGATATCCAACCCCACTTAATTGGTTGACATCCCTGTCATCAATTGGATATTTTCGAACTTAGCGATGTGGATTGCGGCAGAGTCTAGGTCTTCAGCGCATTCGTAGTTTGTTTCTTCTATAGGGAAGTTCTTCCATTTGTTCCCACTTTTTCTAACTCTATTGGCTAGGATTACTTTTACTTCTTTAGTGTTCTTCTATTTTAGATGGACATCAGGTCTTGTGATGACACTTTGATAGTCGTCACTTGGGTCGAGATGGTAAGACTTTAAGTTACTGACATAATGTCATTGGGTGAATTTTCATTTACGTGGGCAATTCACTCCATGAGATGTGTTAGATAAAAGCCCTTTTTAGTTTATTCTCACATCTTTACTTGATTTAGTTATTTGGCCCATACACTTCCAGTGGAGTAACATAATTTTAGTTGGTCATCTGGGCCAGGTTTAGAAGGGAGTGACAGCAAGTTTAGTTGTCCTTCAGTCATTTTTAGAATATAGGTTTGTTTTAAATACGAGAAAGATGTTTTAGCAACAACAAAACAAGGCTTTGGTTCTCTTGCTCATGTTTTTTTCTTCCAAACATTTCTCCTTGTTTTTTCTATTTCTTTCTTCTTGGATTTCTTCTTCCAAAGATTTCTCCTTGCTCTCATCAGAGGCAAGCTACTCAGCCAAAAGACAACAAGATGCTGCTCCTTTTTAAAACTTTGTTGAGGCCTTAATTCAATAAGAACATGATCTCCTACTCAAAATTGGAGGCAACAACGCTTCTTGTCCGCTCACTTCTTCATGTGTTTGGAAGCTTTCTCCAAATAAACTCGAGCTATATATGTTGTTTGCTTCCGTTCTCTTGTGAAGTTTTGGGTTTGAGGGTTCTTTCCTACATATGGATGAACAATAATATGGGGCAAGGCTTGGTGTCGTCCACTTGCAATATCAAAGGGGATTTTTTCTGGTAGACGAACTCATTTGGCAATTGAAACAAAATTGAGCCACATCTAGCAGTTGTACCCAATTCTTTTGATGAGTGTCGACCAAAGGGACGCAAGTACTCTTCGAGCAAGTAGTTGATTTTTTCTGTCTGTCCGTTTGTCAGTTTGGGGTGGTAGCTTGTCGAAATATTTAAAATCGTCCCCAGTAATGTGAATAACTCTGTCCAAAATATTTAGATGAATCTACTGTCTCTGTTGACGATGCTGGACGGAATGCCCCACAACTTCACAATGCATTTGAAGAATAGTTAGGCTGTTAATTCAGCCAAGTATACTTTGGGGGTGAGAACGAACTTGGGGTATTTCGAGAAACAGTCTATGATAACCAATATGACTTCATATTTGCCTACTTTTGAGAGGTGTGTTATGAAGTCTATTGACACACTATCCCACGGTCTTATCGGCACTAGCAGGGGTTCAAGGAGTCCTAATACCTTGGCCTTCTCGACTTTATCCTATTGGCAGATGAGACGTCTTTGTATACTGCATTATGTCATCCCGCATGTTAAGACATCATCGATATATATATCAATGACAATGACATCAAATAAAATTAAAAAAAAACATTGGAAACATGGCGTTATGATTAAGAACAATACTCTGAATTAAAAATTCCCTCTTAATTTTGTGTCTTCTTTTACAATAGGAATCTCCCATAACCCAACCAACAATATTCTTGTTCTTGCTCTTTATAGAACTCATTAGTCCTCTCATTTCTTACCATCTTTCTGTGTCTTCATTCACATAACCCACACCTCTAAATTAAGAAGATGTTGGGTCAACTCTCTCATGAGGCTGCAATTCAGGCGCCCGCCACCGTGGCATGGCAGCTCTACGGAGGTCTTGAACTTGCACGACTTGTCGAAAACCGCCTCTCGAACCTTATCCAGAAAATTGAGGTGGTTGAAGGCGATGGAGGAGAAGGAACTGTTCTTAATCTCATTTTCCCACCGGGTAATAGTTTCTAATAATCTTCGTTTTTTATTTCGACTTTCAAACTTATACATATTTTTTTTCATTCAGTATTTAATACGATGTTCGGTGATATTTCTCTCCCTTACTTTTCGTTCCTTCGTAAATTTTTTTAAAAATTGTCTTATTGAAGACTTGTTATGTTGATGTTTCAATTTTATACGAAGTGTCTCGAACATGTACATTTCTAAAACAAAATTATGAAAGAATTAAAAATGAAATTCTTATGATTATCGGTCTGTTTGTTTGTAGTTTGTAGTTTGATGATATTAATGATTTTGATGTTTTATTTTCCATGAATTTCAGTGGTTTTGATTTTATTGAAAAGGGTTATAAACTTAATTTTGATTAATTTATAATTTGACTTAATTTTTGAAAATATTAGTAGAAACCGAATAACAAAACATAAGTTTAGTTTCATTTAAAAAAAATTAAAATTAAAAACCCAAAAAATTATCAAATAGAGATAAACATGGATCAATTATTAATTATTTGAGAATGAAATTAAGTTAAAATATGATTACTTCAATGAAGGCAAAGCAATGTATATGAACTAAAACTTAATTAAAAAATATATGAATTAAATTGTATTATAATAATACAAATTTGAAAATCGTAAGACTAAATACATGTGCACGATCGCTGACTTGATGCACCTTACTAACATATAGGTTTGATATATAAGGTTAAACTAGAGTATAAATGCAGGTTTAGGTGGTGCGTCAAGTTATAAGGAGAAATTTACAAAGATAGATAATGAGAATCGTATAAAAGAGACCGAGGTGGTGGAAGGAGGGTTCTTAGATATCGGGTTTACTCTCTATAGGGTTCGCTTGAAGATCGTTGAAAATGGTGATGATAGCTGCATTGTCGAATCCACCATTGAATATGAAATCAAGGAAGAAGCTGCTGCAAATGCCTCACTAGTTACCTTACAGCCTCTCATTGACATTGCTCAAGCAGCAAACGACCATCTACTTCACTACAAACAGCTTAAAGATGCATAGTTAATGAAGTCCATCACCATCTATAGCCTGTTCCCCCGTCTCCCCCAATATTTACCCCAATAAAGTCATATAAGGTTAAGACTACTTGAATTGTACTCCATTGATTTTAGTTTCTTGTTATCTTTTATGTTTCATAATCAAATATAAACTTGTTCAAATATTTGTTTTGATGAAGTAGTTAATATCAACTCATGAAAGGATATTCATGCAAAATGTGAAATATATTTTGCATGGACGTGAACTCAAAGAAGAGGAGGGCAAGGAGGGCTTAAATTTAGTTACCCTCCTAGAATCGTTGCAAAATATCATTACCAACCTCGGTTGGGAGATGTTTTGCCACAACAGAGAACAAACGAAGCTCCAATAATGAAATAGTTTTATACACATGTTAACCAAGAGAGAGCCCACAACGATCAGTTAGAGGATAGGTAGTTGATTGGAGCCCTCGAGCCATTAACCTTCTAGCCAACTACAACTCTTTCAAGCATGTCATCTTTAATGAAATGAAATGGTTGTAGCCCCCTTGGATGTGCAACTCTAAACAGACAGACTTGGAGATAATCAACATTACAAAAATATAGTGGCAAATTTCAAGAGAAAACGCAAGGAAAATGGTAGTTGCATACATCGACTCGGAAGAGAGGTGTGGGTTGCATTTGTGAAGACCAACCTGCTACCTGTTACAATCACACTTTTCTTGGCAGCGGATTTTGTGATTGTGTGACACTTACCCTCAACATCGAGTGAGTAATTCAAATTCGCATCGCCTACAATTGGGCAACGTATGCTCAACCCTCTATCCTCGTTTTGAGAAGAAGGTTTTTAGAAAGGGGGCAGAAAGATTTTCGAAAAAGAGTTTGAAAGCAAGATTGAAAGAAGGTTTTGAAAGTAATGCTATAGGCTATAAGCGAGAAAGACAATATAATAAATTAGATAACATATAACCCTGGGTATAAAAAATCGGCGGCTAGTCGCATCCCCCTATAGTACATTTTGAGACGATTCACATCTGATAGGTCTAGACATGATTTTTCCGAACAGTAATACAAACCGAAAATAAAATAGTAAGGCAATACAACATGAAATCAAATAAAGGGTTTGATGTAGCATGAGCATGTTGTCTTGGGTTCATCTCCATCAGCAATGCATATTTGGTAGTACCCTGATCATAAGTCTAGCTTCGTGAATTATTTGGCCATGTGAAGTTGATCAAACAGGTTGAATAATATTGGCAAGGGATATTTGTTATTAGTCACCTCGTTCAAAGCTCTCTAGTCTATACACAAACATAACGTCTCATCTTTCTTTTTCTAAAATAGTATGGGAGCTAGTTGCTTTCTCTGTTTGAATAGCTCTAGGGGAGCCATCCGTATGCATTCTTCGTTTGAGGTTTTGTCCCAAGGAGAAGCTCAATTTTGTGATCAATACCCGACGAAGTGGTAGCGCGTTTTTGGCAAGCTCTCTGGAATTATGTCAGCATAACTTTCTAGAATATCCCTAACTTCACTCGGAATGGGTTTGAGTGGTTACATCTTCCACCAAAGGTATAGCTATAAATGTGGGTTCCTATCGCGTGAGCCTTCTTTCAGTTGTAAGACGGAAATCATTTTAAAATTAACTGGTTGTTTGATGCTTGCTGGGATTACTCTAGAATTGCAATTGGTAATCACTATGCACTTCGTCAACGACATTGGGATGACTTTGTGCTCCAAAAGGAAGTCCATTTCTAGTATCACCTCCAAGTCATCAACCACAACAAAGTTAATTTTTCCTAACTAATCCCCTAGGTTCGAGAAAACTCTCCAATAAACTCCAACTATACCTAGAGCTTCAGAATTAATAGCTTTCATTTTTTTCACCGTCCTTTTCTATTATGAGTTTCAATCTACCGCTTCTTCATCAACAATGAAATTATGAGTTGCGCATCAGTCTATCAAGGTGCTTTTGTTGGGTCGCAAGTTCATTATTGCGTCTACGAACATAAGCCCCTTCTCTATTACTTCCTTCAGGTTGACCTTCTTTTGGATGACCGATAAAAATTTCAGCACACCCATCCTAAAGTTATCTTGATCTTCCCTTTTTTTTTTTCTGGCTCGATTCCTGTGTCGTTACTCTCTTATATTGAGATTTGGAGTGCATTGAGGGATGCCCGATGAGGGCAGTAGGACAGTCTATGAGGCCTTTACATAAAAGGCACTATAAAGGCGTCATTGGATAGTTCCTTTAGGGGTAGAGCCATCTAGATTGCCCAACGTTTGTACTTTGAGGAGGTCTATCTGTTTCCCCATTTGGTCTATCGTTCCCTCCATTTGGCCAATTGGGGCCTTCATTTCGCTAAATCGAAGTATAAGGTTTGCCTCTAGAGTTTGGGGTTGGTGTACTCTTTCTTTGGAATCTAGCTTCGCCCCCAAAGTTTAGAAGTCGCTCTGCGGTAGCGAGTGCGACGACAAACCTTTTGTTTGTATAACTTTATCTGGCCCGCAATTCTTCGACAAAGCAGTATACTTTTTTCTTCTCCAACATATCCTTGATGTCTAAAATAAAAGCTCAGAATTATTTAACGTAGTCTCTTATGCCTCTAGTGTGTCTTAGTTCATGCAATTTCAGCCGTGCTATGATTGAACATTTTCGGGGAAGAATTAAGTCCTCAATTCTTTCTTGAGGTTTTCCCATGAACGGATGGTGCATGACCAATTTTGGATATCATTCACCTTCGAACGCCATCAGAGTTTCGCATCATCTACGCTAATGTAACTTTTAGGTCTTCGGAACAAGTTCCTATAGCTTTAAAGAACTATTCTATCTTTGACATAGAATAGTTCTTCAAAGGTTTTGGGTTCCGAGATCTTTAGTTTGTTAAGCTCGATATGAGCTTGGCCTAGGGTATGATTCTCTACGACTCACATTGTCAAACTCACTCAGATGTTATCTCGACCAACTCTTCACTAATGGCATCAAGTGTTATTCTAAATTCATCAGCTAATTTGTTGGTTAACTTTATCATGGTGACAGAGCTTTCGAGGCTACCAACACGTTTTGAGCTACATGTTCGGGCAAATCTTTCTTCTAATGAGTCAACTCTAAATATCAATTCTTTAAACGATAACCCATCAAGGCAAGCGCCGATTGCATCAATTCCATCAATTTTTCATTCATTTTTGTCACTTAGTCCTTCCATGATGCGAACACTGGATTTCTTTTAGGGAACAACATTTCTTATTCTACTAAAGTAAGTCAATTAGCTTGTGATTTAGGTGTCGATTTTATTGTTGACATAGTCATGGTTTCATTGCTTCAAGAAGCTAACAAAGCTTTGATACCACTTGTCACAATGCACTTTTTTTGGTAATGGACTTTGTGATTGTGTGACATTCACTACCAACACCGAGTGATTCAAGCCGATTTGAATTTGCGTCACCTACAGCCAGGTAGCGTATGCTCAAGCCTCTAGCCCCGTTTAAGAAGAATGTTTTAGAAAATAGTGCTAGAGAGATTTTTTGAAAGAGAGTTTGTGCGTCATCTTTTACTCATAAAGAATATTCTTATTCACATGTCTTTGTCCTTGCTCTTCATAGAACTAATTCGTCCTCTCATTTCTTATCATCTTTCTATGTCTTCATCCACCAAACCCACACCTCAAAACTAAGAAGATGTTGGGTCAGCTCTCCCATGAGGCGGAAATCCAGGCACCAGCCACCGTCGTAGCTCTACGGAGGCCTCGAACTCCCACAATTGGTTGAAAACCACCTCCCAAACCTTATCAAGAAGGTAGAGGTGGTTGAAGGTGATGGAGGAGAAGGAACTGTTCTTAATATCATTTTCCCACCAGGTAATAACTTCTAATAATCTTCCTATTTTCTCGTTTTCAGCCTTTAGAGATTTTCATAACATTCTTCCATTTAATAGTTTCCATGAGTTTGTTCAATAACGAACCTTGTTGGGTTGAGATATGAAAAGATAGAATAGATGAAATAGATGGAAGTTACCATGTGAGGGTTCGGTATTTATAAGTTATACACTCGACTATAAATAGTAAACGATGGAAATCTACCTAAATTCAAATCTAGTAACAATCTCCTAAAATATTTGTAGTTCATTTTGAATACCTTCAATCATATCAACACTTTGTAATTTCTCTCAATTTTTAAAACGCGCCACCTGAGAAGTTTCAACACCCTTATAAACAATGTTTCTTTTTCCTCTCAACCGATATAGGATCTCACAATTCACCACTCTTCGGAGTCCAACATCTTCACTGACACTCGTTCCTCGGGGTCCAGAATCTCACAGTTTAGAGATCAAATATGTTTATATATAAAAAAAAACAAAGACTAGGTCGTTTCATAATATAAAATAAAATTTGATTTGAAAGTGTGTGAATCTAGATGATACGTATTAAAATTCCGAGACTAAATCGTTACTAATTTGAAACGTACAAAAAGCAGGTTTAGGTGGTGCCCCAGGTTATAAGGAGAAATTTACAAAAATAGATAATGAGAATCGTATAAAAGAGACCGAGGTCGTGGAAGGAAGGTTCTTGGATATCGGGTTTACTCTCTATAGGGTTCGCTTCAAGATCGTTGAAAATGGTGATGATCGTTGCATTGTTGAATCCACCATTGAATATGAAATAAAGGAAGAAGCTGCTGCTAATGCCTCACTTGTTACCATACAGCCTCTCATAGACATTGCTCAAGCAGCAAACCATCATCTACTTCACAACAAACAACATAAAAATGTTTAATTCATGAAATCCATCATTATCTTTAGACTCTTTTTCCTCCAATAAACTCAATTTATTTCAATTTCTTGTGATCTTGTATGTTCATAACAAATGAGAAACTTTTTTAAATATTTATTTTTATAGAGTAGTTAGTTCCCATGGTGATGTAACAAGATATATATGTTCTTTTTACTTCTTTTAATCTACTTTTGAAGAAACTGAGGAGGTGGTATAAATAAAAAAAATGTATAATAAAATTTTGAAAGTTTTATAATTGAAGTTACAAAAAGAAGCTTATGAAGATAGATAATGAAAAGAGTATAAATATGACAAAGATCACATCTTAATGAGAGCAATCCTGATAATAGGACAAAACATGCTTAAAAAACTCGTATTGGACTTTGGAAATAGTTATCACTTTTAAGAAAAACATGCTTAAAAAACTCGTATTGGTCTTTGGAAATAGTTTTCACTTTTAAAAGCGAGAAGTAGGTACTCTGTAATACCTAATTTCCTTGATCGCTCTTTTTTATTTTGAGCTCAGTGGATATTATTAGGGATCTTAGAGAGTGAATCTCAAACTGTAAGGAAAAAGTGCTCACGCCCCAAGAGAATTAAAAAAAAATATAAGAATTTCTTACCATTTTTGAGGGGTCTCAACTCTCTCTTGGTAAAAAATGCAAAAGAGAGATAAACAATGAAATCAAAAGAGAAAGAAATAGGAAAGGGAGTTGCATTAGGGTTTGGTGAATGAAGAACAAAGGTAGAGGGGTGGATGTGAGTTAGCAAGGTTGACTAAGTAAAAATAGTTATTAACTTGAGCCCGAGAGTTATTAACTTGAGCTCGGGCCCTCGGCCTTCTTCTTTCTTCGCCCTTGTAAATTTAAGAAAATGGTTAGTGATTTACTTAAATAATTGTTAGTGGTTTTAACTTAGATGAGAAAACTTGAGAAGTTTGTTAGTGTTTTCTCTCCTATAAATACTAGTCACATCATATGTATATTCTATTAAAAAAAAAATGAAAAGCATAAGTGATTAAGGTTTAATTCAAAACATCTATCTCTTCAAGTTGTTCTTTTTAATTAAAATATTTGTTTTGATATATTTCAATCGTGAGTCATCAAACATTTGGTACCAGAGCAAGGATGCCGAAACAAATTTCGTCACCATACAAAGTCGTCAGAGGAGATATGACAAAGAGTAATGTTCTAGTACTTAGTACTTACAAAGGGTAACTATGTAGCATGGTCGATAAAGATGTGTGTTAACTTACATACACAAGGCATGTGGGGCGCTATCAAGCATAGTGATGACGTTGAGGAACATAAGGACAAGATGACTCTTACCGCCATCTACCAAGCAGTCCCGGAGGATGTCCTTCTCATGTTGGTAGAGAAGGACTCGACAAAGGCAGTATGGGAGATGTTGCAAATAATACATGTGGGTGTGAAACGTGTCAAGGAAGCAAAGATGCATATCCTGTAAAGTGAGTTAGAGGCTATTTGAATGAAGAATGGTGAGTAAATAGACGACTTTGCTATGAAGTTAACGATGATCATTAGTAACATCCATTCGTTAAGCGACAAGGTGGAGGAGATCTCCATCGTCAAGAAGTTCCTTCGAGCTATCCCCCCTAGATTCATGTAGATTGTTACCTCCATTAAGCATTTCGGTGACGTTAAGAACATGTCAGTTGAGAAGGTCACTGTTCGTCTTAAAGTTCATGAGGAGAGACTTAGGGGCTGTGAAGATAAAGAGGAGGAGAATAACCTCTTACTCACACATGAGGAGTGGCTCGCACGATCATAGGCGTGGTTGCAGACATGGTCACGGGCGTGGTGACAGGAAAGGTCGTGACAATACTTCACAAACCCATGACAATGCCAACCAATTGAAGGACAAGAGCATGATTAAGTGTTACTCTTGTGAAAAATACAGGTATTATGTGGTGGAGTGCCACAACAAGAAGTGCGATGAGGAGGAAAACCTCACATCCACAGATAACGAAGAGCCTGCACTCATGTTGGCCAGAAGATGTCCAACCTATTGATCCTCAATGAAGAGAAGATTATGGCAGACCTCTTCGCAAATAGATAAGACCAAATAGATACCAACATATGGTACCTAGACAATCAAGGAAATAATCATATGACCAGAGATCGAGCAAAGTTCAAGGAGCTTAATGAGAAGTTCATTGGAAACGTGAAGTATTGCGACTGATCAATTTTATGAATTCAAGGCAAAAGATCCATTTTGTTCTATTGTACAACGACGACCAACATCTATTGACCAAGGTATATTACATTTCGAGTTTGAAGAGCAATATTATTAGAGTCTTGGTCATGTTGGGTTTTATGTCCTAAAACTCATAGTTTGTAAACAAAAACATATTCTATTTTCAATAAAGTTATTATTGTTGTTTATTCAGTAAAGATTATTATTGAATAAAGTGAACTTTACGATCATTAATCTAAATTCAATAAACTAAGAATACTCTGACTATAATATGATTACTTGAACTATATGTAAAGACATAAGAGTTTATCAAGTTCAAGTATATAGTCAAAATGATCTATAGTATAAAGATAAAGCTGAGTACCTTATTTTGGGGACACTATGGGTGCAGCCCACTTTTGTATATAATATAAACAATGTGATCACTAAAATTGTACATGTGGAGACATGTGAGTGGGGGCGTCCTATGCAATGAGTATTGCATAAGATCGGACCATGAAGAAAATCACTCTCACTTTATAATGTCGTTTACTGTTGAGACTGATTTTCTTTTCATTCGATGACCTAGGTAACTCGATCTTAATCCTGAGCTAACCATGAACTCCTGTTTATTCGAAATTATCCTTAGATTTGCATGGGTGAGAGTGGCTCAAGTTCGCCAACTCAATAGGACTCCCATTTCAGGGGTAAGACTGGGTAAATGGTTGGGGACGTGGGGTGCAAGATGAAATTCACTCTTACCCACTTTTAGGGATAGAAGAGAGGTAGTTCCCTTAAGTATGGACTTCAGGTCTTGAACAAGGGGCCCTACCCTCTCATTGGCCTGAGAGGGATCCGGTTTACTGGTTGGACCACAAACCAATTGTTCATTAGAGAATTAGTGAGACATAAGAAACAAGAAGTAATTTCAGGGGTAAAACGGTAGTTACGAACAACCTGTGAAGGATCGACTTACTAATCATGGTTATATCAAATGGACAGAAATATATCTATAGTGAGGGAAGTGCAACTACTAGGCTATAGTGGAATGTTCTAGTAGTTAACGAATGTTGGTCAACAAGGTTAATGAGTTTAACCGGTTAATCTTGGATCGGTGGAGCCCATGATCTATAGGTCCATTAGGTCCCTCTGCTAACTCATGTCGGACTAAACCATAGAGCAGTGTGGCGAGTGAGTTGGAAGTGTTCGAATTCAAATTAGGGAGAATGCGCTACATATATACGACATACTTAACCGCATTTATGTTTTATTTACGAATTAAACAAAAAGAGAGAATCTGAGATATTTAAATAAGATTTAATATCTTAATCAAATATGTGTCGGAATTAACTGGGATTGTCACTTGAATTAATATTAAATATTAACTAAATAGTTTAATTAATCATTTAATATTACTTTAATTTGAAATTAATAATTCAAAATGAAGAAAGTCAAAACGTTGACTTCATTTAATGTAAAAGTCCATTAATGGAATTTTGAGAAGTCAAAATTTGGTTTAACCAAATTTGCATGCTTGCCAAATAAACCTCACAAATTTGAGTGGAATTTTGAGTGCCAAAATTTTGTGATCTCAAATTTGCATGAACATGCAAATATAAATAGAGTGATCATAATACATGAAAGTTTTTCTTGTTGGTGAAAAACCTTGAGAAAAAACTTCTCACAAACACTCTCTTCATATATACAAAATCCCTCTCAAGTTTAGTCACTCACCGGATTTCACAATCCCGTTCTAAGGCCAGAGGATAGTGGAGAAGACACTAGTGGTGGTTAGAAACCGGTTCGTGAGGAAAAAGGAATTTGAACTGAAAAAGGTTAGTATTCAAACTCATTAAGTTTTAATACTTATGAACATGCTAGTTATTTACTATAAATGATGTTCTAAAAGTGCCTAAGATCCAAATTGCTTTCGCATGTGTTATATTAACACCTTCAGGTCAAATGATAGAAGAAGGTAACATAGTGGAGTTAGTTGGATCGTTCCTCAAGATATTCAACAGAAACAGAGCCCTATTGATTAAGGTAAAACGGTCAAAGAACCGCCTATATATAATACTATTGAAAGACCATCAACATCTTCCAAAAATATCCATTGACGTTGAAGGCTATATATGATACATAAACCTCCTCATACTATGTCATGAAAGCTATATATATATATATATATATATATATATATATATATATATATATATATATATATATATATATATATGATACATAAACTCCTCCGACTATGTCATGAAAGTTATGCTATATATTACAGAATTTATGAGAGTTATGTAGGCAGAAATCACAAACTTATTATGATTATAGATAAATGAAGGTGCATCATCGTACATTATGTCATGATTATAAGCTATGAGGGTCTCATGCATATTTGTGTAACACATGCTTCGGAATACTTTCACACTATGATGACAACGAACATGTACATTATGACTTATGGTTTTATGTACACCATGATATTATGGGGGTCCTTTCCCTCCGTGGTGCTCGACATAAAGCCCGTTAGTGAGTGCTAGCCCGATGAGGCTGGCCCACGTGTGTGTGAACCTGCCTGGTGCGCCAATGCTCATACGTGTGGGTCATGGGTAGAGAAGTACTAAACATTCGATCTTGCCCGGACTAGGAAGCTGCCTAAGACCATGATATGCTAGGTTAAAAGAACAGATCACACTATGTACCATGTGTTTGCATTTTTTGACCCCACTAATGAGGTTACTTAGTATTTATAAAAATACTCAAGACATGTGCTACTTTTACATTTTAGGTAAAGGTAAAGCACTCTTCTACAATGACGACAGCGTCATGATGAAGGCCATGGAACCCGTTATTAGGGTAGTTGCAGTTATGTTTATTTTGTAATATTTAGGTTAGATAAGAACATTGTGTTATTCTTCTCATTGTTTTAATTAATTTTGTTGTTTTTGTTTTAAATTTTTACATCTTCAAACCATTTAAGTCCATGCCGTCATTCATGAACTATTTTAATTGAAGTATTTCGGACTCTACAGTAATGTCATGTGTCACGATCCTACATTTTCCAACCGCGTAACGTCGTGATCTTGACACGCTCGCGACTAGCCTTAAGGAAAATCAAGCCCTATATATATTTTTTGTCTCGGTTTTGTGGTTTCATCAAACCTTATGCGAGATTTATCTTCACCAATCGAACATCGCTTGTGTAGAATCCAAGCTTGTTCGACCACACACGTTGCCTGCGCGTGCATGTTCAATCGTCTGTGACACAACCGACTTGCCTCTACACTAAGCCAAGTCATTCGACTCGACCTTGCCTCTACTCGGGGCCAAGGTCTCTCAATGGAACATCACGTCTCATCTTGTCATCTTGATTCCCATCGACATGGCCTATATGTCTTGACGTCATCCTGAGTCTCAAGGTGTTGTCGGCCATCACACCTCACTTGGTCATGCCATCGAGAACGGGCCCACGTGTCGCTCATCTCATTGAGGCATCCCGAACATCCATCCATCTGAGTTCTATCAAGGTATTGGTCATCCCGTGCACATACCATGTCATTTACGGATACCGTACCAGATAGCAGGTACATATATCAACCTCTGACACGTTGGCTAGGGCGCATTACTGGCACACCCGTGCCACTCGGTACTGTCCTTGAAAAAATTAATTTCAAAGGAAGTAGCCCGAGACACTCGTTTCGACACGCTCGACCTCACTATGACACACGTATGTGCCAAAGGGTAGCTAACTTAGGCCACAGATCAGGGGTGGTGGAGAGTTGACACCATGTCTCCCCCTATAGTACATTTTGAGTCATTTTCAATCTTTCACGCATAGACATGATCTTGACGAACGATCATATAGTGAATGGAGCGTCTGTCTGATGTTCAATTTACACAAAATTTGGCGAGCATTCATATTTCATATGGACGGATTTAACTCCAGAACTACATGCCCAAATTCCTTTTGGAACCCCAACTTTTGAGGTTAAGGCCCGGGACCCTATCCAGCCCTTCAACAAGTCTATCGTTGCCACTCTTGTCTATTGGATGTCTCTATCTTGCTTATGTCTCGACTTGTCTTCAATGCCCACTCTTTGTGGTATGTTAGATGATGCACCGTCCTCCTTGGTCGCATCATGGCACTTGTCTAGGCCCTCGTGTGGCCAGATAAGCGCCACTTAAGGGTCACCGCTTCTTTTATCGCAACGTGAGGGTCACAACCTACTCTCTCCATAGTTAGGTTGTGACACCATGCATGTAGTAGCTCCTTTATCTTAGTAGAAAAATAGAGTTGTTACCGTGCACCTTTCTTTTTGACAACTCAATTATAAGAACTTCATGATAAAACTTGTTTTTCTTGAAGTAAATATATATTGGTTGACTTTCTACGAAGTTTTCTAGGATGCATGTGAGTAACGACAAAATATGTTGAAAGTACTCGTGTTGATTTGTAGAGATAATTTTCACTCTAAGAAGTAAAAAGTAAGTAACCTGATCATATCATAAATGATAATTAGTGAATCAATAGTTTATCAAAACTTATTCCGAACTTCATATAAATTATTCTTTTGGTACTATTTGGAAAATTCTTAACTAAATGATTTCACTCAGTCTTAATTTCACCTCTAAGTTCATCTTGGACTCATGTGAGAGCAATAGAGAAGAAAGAGAGTCCATATCTAAACTTAACATATCAAATAGATAATGAAATAACATGAAAAGTAACACATAATTGGTGGCTTGATTAAACCATTTATAAAAGAAGTACGTATGCAATGAACACTATTCTTTCACTTCCTCATAGAACAAAGAAGAGAAAACATTCATGACATCTTTAGGCAAGACAACTCCAACTTCCACTCCTCCATTCCCACTTCTACTCTCCGTCATTGAAAAACTTCCATTTGGGTCCATCGAAGCCATCTCCACTTTCTTACTATTTCCCCACCCGAAGTCAATCTCATAAACTCCAAACCTTGGCGATCCTCCCGCTACAATCATTTTAGATACCGGCATCTCTCTCCCCCATCTATCACTAATTTCTTCCACCATTTCCACTACTTTATTCTCCTTCACACTTTTCTCCATCTCCATTATTCTATCACTAATCTTGTTTGCAACCATTGCCATCCCATTTTCTTCCTCCAATTCCTTCGCTTCCAAAATTTCTCCCAACCCAATTACACCGTTACCAAAATAATTGAGTCCCCCTAGAGCTCCCATACGAGGCCGCATATCCACAGCGAAGAACAAAGCAATCTTACTTTTCGGTTCAATTCGCTCCGCTTGGACGATGCACGTTGAGACAAGGGCGTATGTCAATACAAAAGTTGTTAGATGACGAGTGGATGTAGAATTTGTTGCTACTTTTCTCCTTAACTTCTCTATGTCAATGCGTGTAAGCTCAAACGTGGCATACACCACATCGTCAGAGATGACCCTTTTTGGGGTAAGTCCAAGTATTTTGGGTTGACGAACAAACGCTCCATAATGCTTAACGTATAATCTTTGCAACCCATTTGGATCCTTTGCGGCTGTTCGGTCAAAAAATGGTGTCAACTCCGACGGCAAGGTGGGGAGATTATTATTATTAGTACAATTGAGTGTACTACAAATGGAAGCCCATGATTTCAAGAACATGGTGGATGTTTTCCCATCAACAACCACATGGTTGGTTATGATGCCAATGGAAAACCCACTTTTGGGGAATAAAGTGATTTGAAGAGACATGGCTGGAGCAATGGTGTCGGATGTTGGGAGTTGGGGTACGAGGAAATGGGATTCGGTTGCCTTCCGGACATGATTTGAAGAGAGATGGTGGAAATCAGCCTCTGTTTTAGCAATAGTGAGGGAAACGGAGTCGCCATGGTTGTAAAGAATAAAGGGGTCCGGAGAGTGATGGGGCCAAACGAGGTTGCCAGCGAGAGGGAGGAAATGGGAGAGTGTGAGAGAGAGAGAATGTTTGAGGGTTTGGAGAATTGAATCGAAGCGAGGCAGGTGATTGGCGTGCAAGGTGTAAAAGAGAATGCGCTCGGTGGGTGGGGATAGAAATTGCACAAGATCGGAGAAAGTGAGCGGGAGAGAGAAGTGAGTGGGCGGGGAAGTAGAGGGAGTAATATTGCAAACCTCCAAAACCTCCATTATTGCCTTTGGTTGCCCAATTTTGGGTTAAAGAAGGTTGATACGAGGTTGCCTTTTGTACTCCAACTTTCTTTATTTTTCTTTTTCCTTCGTAGTTAGAGAGTGATCATCAAACAAATCACGTTGTTCCCTCTCACTTTCTTAATCTTACAAAGCGTGAAACATGTGATCCTCTCGAATGGTGCCATAAAAAAAAAAAAAAAAAGAAGTAATTAAAATAAAGGCCATGTGGGCATCGTATAGAGTGGAAGTATTCGAATGATTCTAATTTCTTTTATTGTAATTATTGAATTAGGTAGCTCGCTATGAATGTAGTTGGATCTTTGATTTGTTCGAATTTTGTTGATGAGTAGGGTTCTTTCTTATGGATGAGATTGGATTCATTAGGCTTGGTTATTTTTTAAAGAGTAAAGAAGTCAAAATCAAATAAATAAAAAAGAGCTAGCCCGTAAAGACCTTGATCCACGTGAATTACTTGTCGAGAACCTCCATAACGACCCACTATTTTAGATTCTTGAGTCATGTTACTATGGAAATGAAAATTGATTTAGTAATTTTGATCCATTAAAAAAAGCTAATAGTAAATGAGTTAAAACCTAAAACAAAAGGAGTTAATACGAGAGACTTTGATGAAAACATTCAACAAAAAAGATACCCATAAAGGAAAACATGTACATGTTATACATTAGGAGTCATAGTCAAGACCCAAATCTATCGACTCCTATAGTCCCACATTTTGGTTTTGCATCCATCACGACTGTTCCGCTTAATTGTCACAATAGATTTTTGAGGCATCGAATTTCAGACCACGATTTAAAAGATAAGATAATAGTAAATAAATGAAAGCAAAAACATGGTAAAATTTCGTGCAATTAAAATCATACAACACCATAGTCAAAATCCAAAATATAAAAGTAATAAAAAGAAACAACTGTTGTTCAAGTTTTTTACAAATGGAGAACTGGAGCAGGATACAAAATGAATGTAAATGACAACCGACAAAATATAGATTATATTGACTCCCAAGTTGACATTCCTCTATGTTTGCGTAGCTCTCGAGCACTCCCCAACTTCATACACTAACTTGAGATACCTAAAAAAGGAGGAAAACTGGGTGAGTATAAAAGTACTCTGTAAGCAACCTACTTGTTGGCTCTCATTACATTTTTAACCTAATAGGTAACCATGAGTTTTTCTCTAGGCTCTAGGTAGTTTAGGCCTAATCTCTATTACTATCTGAGCAATTGAGAGGCCTCATAGTACCAAGCTCTNTGATTTGAAGAGACATGGCTGGAGCAATGGTGTCGGATGTTGGGAGTTGGGGTACGAGGAAATGGGATTCGGTTGCCTTCCGGACATGATTTGAAGAGAGATGGTGGAAATCAGCCTCTGTTTTAGCAATAGTGAGGGAAACGGAGTCGCCATGGTTGTAAAGAATAAAGGGGTCCGGAGAGTGATGGGGCCAAACGAGGTTGCCAGCGAGAGGGAGGAAATGGGAGAGTGTGAGAGAGAGAGAATGTTTGAGGGTTTGGAGAATTGAATCGAAGCGAGGCAGGTGATTGGCGTGCAAGGTGTAAAAGAGAATGCGCTCGGTGGGTGGGGATAGAAATTGCACAAGATCGGAGAAAGTGAGCGGGAGAGAGAAGTGAGTGGGCGGGGAAGTAGAGGGAGTAATATTGCAAACCTCCAAAACCTCCATTATTGCCTTTGGTTGCCCAATTTTGGGTTAAAGAAGGTTGATACGAGGTTGCCTTTTGTACTCCAACTTTCTTTATTTTTCTTTTTCCTTCGTAGTTAGAGAGTGATCATCAAACAAATCACGTTGTTCCCTCTCACTTTCTTAATCTTACAAAGCGTGAAACATGTGATCCTCTCGAATGGTGCCATAAAAAAAAAAAAAAAAAGAAGTAATTAAAATAAAGGCCATGTGGGCATCGTATAGAGTGGAAGTATTCGAATGATTCTAATTTCTTTTATTGTAATTATTGAATTAGGTAGCTCGCTATGAATGTAGTTGGATCTTTGATTTGTTCGAATTTTGTTGATGAGTAGGGTTCTTTCTTATGGATGAGATTGGATTCATTAGGCTTGGTTATTTTTTAAAGAGTAAAGAAGTCAAAATCAAATAAATAAAAAAGAGCTAGCCCGTAAAGACCTTGATCCACGTGAATTACTTGTCGAGAACCTCCATAACGACCCACTATTTTAGATTCTTGAGTCATGTTACTATGGAAATGAAAATTGATTTAGTAATTTTGATCCATTAAAAAAAGCTAATAGTAAATGAGTTAAAACCTAAAACAAAAGGAGTTAATACGAGAGACTTTGATGAAAACATTCAACAAAAAAGATACCCATAAAGGAAAACATGTACATGTTATACATTAGGAGTCATAGTCAAGACCCAAATCTATCGACTCCTATAGTCCCACATTTTGGTTTTGCATCCATCACGACTGTTCCGCTTAATTGTCACAATAGATTTTTGAGGCATCGAATTTCAGACCACGATTTAAAAGATAAGATAATAGTAAATAAATGAAAGCAAAAACATGGTAAAATTTCGTGCAATTAAAATCATACAACACCATAGTCAAAATCCAAAATATAAAAGTAATAAAAAGAAACAACTGTTGTTCAAGTTTTTTACAAATGGAGAACTGGAGCAGGATACAAAATGAATGTAAATGACAACCGACAAAATATAGATTATATTGACTCCCAAGTTGACATTCCTCTATGTTTGCGTAGCTCTCGAGCACTCCCCAACTTCATACACTAACTTGAGATACCTAAAAAAGGAGGAAAACTGGGTGAGTATAAAAGTACTCTGTAAGCAACCTACTTGTTGGCTCTCATTACATTTTTAACCTAATAGGTAACCATGAGTTTTTCTCTAGGCTCTAGGTAGTTTAGGCCTAATCTCTATTACTATCTGAGCAATTGAGAGGCCTCATAGTACCAAGCTCTACTCTAACCTGAAACTTACCTTTAGGGGTTTATACAAATTACCCAACTTTTTTTTTTTTTTAATTAGTGTAGCTTGCTTTGCCTATGCAGCGAGAGACTAGTGTCTTGGGTTGAGCGCTATTTCATAAAGATTTGATGCAATAGTGAGAATGTTCAATTAATCCACCACACCAAAATGATGTGAAAATTATTTTATTTATAATCAAATAAATTACAAAAATATGGAAAGAGTAATAAATGGAAATAACAATAAATGGAAAAATACATATGGTAAGAAGTCAAATATCTAGATATTTGCCTATAATAAAATATAAAATATGATATATATGGCAAACTATAATTTAGTATTAAATATCCTTAACACCCCGCCGCAAGCTGACCGTCGGATTTGAATGAACGTGAAGCTCAGATCTGAAAAATTCAAAGATCAGTTGAGAAACATTTTTCGTGAAAATGTCAATAACCTCATTCGGAGGAGGCATAGAGAAACACTTTCTTGACCTTCGAAAACTGCAGAGGGATTGTCGCTCAGCGGCAATGCTGCCTTGGCTTCGGCGAGAATATGTCTAACCCATGAAGAGGGATTGTCGTTTACCGACGATGTTGCCTTGGCTCTGTTGAGAATATGCCAACCCAAGAAGTAGAAGGGGAAACCTAGAGCAAGGGACAAAGACAATGTTGAAGCGGGAAGAGTCGCCACAGTAGGCGAAGAAGCCAATTTTGGCTAAAAGGGCGACGGCGACTTGGTTGGCAAAGAGGCTAGTGCAGTGCCCAGATTCCAAAGGTAAGTCTTTGCATAAAGTTGATAGGTTTAGATTAGGGTTTCTGTGAAGGATGAAGGTAAGATTGGAAAGAAAATGAAAGAAATGTGTTGGTGGAGGGAAAATCGATTGTGTTGGAAA
Organism: Cucurbita maxima; assembly: GCF_002738345.1. NCBI lineage: Eukaryota > Viridiplantae > Streptophyta > Magnoliopsida > Cucurbitales > Cucurbitaceae > Cucurbita > Cucurbita maxima. The sequence continues at coordinate 1,840,062 of NW_019272025.1, read as the reverse complement.
AGATGATATTGTATGTACAAAGTATGGCGAAGGGTGTAGCTGAAGAGGAATCAATTGGTTCCGCATGTGGTAGTCATGGAGACTGCCCCTGCGGCGTCAAAGCTAGCAAGGGTGGTGGAAAAGAAGATGAGTAGAGGATTCAGAAGCCATTGAAAATAAGGGATCAGAGTTGTTAAACCGAAAGGGTTCTGATACCATGAGAATGTTTGATTAATCCACCACACGTAAATGATGTGAAAGTTATCTTATTTATAATCAAATAAATTAAAAGAATATGGAAAAAGTAATAAAGGGAAATAACAATAAATGGAAATATACATTAAGAAGGCATGCCTTCAATAAAATATCAAATATGATATACATGGTAAACTATAATTTAGTACTAAATATCCTTAACAGATAGTATGGTGTCTGCTAATCTGAACATCATTCAAGGAATTTTAGAAAACGAACCGTCCAATAGGACCATAAAGTCATCTAAGTTGGGGGGGACCTCTCGTGTGCCATCCAGCTACTACGTTAACTTATGTGGTCCCGTACTTTCCTCTTTTGAACGAGTTTATAGTTCAATGGCCTTTCTTGGGAGACCTCTAGTCATTTCCACAAGGTTTGGGGCATACAATACCCTAAACGGCCTATGCCTTGCTTGACAGTACTAGTATTGAAGTGAAAAGGGTAGTGGAGACTATGATGTCACCATACCTACTACTTATAGCTTGAACGGCCACCTTAGTTATTCTTGGATGTGGTGGAGGTGTACGAGGATTTCTTAGGAGGTTTAAATCTTGTCTCTCATTTCTAACATTTAGGACAGTCTCCTCGAGGTAATCCATTCTCTAGGTGCACCCTGGTCTAGACCTCTAATCATCGTTCTCTAAGTTTACTAAATACATACTGACCTCAGTCAACTTGAAACTACTCTAGCTCTTATGTCCTAGTTTTAGCTTGGTTCTCTTGTGCATATTTTGCTAGAGGAATTATCGTATTAATCACCTAGAGCATAGTATATATAATCTAATATTCGTGCAGGCTAATTCGGAAGATAATCCTATCAATCAACTAAAGCACTGAAAACATAAACTAAAACCTTTGTACAAACTCAATGGGGAGATAACACCCATCAATTATTCAGAGCACAGATCACAATAGCCCATCTTTCACCATATTCATCTCAAAATCTCTTTTAAAGGTAATTTTGTAATCACATACATCCAACATAGATTACTTGTTTAAATAGTCCAACTCATATTTTAGTCATGCTTAATCTCTTTCTAATTCCATGGAAAGTATAAAAACATCGTGCTTCTCAGAATTTCAATCTAGCTAATATAACAAAATTATCCATAACATACCTACAATGCATTTTCATCCAAAATTACTCTTTGGGAGTCCTAAACATGTACATTCTAACTATCTATAATAAGGAATGGTAGCATGCTAGCACGTTCTAACAATCCTTACAAGTTTTACTCGAAAAGATTTGAGTGACAATTTATAATTTTTTCACTTATTTCTTCTCTCGTTGAAAGCTCCAAAATATGAGTAAAATTAAGGTTAGTATTTAAAGATGAATTAAAAAAAAAAAGGGTCAAATAGGGATAAAAAGGACTTACATGTGTGCAAAGGGGAAGGATTACGCGCGGCTTCACACGCTAATAATAGCCATGCACATCTGGGTGGAGCATGAGCACTTATCTGCGTGAAGTGGCATGCCAAAGAGGAATTATAAGATCAGGTCAAGTCATGCAATCGGCTTGGGTCGCTGGTGCTGAATTGAGTCTCACATGGGGTAAGACAACACGCGTCTCCTCAGGATGCCGATGCGTTGCTCCACATGTCGCACACTCAGCCGATTGTGATCTGCCTCTCGTTGCCTGACACGTACATCCTCCGATTGTGATCTGCCTCTCGTTGCCTGACACGTGCATCCTCCGATTGTGATCTGCCTCTCGTTGCCTGACACGTGCATCCTCCAATTGTGATCTGCCTCTCGTTGCCTGACACGTGCATCCTCCGATTGTGATCTGCCTCTCGTTGCCTGACACGTGCATCCTCCGATTGTGATCTGCCTCTCGTTGCCTGACTCGAATCAATTTGGTTCCTTCACAAAAGTTTTTAAATTCTAAAGCTACTTCCCAAAGGTATTTTCATGTACATAATTTTTTAACCATGAAGAAATATCTACGCTCGAAGTTGGCAGAAAGTATATATTTACCGTTTTTCAAAAATTAGCTGAAACTTTGACTTCCCGCCCAAATCTCCTCTGATTTTCTTCATGGAACGGAATCTCGCGTAGGTCATCTACCCATTTGTTAAATAATTATTATTTATAGTTTGACTATGACTTGTTCCTTATAAAAATAGATAATCTTTTTTTTTTTTTTTAATTTAAACATATCAGCAATCGGGCACAAGACTTGGATAATCTCACATGTTCCATGTTCTTGCCCTTCACATCTCATTTATCTATCCATACTTTTGCATAATTGGTCAATAATATTACTCTTCAACTTTAAATATATATATATATTTTATAAAAAAAAGTTAAAAAATATTATATAGATTCTGTTGTCTATTAAAAAAATATCCTCATGTTCTTAGCATATCTGGATAATAGGTGCGTGACATGAGGATATTATTACCATATATACAAGAAGTATGTCACTCTATACTATGTCACTCTATAGGTAGGAGCGATCCAGTGTCTTGGTAGACGACCTGAGGATTGCTATTATATATATGATAATTCAGACTTGAAAGGGGATGAGAGACTACATAAGTAAATAACATGAGGATATTATGTCAACATATCGATTCCTCATCCTCAAAATAAAGGAGGATAAGATACAATTTTAGTAGCATTTTAGTCTTTGTAAAAGAAATGTAGAATATTACAAGGATACTATTTAAGAAAGTTACCTATGTGAGTGTGAAAGGATCATTGGTCCTAGCATCCCCTACGACCTGGTCATATTACCTACTTCTCATCTCTTAAGAGTGAGGGCTATCCCCAAAGACCAACACGAGTCGTTCCAACATGTTTTGTCCTCACACATGCATCTCAAGAAAATTCATAAGAGGCACCCAACATAGAATTACTCCAAACAAAGTATTGGAGTTTCTAGGATTGAATCACCAAAAAGAAAGGTGTGACGCCCCTAATTTTCTTAGGCTAATTAGTGATGTCGCCTCATGCATGATGTGGAAATTCATAATAAATACTTTTAAAATAAAGTCATGGACTTACATATCCAGTTCAAAACATAAATAAATATAATATAGTGTTTTCAAATATAAAACAAATTAGTATAAAACGCCTATCAACTACTAATTAAATTCAATGCTACTGCCCTATCATGATCCCTATCATGGTCTATCTTGACTTCCATGGCCTTTTAGGTGTTCACCATCATCCGTGCATGGGAGTTTTACCGCACATGAAATACTCAGTAAGTCACCCCATTGTTACGGTTAGTAATGCAATCACACACAATACATGAATGGGACTTTATCATTTAAAAAACGTAACATGGCCTTAGGCTCTTTCTAGTTTCGGACAGGGTTGGATGTATGGTACTTCTCCACACACGACCCACGTACGTGCACATGGACCCACCAAGCTGGCTTGTATACATACCCCTAGGCCTGACTTGGTCGAGCACAACGCATTGCATGTCACCGGACTCCTCAGAAAAGGAAAGGCCTGCATGATATCATGGCAAACATAAATATCGAACGTAAGCGTCCATACTAACATAACATAACAGGGAACTATCCTGATGCACATGACATATATACATTCTTACTAAGAAACTATTTAGGCCGAATATCGTCATCCATTCTTACTAAGAAACTGAAATAAGAGAGATCCACCAAAGAAGATACTTCTCCTTCCCTTTTTTCGGAAGAAAAGGAGAATCCGGACAAAATCGATAAAACTGAAGAGATCCGAGTGAATGGAAAGGAAAAAATAAAGGATGAATTTCAAGATAAAAAGACCTGGACGATGATCAACCAAGGTGATCAATCGTATCCTATAGCACTGGAAATAATATTCTATATCGGATTTCTTATTGCTTTTGCTGTCAAATCACCGATTATACCCTTACATACATGGTTACCAGATACCCACGGAGAGGCACATTACAGTACTTGTATACTTCTAGCCCGAATCTTATTAAAAATGGGAGCATATGGATTGGTTCAGATCAATATGGAATTATTACCCCACGCTCATTCTATTTTTTCACCTTGGTTGATCATAGTAGGCATAATTCAAATAATCTATGCAGCTTCAACATCTTCGGGTCAACGCAATTTAAAAAAAAGAATCGCTTATTCCTCCGTCTCTCATACGATCGACCTTTTTAATAATTATTTATTTATTTATTTATTTTTAATTTAGTAAAAGGTGTCAACAACTGGCAACATGACTTGGACAATACTTAATTGCACATGTTTGCATGTTATCTCCTTTCTCCATCCTATTTTTTCAACAATATTACTCAAATAAAAAAAAAAACATATCATTACCGAGAAAACCGTTAATACTTTGTTTTAAAGGTTTCATCCGTAAAGAATATACATTTTATATGGGAATGGTTATAAAATTTCATTAATACTCTTAATTTTTATAAAAAACTTTAAAAATATATATATATATTTTACTTTTTTTAAAAAAAATTCAAAAATAGTCTTACCATTTATATATATATAGATGGGATAGTTAGTATGCTTTCAAAACTGATATTAATATCCTTACCGTTTTAGAAAAAAAAATGAGACGGGTAGTATACTTTGGAAACTAACATTAATATCGTTAAAGTTTGAGAAAAAAAAATAAAAAAGTTTAAAATAATTTATCACTATCATAAATGATTTTTGTCTATATATACGTTGACCCTAAAATTTCATTCGTATTTTTTAAATTATAGTATTAATGGTGGAGATATTTTTTAATTTTAAAAAAAAAAAAAAATTGTGAATCTCGTTATTATTTAAATATGAGAAGTGGGAAGATATGGATGAAAGTTGGGAGGACCCATCAAAATCTGTGGTGGAAGTCTCCATCTTTAAAAAACAAGACCTGTATCTCTCCAACAAGAACCAGGAACAAAAAATGGTGACCAAAATCAGTGACGAGACTCAGATTCCGGCGCCGGCGGCCAAAGTTTGGGCGCTTTATGGCACCATTCACTTTGCTGATTTCCTCCAACTTCACCTCCCCAATATCATCAAGAACATCGAGCTCCTTGAAGGCGATGGCGGCCAAGGAACTCTTGTCCTCGTCACTTTTGCTCCCGGTAAGTCACGTTACTCGTTTACTACTCAATTTTTCGAGTATCGACTCTGATAAGTTTTTATCGTTATAGTTTTTGAAACAGGAGTTCAAAATTATTTTTATTATATTCTTAACCGACCCAAATTAATTTTGATTCATATTTTAAGTTAGTTTAGATAAAATTATTTCGAAGAGATCCATCGTCCTCTTGGTCTAATTTCTTTGTTTTCATTCTTTTCAATTATAAAACAAATAGTTCGGGAAAAAACACCTTAATACGAACTTAAACGAAAGAAATCTCATAGTTTAGAGTCGAAATGTATAGTTTAGTCTAACAATAAGAAATTTTGACACCATGCAGATTTAGGAGGTATGAGATACAAAGAGAAGTTCGTGAAAATAGACAATGAAAAGCGTATAAAAATAGCGGAGATGGTGGAAGGAGGGTACCTCGATCTTGGGTTTAGTGTTTACAGGTTTTGTTTTGAGATAATTGAGAAGGATGAAGAGAGTAGCATTGTGAAATCATCGGTGGAATATGAGTTGAAGGAAGAAGCTGCTGCAAATATTTCATTAGCCAGTGTTGAACCTTTGATAGCCATAGCTCAAGCTGCCAAGAGCTATTTCCTCAATGCCCAACAGCCCAAGGATGCATGATATCATTCATGTTGCCTATCCATAAGATCATGGGTGTGACTTTGCTGTGTGTTTAATTTTTCAATAATGGAGGATTCCGAACTTGTGATGAAGTTTCTTTGTGTGGATTGATCAAATAATCGTCATTTGTAAGCCTATAATCTTTGATAGTCTTCAATGGCCGACGAGCTTAGAGATGTATGATTCGTTGATGTTTAGTGTGTTTGGAATATAACTTGAAAATTCTCTATAAGCACTTGTAGAAAATTCAGAACATGTTCGTTAACAATTCTGTTCTTCAGAATTAGCATTGACAATTACAATAATCTCAATGAATAAACACAAAAATGAAAGATTAAAGACTCGTTAGAAACTTTTTTAAACTCAAGAACTTCTTGTACATAATTAAAAGCTAAGAACAAAACCGACAAACTTAAAATTCAGAAACTAAATTGGTAATATAAACTTTCCTCATCTTTTTTATTTCTTTACTATAAGTAGTAGTTATTTCAATATTGGAGTTATACTTTATCATCTCATCTTTCTTGAATAGTAGATATTTCAATAATGTATAAAATGATGCATCTTTTGTCATAAATAGCCATCGAACACATAATCATGTAAGAGATGTTTGAGAGTAAGTTAGGATAGTTAATATAATATTGCTAGGTTCAAAATTACTCTCAAACATGTCTTTAATGGCTCAAAATTAATTTTGATGATATGAAATAGTCGATGATAACAATTTCATCGAACCAAAAGTTCCACTCACATTTCAGGTACAAAGATACACGACTCCTAAACATCCATAGGGAATGGGTTTATTCCTTTACCATGGCATGTCGTTTCACCTATAAGACCTAAGAATAAGAACAAGATTTACTTGATTCAGGAGAACATCCAGAAGATCCAACTATTTCGTTTTGATTTCTTAACTTGAGCAAGATTTCTAGATAAATAACAGCTTAGGTATTGAGTTCTTTTTAGAAAAATATGCTTACAAGTTTTACACCAGAACATCGGAGAGGGTTGTTGTCTCAGTCCACAGCCATGGCTTCCAGGCCTCCACTAGCATCGTCCACACCAATCTTATTCTCCTCAGCTGTGGTTCTCATTTCCTCCATTAAACTCTTTTGTTCATCCTCTATGGTATTTTGCAACTCATCCACCTGCACCAATATCAGTTGAGGATTTCAAGTATTAGGTAGAAAGTTTGTACGTAATCACAGCAAGACAACAATTATTTAGAAACAATACTACTGCTCATATAGGATTTCAGAGAATTTTTGCTTGAAAAATGTTGCAGCAGAGGACAATCTTCAAACAAACAGAGATTGTTTAGTTGTGACTGCAATTTCTAGAAGATTTAAAAGGCCTCGCCATGTCTCAATGGCCCCAATCATAAGCTCCCTTCTTCGTCTAAAAGAATATTAATGAAAACACAACATACACACACAGTATATATACAAAATGTTAATTCAGATCGGAGTATATATATGTTGAAAAATAGCTTAAGGCCACCGCTAGCAGATATTATCCTCTATGGACTTTTTCTTTCGAGCTTTCCCTCAAGGTTTTTAAAATGCGTCTGCTAGGGAAAGGTTTCCACCCTCTTATAAAAAATGTTTCATTCTCCTCCCAACCGATGTGGGATCTCACATAGGTATTGGTTTAAGTCATTTCTAGAATAGGGATGTTAAAAACACGTACAACTACCACCCAAGCACTATACCGCAACTTCCTCTATTCCCCCAAAACAAATTATTGATAAACCAACTCTTTTCCCCAAATTCAGGAGAAGCAGGGTGAATTTTTCTTACTACTTGGTATTTTCTAGGCAGTCTATAGTTGAATGTGAAACCCTTGGATCAAATGGCAGTGACAGAACGTCTTAACCCTACGAGGGAACAATGTAATAGATTCTAGAATGGCTAATAGTGAACCGTTAGATCTCTTACAAAGTGGCTGCAGCTATAACTCTTGAATAGATGCATTTAAAGGTATTTCATCTTGCTCAGAACCTCGTGGTAGACAAATGCTTCATGAAAATCCTCAGTTGGAAACTCAAGTATGCATGGGATAGTGGCTAGGAGAAAACAGTGCCTTGTTGAAGATTTGATTCTAATGCAAATCAAGATAAAGCCTCCTTTTTTTTTCTTTTTATAAGAAACAGGTTATATTGCCATCACCAGAAGCATTGAGATAGGATTGTTACAAAAGCATTCTATATTCGTATGACATCACCAGAAGCAAGAAGTTGTACGTTGCTATAAAAAAATGTTGTACCTTATTTTATGAGAAACAAGTACCTTCATTTCATTGGATGAGGTGAACTTACAAAGAGGGGGAAAATGCCAAAAGGATATACAAAAAACTATGCCAATATGTCAGAGAAGTAAGGTTGTAGTCCCAAATATATGGGGAGAATTTACACCAAGTGAAATCGAATGTTTTTGTTTTTATGGTATAGAAAGCTTTTGTTGATAAAGACGCACAAGACCTCCTTTTCCTTGCTGAAAGGATGACCCATGAAGCTCGTTTCTAAAAGAGTGATCGTGTCATTCGCAAAATCAGTGTAAAGATTGAAGGCCTAAAATATTTTTACCCGGAACGGCTTGGCAAAATGGTAGATTTTCACTGTGAGTCTGCTAGACAAACCCAATAGCCATAAGCACGCTGTTTAAGAAGGTTTCATAGGTAGATTTGGTCTCATTGAAAGTCCTGTGGTTTCTCTACAACCATCGATTCCAAAACAAGGCTTTCACTATGTTTATCTAAAGAGTTTGTTTTTCGTTCATGAAGAGATTCCTCTCCAAAAGACGGAATACTAAAAGTTACTTCTTTATCAAATCAAATTTTCCTACCATCTCAGCACCTAGAGTAAACTAGCAACACTCTAATAGAACCATTCTCATTCTTCCTTAAATGAGCCAAAGATTGGGGGTTCAAGCACTGATACCATATACATCTCATTCTTCTCTGTGCAACAATCAGTCTAAGAATCCCCGAACAATTCAAAAGTGAAAAAATGGCGGTGGGGGAGAATCCAAGGTCTAAACTAATGAATCTTCAAACAAAGAGACCAAAATGTTCATTTTAAGAGTACAATTAAAGAATATAACTAAGAAAACACTGCTGAAGGAAACATACCACATGCAACAAAAGTGCAAATTGTTTCTTGCGAAGCTCCAGCATCCTTGAACTAGCTGTGTTCTCCGCATCAAGTGCCGCAATCTCTTTCTCTAACTCCACAATAGTCTTTTGTGTCACAGACCTGGGTGGCTGTGCTGCTACAAGTTTCCTAATTGCCTCACACTCCTCCTTGTGTTGCCTCTCAATTTTGCTTTCTTCAAGCTGCTTCTTAAGATCTTCAATATCATCCTGAGCTAACAAAATTTGTCTGTTTATCTCATCCTTAAACTCATGGAAGCTCTCCTTTTCCCTAATATTTGTATCAACAACTGCCTTACTCTTCAGCAAAGGAATTTCAAATGTGGATAGCTCTTGTAAAAAAGCTCTGGAAAGCTTCTCACAGTCATCATGGTTACTCCCATCCTTTTCAATCTCAAGAACAAAGGAAGTGAACTTCTTCTGGAGCTTCTTCAATGGAGGTTCCCCCCTTGTGGTCGTTGTACGGGTGAGAAGCCTGTGTTTTATAATAACATCATCTTCGAGTGGCCCAAAAGCATAACTTGCTGCCACTGCTTCCCCTCGGGTGGAGACTTTCCTCCCTCTCACCGACATAATCTACTTCTCACTCAGATCCTGGAACACAAATGCTGAAGAATAAGAACTTACAAATTTAAATGGAGAACCAACAGCAAGTTAGAATCGAAGAAGAAGAAGGTGACTCTTTCTGCTAGATTTCTAGGTCTACAGAAACAGTGTCAATGGCAGATGAAGAAAAGCAAAATTGAACCGAAAAAGAAATCGATGGAGAGAAAATTAACAGATGATAATGAAGAGAGTACCGATAATTTAAATCGCAGAGAGAGGGAGAGAGGGAGAGATAGACGTACTTGAGATCGGAAGCCATAGCTGGTTATGCCATTGTTCTGCAACTCTAGGGCTGCCCCATTCCAATCCGGGCGGGGAATCTCTAAACTCTGATTTCAACAAGATCGGGTCTGGATCGTTCCAAAATATCCGGCTTCACGAGATTTACAATAGGCACATCTCACTGAATCCAATTTATGTTGCTTCTGATGGAGCTAGTTGCTCGAATTGGATTGGATTATGACATTTTTTTAAACTATTTTGATTTTTTTTTTATTTTTCGATCCAAATAACTCTTATTAAATAATGACTTTAGTTGATTTAAAATTTTATATATAATAAAAATAAAATATTAATTAAAAATTATTTTTAGGAGGGTGAAGAATAAATAATCAAAATTATTAAATTAAATTATATATATATATAATTGTATTTTACGTAAAAATATATATTAATTTGGTTTAATCCAATAAATCCATAAATAACAAATTTTTTTAAGACTCGATCACTTTTTCAAATATTTATATATAATTATCCTAATTTAGTCATAAAGATTAATTTCAAATATTATAAAAAGTATAGTATAAAATATAAAACCATGTGTTAAAATGATATGATAGTAAGCAACGTGTTTATCGATCAATCTCTCAAGTTTAATGCCAAGATCAAAATAAATAATGTCTCATTGGTAAGTACTACAAGATTTCGTTAATAATATAGAGGAGAAAAGCGGAGATGACATCAAGTCCACGTTACACACACGTGCTACAATGACAAGTTAGATAAAAAAGAATTGAAAGTTAAAGAACTAAGGATGCATAAGGCTCACTTTCATATTAAACATCACCAAAGTTTTATTACATTTGAGAACAGACTATCATCACATTAGTATGTATATACGATTTAAACTACAATAAATTATAAAGAGTAGAAGGAAGGAAGAGTAGGCGCATACAGTGAGCGGTTTCCTTCTCAGTGCTTCACATCATATCATCAAATTAAACACATTCATATCCACTGCTCTCAACCACCAGATTTCTCTTGCTCTGCGCCATCGATATAAGGCTGTGAGATTCTTTACATTTGGGCCATTTTGACACCTTCCTTTTTTCATTCTTCCTCAGCCTTGAAGTTACACACTTTATACCATCCCTTAAATAACTCACCATGAAACTCACAACCTCTCTGCACGTATACGAAACGAACCAATTAAAAAAAGAGCGAATGTAAACTTGAAGGTTTAGAACATCTCTAGCTTGGAAGTTTTGGAACCATCCGACATTTGAATTGACAAACGGAACGTTTCCAAATAAAATAAACCGAAAAATACACTTTAGAAGTTCTAGTAACAATTAGTATTTGATTGATACTAGTTGATGGAATCAGACTGATAATAGTGAATGAGATTCTTGGTCTTTCTAGCACTCCCTCTCTTAAATCTCTTCTTTAAGGTCCAGTTTCTAACGTAATAGATTTTCTTTCACCTGGTTCTGTCCCTTGCATCATTTCTTTCCCCTTCTATCTTTTCTCTTACCCCTCCAACGTGTTCTCCATCTCTCCCTCGCTCTATCCTTTTTCAGTCTACTCTCTATTGTCCCGTTCCTCATGTGAGATCTCACATCTGGAGAGATGAACAAAACGTTCTATATAAAGGTATGAAAACCTCTTCTTAGTAGATGCGTTTTAAAACCTTGAGGGGAAGCTTGAAAGGAAAAGCTCAAAGAGGACAATATATGCTAGCGGTGGGCTTGGATCATTACAAATGGTATCAAAACCACGTTGGGCCTAAAGGGGGTGGATTGTGAGATCCCACATCGGCTGGAGAGATGAACCTCTCCCTAGCATTCGTGTTTTAAAACCATGAGGGGAAGCCCGAAAGGGAAAGCCCAAAAAGGACAATGTCTGCTAATGGTGAGCTTGGGCCGTTATACCTCCCCTCTTACCTTACCACTAAAAAATGAGACCTATTGTCGCCAACCACCCAAAATTTTCACATTTACATGAACTTCAGATTTGTCAATCCCTAACAAGTTTGAATAGGAGTATTTCCAAAGTTTTGGTAAAAGATTGAGAAAAGTTGTTTCCTCTACAGTTTCAGGTCTTTCTAAGTGTCAAAAGATTCTTGATGAGGTTTTGGTTGCTATAAGAGGCAAAAGAGGACCACCACATCAAAGAGAGTATCATTCTCAGCAAGCATGCAATCATATATAAGCCTTAAAGATAGTTGATATTGGGTACTTACAACAGAGAGCATGGAGACCGACCACCATTCACGTAGTAGACGAAAAGGTAAGAATCATAATGCTGGCCATTGATAAAGTAAAAGCCCGGCAGCCTTTGTAGGCACTTGAATGACATTTTCTTGTAGAATTTGATAGCAGTACTATTGTATGAAATTACATGCAAATAAACTGCTCGGCAAGTTGGGATGCTTGAGGCGTATTTAATTACCTTTTGAACAAGTGAACTAGCTGGCAATTCAATATTTGTAAACATGACATCAGTCTAAAAAAAACAATATCAAATATAACTCCGAGAAACTCGTACCTATCCCAAGGTTTCTGTAGCTTTCCACTACTCCAAGTGTAAGAATGTATACTAGAGTTTCACCCGTGGTTAATGAATCATGCCGAAGTAAATCAGATAACTACAAGACATTTAAGCAAGTATAAATTAGAGATACCCAGTTTTCAGCATCCAAGACAGGTGATTTCAGTTGTCAAAGTAGCTAAAAGATAAATCATTTCTACAAAATATACACCCACCAATTACCAACTCAACTTACTGACCACATGCTTAAAGAATTCCTCAACAGGAACTCAATGTAACTTCCTAGAAAAGGAAGAAAGACCAAACTTCAAACAAACATGTCCTTTCTCCTACAGCCAGCATATGCTCAAAGTTGTGGAATCTCTCTCAAAGCCAACCAACCATGGTGTTTGTACCAATGAATTTAAAGTCCTAATCACTTGCACTTAATTACATTGTTCGGAGGAAGCAATATATCATACAATCTCCAAAAATGAACAAAAATCTCTCTGCTGATCTATAAATTTATATAGTTGTTTTTCTCTATCCAAACGAGTCAAAGAGAATAGCACTAGTGGCTTTTTTCCAAAGGACTTCCGACTAACCCCCTAAACTACCAATCTGAAAAGCCTCTAGGAACACCATGTTGATATCTATAAGAACACACCAAACAAATCCAACATGCAGTAGAGAACTTAACAGAGTGGAGGAAGAAAAATGACAACTAATGCATAAGTGTCAATTCCAATTTTCTCAGATGTCCCCAAAGGGACACTAATGGATAAGTGATCTACAGAATCTTCTTCTCTTTTGTAGTTCCAGCATACTTGAGGGGAGGAGAAGGATATGGGTTTCCTTTCTGTAGTTTATTTTGAGAATTTTGGTAGGCTATGGACCACAAGAACTTGATTTTTTGGAATTTAACTTTCCAAACAAAGATTAAGTGATGAACTTTTCTGGCTTTGCATTGGCAGCGTTGAAGACAAACATTATCTAATATGGTGGAAAACATACCCGAGGGTTCTATATACCACACCAAAAGGTCCTCACGTTGACTAGGCACTCTTCAAACAACTAAAGGTCCAACCAAGATCATCCACCTTCCAATAGTCTGCAATTGTTCTTTCTTTGGACAAAGTAATGGTTAAGTTAAGGAAAGCAATGCTCGAAGGAGCCAAATGCCAAAAGTACTACCAAAATTTCACACTAATGCCATTGCCAACTTGAAAGAAATACATTCTTGCCAGAACTCTCTACATTTGGCTAGAAAACCAAGGGCATCAAGACCCAAGAGCAACGGTGCAGCCAATTAAGAGATCAACTGAATTGATTCAGGTCATAAATATTGATAACAATCTCCCTCCACAGTTGGAGTGGAAAGAAAAAAAATTTATTTTGATATCGTCAATGTTTAGTCCACCCAAACTTCTTCCACAAAGACCTCCAGATATCTCCAAAGACCTTACCAGTATGATCTAAGGTTACACTGTTAAGAAGAGATCACACCTAAATGTTTCTTTCAAAAGCGATTTATAATAAAAACAACACCAATGTGACCAAGCAGTGTGCCCAGATCAAAATATAAACAACACCAAAAGTGTAATAGCTCAAGCCCACCGCTAGCAGATATTGTCTTCTTTGGGCTTCCCTCCAAACTCTAACACCCCTAATTTTCTTAACCAAACGGATGACAGTGAACATTGAGAATACCATTGAAATCAGAATGGGGCATAATAGGGCAGTTGAATGTTTTGATTTTAAATTAGTGGATGATAGGACGCATAGGATTTCAGTAAGTTGTTGTTAAGTGTTTTTCTGAAGCTTGATTTACATTTAAAACTATGTTAAGCTGAATTTCCTGTTTTGAATTGATTATGTAAGTTCAAGGCCTTATTTTAAAGATGTTTATTATGAATTTCCACATTTATGACTTAAGCACGCATGAATTGACGTCACTAATTAGGTTAAGAAAATTAGGGGCGTCACAAAATATCTCCCTATAGGAACTAATACTTGCATAACATCAGCAGAATAGTTTCAGCTTGAAGGCAAGGTCAATGAAACAGCTATGATAACGTTATCTCCCAATAAGCATGATGTATTTCAAGTGATCTTAAACCCTTTTTTGGTATCATGTTAACTCTGAAACTGTAAAAATGATATTCAAATCTATTAGCTTTACACCAAAAGGTTTATACATCCAAATGCTCAAAGGTCTTGAATTAAAACAGCTTAAACTTTCTTTCTAGTATGAAAAAGAAAATATAAGACGAACCACCAAGCATATATAAAGGTAAAATGTCGACCAACCTAGAAATTGAAGCAATAATGCCAACCCAAGTACGATTGACTATCTAAGATACTAATAAATCCTTTACTTCGAAAAGCAAGAAAATTTCAATCTTAAAGGAATTCACTTCCTGAACCCATTCAGATACTTCAATTTTCTTTTGTGATCCTTCCATGCCACAAGTTTTACCTTCATGTTTTCTCCATTATATACGTTATGCATTTATGCATTTATTCCTTCTTCCAACCCTTTTGACGTTCATTACTTCAAAACTTCAACATTTTGGACAACGGAAAAATGAGATGAAGAGAAAAATTAAGAGAACTGTACAGTAACGATCGAGGAGTTCATATTTAGATGAAATATTACAAAAACTAACAGCTCATGTTGAGTCTCAGACTATAAATACGCAAAGCATAAGGTAAAACCAACCTCACTTTCTTTTGCCAGAACAGTTCGTGCAGTCACAAATCCAATAAGCTCATCAGTGCTGCCATCTGGTCTATTATGATCGACCGCTGCCCATGCCACAATGTCACGCCCATTAACAACATTATGAAAAAACTCCGACTCATACCTGAGAAATAGACCCATACGTTAACTTCAAAAACACATCTCAGAATCAAAATGAACCAAACCCTCAATCGGATTCACATACCGGATCGGAAACAAATTGCCATGAATTTGCTCCAAAACTTCAAGGTCTGAGGGTTCAATTGGCCGATAACATATAATTGGACAGTCGACGGCTTTGGATTTTACCATTGCAAAAGATTTCAATCCCCAGCAAAGAATTTATATGCTCGCAAAACTCGACCTACAGATTCACTTTCCATTTATAAACATCAGCCTCATATGCTATGCAATTATTCCTGAGCAAATCGAGAAGGCAACCATATTCGTCAACAATTGTCCCGCCCTTTCATCGGAAGCAATAAAAAAGTAATTTACCTGAGACGGATTGATGCAGCTCCCAGTGATGAACAGAAACAGATTCAACATTGTGGTCAATTTGACGGCTGAACAGCCCACCTACTTCATCTCGTAGAATCAATAATGGCGTTAAAGAGAGAAGAAGACACAGCTTATTAGGGCTTTGGTTCTTACGTAACCCCCAATTGAAATTCCCTTTGAAAAAACACATTTTTATTCCCCAAATTTTGGAGACTCAATTCTTAACGTGTTAATATGTTTGTTCTTAGGCTAAATTTGCAATTTATTCCTTATTAATTTGCTTAAATTTCATACATATGTTTCATATTTTAACTAAATTATAAAAAAATTAAAAAAAATCCAAATAATTTGTGAAGATGGATGACATCATAAAATTCATCTGTAATCTCCATATGTTTTGATATTAATTTTTAATTTAGGCTTCCTGAAAGACCTCATACCAATGGAATTAGTATTCCTCACTTATAAACTCATGATCATTCCCTATTGGAGCCAATGTGGGACTTTTATCATCCAACACCTCCCCTCGAACAAAGCACGCCTCCCCTTAATCGAGGCTCGACTCCTTTGGAGTCTTAGTCATTTTTGACTGCCTTCGTACCTTCGAAGAGGCTTGACTCCTTTTTTCTTTTTTGGAGTTCTTTGTTCGACATTCGAGGATTTGTCAATCTATTGGCACGGCTAAGTTTAGGGCATGGCTCTAATACCATGTTAGACGAACACGACTCTCCACAATGGTATGATATTGTCCACATTGAGCATAAGCTCTCATGGCTTTGCTTTAGGCTTCCCAAAAGGTCTCATACCATTGGAGTTAGTATTCCTCACTTATAAATACATGATCATTCCCTAAATTAGCCGACGTGGACTTTCATCATCCAACAATTTTATTAGTAAAAATAACATTTTTTTTAATGCAACCACACACATTTTGCAACGTGTTAAATGGAAGTATTTTTAAGAAAGAAAAGGAAAGAAAGGTTGAGTGGTCTTGTTAAGTTCTTAATATTCCCTCCAAATAGTAAGAATGAAAGACATCTTCACCGTAAATACCTAACGACGAAGATAAGAACTAATGAAATGGAGAGGAAAGTTACGTGAAAAGGAACCTCGAGTTTTTGGACTGGTCGGGTTAATTGACGTGAATAATTCCTCTTCATTATTTTAAGATTATCCGACCATGTTATCGACTGTTTTTGTGAGATTCCACATCAGTTGGAGAGGAGAACGAAGCATAACCTCTCACTATTAAACGCGTTTTAAAATTTTGAAAGGAAAATCCAAATATGATAATATTTGCTGGCGATGGACTTGTGCTATTACAAATGGTATCATAGCCCCAGTTGTGCCCTTAAGAGGAGTTGATTGTGAGATCTGACATCAGTTGGAGAAGAGAACGAACTATTGGTTATAAGGGTGTGGAAACCTCTCCCTACTAGACGCGTTTTAAAATCTTGAGGGAAAGTCTAAAGAAGACAATGAATGTTAAGGTTGTATGCTATACAAGTTGTGCAACGGGGTAGATTTGGAACCATGTCTTGTAATGACTATAATTTCTTATTAAAATCAAGGTCACCACTACATGCATAACATATCTAAAATGCATGAAAATTTTTATTTGAAGTTTTTATAACGAGGCCATGAACTTACATGTTTAATATAAAGTCGTTAAAACGATGTGGTAGAAAATAAATAACACGAATTTAAATAAAACAAAGAAAATTAAAGTATTTGCTCTATCTAACCTAAGGCTACGAAGAAAAAGAACATGAATGCATCTACCTTAGCTTTGGTCTCATGGCCGTCACCGCAATGTTGTTATCCGTATAAGGGGGTCTCAACTTTACTTGAAAAGTAAGAGTAGCATATGGCTTGAGTATTTAGGAAATACTCAATAAGTAACCTCACTATTGGGGTCGGAAAATGCATACACAAACAAGCAAAATTAGGAATGAACTCAGAAGCCAAGTAAGGGACGTTAGAAACAGAAATACCATTAACTGAGAATGTTGAACACTCCCGTGTGGGGGCACTAAAGTACTTGTCTTCTCTCTAAAAGAGAGTGGAAGAGACAGAAGAGTCAGTAGAACGTAGTGTTATGTATGTCGAGGCCTTGAGCAACTTGAAGCTTTGTTAGTGAGGGAGAACGATTATTGCTCTTATTATATTGAAGTGGAATTGAATTCCAATGAACAAATTTAAGCTAAAGGAAGTAGTGACCTCAGCTTAGGCCAACCCTAAGCTTGTAAGTGACTTCATTATTGGCTTGTTGGACAATTGCATGACGTATTCACACGTACTTTGTGGCTCATACACATGTCCGGTTTATAATTATTTTGACATGTGCTATATTGTGCTGTGTTATGCTATGCTAGTCATGTCAAGTTATATTATGTTATGTCGTGTCGTGTAATGTCATGTTCTGTTATTTCATGTTATAAGTTATTCTATAATATGATTATGACATGTTGTTGAATCATATTTATGATTCAATGGTTTATGATGCACATGCATCCATATAGTGTATGTCATGTAAATTATGTTAAGTATGAAAGATAAGACAAGAATTACACAGGCATGTTTCATAGTCTCTTTATGTTATGAATGAATTGAGGTATGACTTGCATCACAAATGTCATGATTTTAAGATTTAGGGATTTCTATGTCAGGAGCATCGAGATACTTCCCTGTTATGATTAGTACATTTACATACAATATGATATTTATGTTCGTCATGATATTATGCACGCCCTTTCCCTCTATGGTGTCTGGTAATATGAACATGTGTTAACTTGATGAGTTGAACTCAAGGGGTATGTATACAAGCCCGCTTGATAGGTACATGTGCGCATACGTGGATTGTGGATAGAGAATTACTACACATCCAAACCTATTGGGACTGAAAAGTGGAGCTCAAGGTCATGTCATGATGTTCATATGAAAGGATAAGTCCATTCGTCACGATGACGATCATAGGATCAAAGCTAGGGTAGAAGCATTCGTATCGTTTATAACCCTTATTGCTTTGATTCATCGTATTATAGTTAATGATTTTAATCAAAAACAAGATTAAAGAGGTAAAAGAAAATGTTGTTTTTACCATAGCCTTTTAGAAATGACTATATTTTATATGGTACCCTATATTATTTATGAATTTTTCTTTACAGTAATTAAAAGATTGATGATATAATAAAATCCTAGTATTTAAGATCCATAAAACTAAGTGTTCAAAACTCCTAAATCTTATCTTTGCTTCATTGGCCTTCCATCACTGCAGAAGCTTTCAATACTTCACTTCATTTACCTGTTGAAACCATCAGATAAATTAATATTAACCAATAAATTGTAACTTATAAAAATAGAAAACTAAAATCCGAATGGCTATCAAATGAAGGATGTGAGTAACTTATTAGGCGAAGAAGAAAGCGTCTTTCTGCGTCGCCACAAGCCTACAACGTGTAGCCATAGCAATCCAGAAGAACCTGGATTACCCTTAAAAGGGGGGTGACTAAGCCAAAACTAGAACCTTCGATTTTCATGGAGACGTACAAGACTTTGCTGCAAATGTTAAGAGGAAAGATGGAAGTTGCGAGATCCCACATTGATTGGAGAGGGGAGAGTGCCAGCAAAGATGTTGGGCCCTGAAGGGAGTGGATTGCGAGATCTCACATCTGTTGGATCAGGGAACGAAATATTTTTTATAAGGGTGTAGAAACTTCTCCCTAGCAGACGTGTTTTAAAAAGCTTGAGGGAAAGCACAAACAAGACAATATTTGCTAGCGGTGGGCTTGGGCTATTACAAAACTTTAAAAGAAAACTCAAAGAGAACAATATCTGCTAGTGGTAGGCTTGGGCTGTTACAAAACCTTAAAAGAAAACTCAAAGAGAACAATATCTGCTAGTGGTAGGCTTGGACTGAAGTGATTGGGTAAGAAAAACAAACATCAATTAGGATGAAAAGGATTATGACCTTTACAACTTTTGCACTACGGGTATCCAAAGAGAGGAGAGAACAGAGCAATGTGAGGTATCCAAGCAGTGAGCGGTTGAACTCACCGTCGTAAACGAGCACTTCTACAAATGACTATACGAGATGAAAGCTGATCTCGAAAATTTTTAGAAATGAAAGACTAAGGACTTGTGCTACCCGGTCTCGCGTGATTTAGAATATCACTTCAAAGATTCCAATATATATCAGCCAACAATCAACTTGAACCCGAAAGACTAAAATTTCCAGAGGAAGCTTCAAAATCATGCAGAGGAAAACATGAAAGAAGCTACATGATAATGCACTTTATTGTAGAGAACACGATCAAAATGGAATTCAGTTGTAAAATCATATTTTCATCATTTGGAATCATAGTTTATACCCATAACATTATGAAGACGAGATATACAAAACTTCAGAAGAACTTATTAAGGCAATAGGAGGTCACTCACCATAGTTTTGCCGCACCATGGTAAATTTGTAAATGGCTTTCACCAGGGAACCATACTTCATGGATTTCAATGGTCCCATGTGTCTGCATACAACATAAATCAAAGATCATATAGTTCTCTTCGGCCAAAAAATTATTGCAAAAATGAATGGAATAAGCAGAGGGAAAACTTATTACATACATAAAATTTGCGTTGGTTAAGATGCATAAATTGATTTATTCCATAAGTAAAGATTCTACAGTCACACATCATCAAATAAGCTTTCTTAGATCACCAAAAAAAAAAAAAAAAAAAAAAAAAAAAAAAAAAAAAAAAAAAAAAAAAAAAAAAAAAAAAAAAAAAAAAAAAAAAAAAAAAAAAAAAAAAAAAAAAAAAAAAAAAAAAAAAAAAAAAAAAAAAAACCAATGTTTGTCTTTGATACGTTATCATGCATACAACCGTAAAAATGTTCGATATAATAAACACCATGACTTTATTGGAAGGACATTTATTCTGTTACTGGGGGAATGAAAGAGACTGAAGCACAGAATGAGCATACCACGGATGGGTCATATTCTACTTCTTGCAGCCCAGGGTGGTATAGGGAACTAGCATGTAATGGGGTAACAAAGAAAGAGGTCCAATTGTGGAGGAATCATTTCCAATATATATGGATCTTAAGCAGAACAATTATATAATAGCCTTAGATGATGTTTCCCTAGTCAAGTGTCAATCAACTAGGGAGGAAAACAAATGTGAATTCTCATAAAAAAAAACTTACATATGGTATCTGTAACGGCCCAAGCCCACCGCTAGCAGATATTGTCTTCTTTGGGCTTTCCCTTTCGGGCTTCCCCTCAAGGTTTTTAAAATGCATCTAGGAGAGGTTTTCACACCCTTATAAAGAATGTTTTGTTCTCTTCCCCAACTAATGTGGGATCTTCCAGTACAAGGTGTGGATGCTAACAATGGAATAGAATGGGAAAGAGTTTCAGACACTTAAAGCCAACTGGTACTTTTGTGTGGTGCTTGATATCATAGGTTTTAGACAGAAAAAGGCCACATGAGGGTGGACATGACTTCTTCCAACGCTAGAAGACCACTGGAAGGAAAAAAGGAAAACGAAAAGGAAAACAAAGGAGGCGAAGATAAACAGATCAAGCTCAAGAAGTCAGAGGGAACTGAAAAATTATGTAATAGAGGAACAACAATAAATTCCCATGCATATGGACGTCGACATGCAAGCTAAGGACGACAAGGAAAATAGGTGGAATTAAGAGTTGTCTGAGGGACTTGCAACC
The DNA here is from genome assembly GCF_002738345.1 of Cucurbita maxima. Classification (NCBI taxonomy): domain Eukaryota; kingdom Viridiplantae; phylum Streptophyta; class Magnoliopsida; order Cucurbitales; family Cucurbitaceae; genus Cucurbita; species Cucurbita maxima. The sequence continues at coordinate 1,818,656 of NW_019272025.1, read as the reverse complement.
TGATATTCTGTTGCAAAAGGAGTTCAAAGCTGAGAATATTGAAAAGCTTTTACTAAATCCACATGGCTTTGAAGCACATACATGGTTAGTCTTTATTGAAGTCTTGGGAAGCATGATGGCTATTGTAATAAACTCCTTTGTGGACATTCCCTAAATAACAGCACAAGGAGGTTGTGGGTGCATCAGTCCCTGCTCCTCTAGAAGCTGTTGATAGAGAGAAAGAAGAGATTTTGATCTCTTAAGGCAAGGATATGGAGGATGCTTGGGTATTCATAAGTTTAGATGATCGAGTTGCTGTTCTTTAATAGAACCTGTGTAATTATCCACCATGTGTACTTCACCTTTTCGGTAGTAATTTTTTAGCTACTTCCATCATTTCAGTGAAAAGCGCCATTGCTTATAAAAAAAATGAACAAAAAGACTCACAGAATCTCTGTGTAGGGAATTCTCCATGCAGGAAACCCTAAGTGACATCGTATAGGTCCATATACTAACATAAGGTCGGGATCAGGTCCTCCACAACCTAATAACAGATTCACGAGTACCTGTAAGATTAATTAACATTCGAGTAAAGTAGTACTCTGAACCTTATCAAGCATAACCAAGAATACAAACCAACTGCTTTTAAAGCCTCAGTCATCTGAGATTCAGAAAAGCGCCGCCTGTGATCTTCGCTCATGTTCGTTTTTCTGAACTTATTTTCAAGAAGAAAATTAGCTGCTTTGGCAACGGCTTCCTTTCCATCAGAGATTGATATGAACTCCAGAGTAATGTCCTTACAGTTTAATTGGAGAGTTACATCAGTTTACTGAATGCAATGACCAAGTTAGATGAACAATGCACATCTTATTATTAGCATTCAATTCCTAAGTTCAAATTGCAGACTACTATGATTTTCCTTGGTCAAACGTGTAATAGAAAACAAGAAGTAGCAGTTATGTGTCGTTCTATTGAAGAAATAACTGACCTCATGCAAAGACCAATATGCAACTCCAAAGAAAGAAAAGCGCCCAACATGCGATCTTTAGTATCATCGAAGAGAAGTACACATGGAATCAAAAGTATGCTATTCCATAAAGGACCCTAGAAAGCCTCGAAGTATTGTTAGCCATGCAAGAATCAAGACTAGGAAACTCCCTAGATTATTAATATTCCAGAGAAGGCCTCGAAGTATTTGGACGCCATGAACACTTGGTTGAATGCAAAAGACTTCGTCACTTACTGAACCATTAGGTTTAATTCTATCTTTGTTACATTTGCACGTACCTGAAACACCGACGCATTGTTTACTTTCTTCAAAATGATTTCCTTGGATTGCTTAAGCACCCCTTGAGCATAAAATACAGTCAAGTAAGCATAAAATTCAACACATTTGGAAAGACATTCAAATGAGGGCTCAGAATTCTTGGGTGGACCCAAAATCATTACCTTCAACATCATACAAGCAAATGCTTCTAATGCCCAACGATGCTAACCATTGCAGAAGTTCAATAATTTTTAAAGTATTATAAGCTTCATCACTATCCACCACAATGGCAAGATATTTAACAATCTCTATACTAAGACGATTGTACTTGCGTAGGAGTCCACATGATATCAAATAACTTTCAAGTGTTGTGGCAATACCAACCACAAAGTAAAATGAGCTAAGAATCAAATGCAGGAAATGCCACATTAGCTGAAGCCCAAGAATTCCAATCTGTACAAAAATACATAAGCATCTGATTCACGTAATACAAAATGAAAAATAAAGTAAAGTTGAAATCCACAGAACTTCAAATAAGGTCGTCAATACTATCTTAGCGATATTGTTTTAAGACCCAAAATTCGTCTACGGTCATAATAAATATTCTGCTTATACCCTGACAGAATGCTAAACCAAAACGATAAACATAGTTGAAGGTAATGAAAATAAATCAAGCAATTCCTAGAGCAGTCCAAGACTACACCTTCTGGAGTTCAACCTTGACGGTCATGGTCTGCGAAAAGAAAAATACAAAGACAATGATAAGAAATCTAAACTATCAAAATTTTAAGATGATTTCTTGATGAAAATGTTAAAATGATTTCGATTCCAGTTAGCAATAGATTTAGTTTATTCCACAAATGAAATTAGCGTAAAGATTAAACAAAACGAATCCAGGATCTCAGTAAGAGCTTTTTCCATTCTTTCTGGCGTGAAAATGATGAAAAGAACAACCTAAGCTATGATTTGCATGGCCTTAATAATCCGATACCTAATATCCTCCTGAGACGAAAAAAAATCTTAGAAGAGCACCAATTTACAAGCCTTTGTTCATTGTTCTGCACCTTCACCCAGACCCCACTAGGATAAATCCGGATTTCAGAGCAACGATACAATAACAACAGCCATGAACAATGAACAAGGACTAAGAGATTTGGTGGTTGAAGAGCGTAAGCTGTCAAAATAATTAAAAGTACCATAACATTCACGGGATTTCCAAATAGACATAGACTATGGCTAATTAACGATCGATTTTCAACTAGTTCAGAATGAGACGATTATCGCTGAAGGGAAGCAAGCTCCTAGAATCCAACCCAACAAAAAGGAAACTGATCAAGCACATCACAACCTACGATTTCCCCATCGTTCTAGCATAATAAAACATTCAAATGCAGTTAAGAACAAGATGCATCAATAACACACACCCATAAACGAGGCAAGAAAGAGAGAAATTAGTTGATCGTGAAGAAATGAAACTGTAATGAAAGAAGAATTACCCAGAGAGGAGAATTTGAGGGGCGAAAGAGATGAAGTGAGCTACGAAAAATGAAGAAATGGGATTTGGTTTGTAAGAATGGGGAAGTAATTCAAAGTCGTGTCAGTTGAGAAATGAGGCTCGAACTCGTTGCAAGTATCAATCGTATGATCTTACAATTTCTTCGCATTGTAGTGGTTTGATCACTTCTTAATGATAAACCATTAAGATGTTCACGGGACGGGGACGGAAAAGTCAATTACGGAGGAAGAACTGTCTCGGTTTCCTCCCTCTCGAGAAATTTTTCATTTAAAATTAGTCATTGAGTAATTGTAATCGCTTATAAACTCGAATCTCCGTGATTTATGCATGACTAGGATGAAGCTTGATTGAAACTAAGTGGAGGTCAGAACCGACTAATGTTGAAGAATTAATTGATGAGTCGTGGTTAGGGGTGAAATGTCACTCGAACCTAAAGTTAGTTGGTTCTCCTAGAAATGCGTTGAGGTACAGCATTTGACTGGACATCTAGGGGTAAAGCACTATCTCGATGTGGGCCGTGAGAGTAGTATCAAACCGAGGCAAACTCTAAATACTAAATATGGTCTCAAAATAACAGGGGTTTAGGTCGACCAATGAGACGATGAGGGATAAACTTGATTGTCGAGAACGAAACAACCCTTCACTTGTTTAAATTCCTAAACGGCCGCTCAATGATAAAGGAGGTAAGGGTGCAGAGACAGTCGAGAGGTTTGGAACCATTCTAGTTCTACCATTTTCTTGAGCACATCTGCGTAAATGTAATTTTTTTTTATGGTGCTAATAGAAAATTCAACCTATTAACAAAAATAGATCATTTCCAAAATGTTATAAATGAAATGTTCAATTTTTAAAGCTCGATAAAAGTGTCCTATATACTTTTGCTACTAGATGAGACTTAAATATTTTTACGGCTCGAAACGAATTGAACCGTCTAATTAATCCTATGCTATAGCATAGTAGGAAAGCCCATGCTAAAGTTTATAGCTAATAAATTTTATTTGTAGCACTCAACCAACCCGCTCCACACAATTATTAGAGTCACAAAAATGAAAAAAATGATAATTTTTTTTTATTACTTTCTACCATTTGAAAAATGTCAATTGGAAAGACTATACAAACGGAATTCGACGAACTTCATTCAAACACTTGACGTCGGGAGACTTATTTTCTTGTCGAGTCATCGAAGGCTCATTTATCCATGACTTTTGTGTCATCGACTCATGTCACAACGGTATCATTTATCACTAACTCACGAGTCACTGAATCATATATGGTTGCTCGTCTTTCGAATTACTAGATTACATGATTTAAAATTTAAATTCGACACCCGATAAATCCAACATTCTCTTTAATATAGTCATATTACTTATTAATTAAAAATTTATCAAATCAATAATTATAACTAATTGATTATTATTTATTTATACTTCAATACAAGTTATTTAAATCATTTATTTTAGAATAATTATTAAGTGTAATTGAGATAGGACACCTAATATTAATAATATACTTATTAATGAATTAAAATTAAATTGAGTTAGTTAAAATTATTTAAATAATTTGAGTTAATAAAAATAAAACAACTAACGTCAAATAATGTAATAAAATGGTTAGAAATGTTCGAGAACAAAAAAAACAAAAAACTATCTTATTCAAAAAAAGTTAAACAAAATTTCTAACCAAACTACCCAAAAAGAAAACTTTAGAATAAAGATTAAATAGGAGGTGAACCAACCATAAATCGGGCTTGAAGCTCTCGCCTTACCAACGAGCCGACAACTGATCGATCACGATGTGAGCAACAAGGTAATGGTGTCCTCTCCATGGGGTAAAGTACAACCTCCAACAAGAACAAGATTGCAAGTACGTATTGACAACTAGTCTCACAAGATTGAAAGTTTAAGGACCGAACAAAATTTACATCAGGGTTTCTAGATAAAAGAATCAAACTCAAAACTCTTGGAACATCGAGAGGAATAGTTGAGAAGTTTTCTGATTCAGTATCAAAGCAATTTCGATGGTAGAACTTCCTTGAACACCACTACGTTTAGAAGTAAATCTAAACTGTTTTCCAATACGGATTTGGCAAAACAATTGTGTAGGGGCATAGATATCATGTCTCCACACGAGAATTACAAAAGAGAGCAGCAAATCCATGTAGAGTACTTAACAGGCTATTTGTTTTACCACAAATAAACACTTTCTACATCAATCTTCAACCTCTACAACATGGATTAATGAGATCTTAAAATCTACAATGCGAATACAGCAAGAGAATATGATAATAAGACTTCTAACTTGAAGAAAATCTCTTGATAATGGACAATCCTTAGTTAGGAGAAGGTTCATTGGTTACCTAGAGCAAGATCATGCCAGGTATCAGCATCAACTGGCTGAGCCTCCTGATCTGCAAAGATGTTACGAGGTCAAAGGGATCAAAATTGATTTCTCCAGCAAACAACTAATAGATTTGCATATAATTTGGTATTTGAATAGTGTTTTTCAAGTGAACGGTGCACTTTAAGGTGTCGACTTTATAGATCTTGCCTTGATTGTCTAATGGCAAGAAGCACATAATAGTGGAATCAAAGACGGGTAAATAATTAGCAACATAAAACAATAATCTCCCACCTATTTTTTTTATTTTTATTTTATAAGATACAATTTCATTGATATTTGAAATTTACAAAAGGGATTTATCCATCATCTAAATACTTTGTACATTGAAATTTTATGCACGAAGAAAAGATTAAGGTAACATACATTTGTGCGCAAACGTGCGTGAGTGCGAGGGGGGGAAAAAGAAATGAGAAAGAAAGTAAACAAAGAGGTATCAGACCTACGATGGTAAGAAGTAGATACAAAAAGAACTTCCTCATCTCTTTTGTTCTTCTAACAGAGTGATTAAAGATCCGTTTATTACTTCCTACCCACAATTTTCACAATTGCACAATAACCAATAAGCCACAAGACAGAATGAAGAAGAAAATGTATTGGCGAACAGATATTCAGAGGCATCCGGAGTCTTAGTACCATCTTACTTTCCATTCTCTAAAGTACTAAATTCAGGAACTCCATGTATTAAATCTCACATCGAGGGGAAAAACATGCTTCATTTTAGAAGTTGTTATCAAAATTAAAAGAAACAGTCTTTCCATGTGTTATTAATTGAACATTGACTTATAAGTTAGGAGACATACTCGAGTCCTCGGTGTCATCAGTCCGAACAACCAGCACAGGAGGGAGTAGAAGATCTATGAAAATGATAGAACAACTACACTAAATAAGCAATGACATAGTTTGTAACAAATAATTTCTCGACTATAGAGAAATGAAGGCTGAGAATTACCATCATGAGGGAGTGTGTCTCTCATCCATTCCTCATCAAGAATGTCTATCAATATACCCAGACTAAGTTCTGCCATTGTGTTTTCTTGTTAAGGGAGATTCTAAATCCCAATATCTGAAATTTCAGAAAGATAAGTTATTAGCAAAAGCTCCTAAACTATGACATTGAAAACGTATAAACCAATCTAAGATACACTAGGAGAGGATATCAAATATACAATAGAGACCCAGTTCTCCTAATCCTCGGAAGAAGAAATTTTGGATATCAAATTTGTAACAGCCCAAACCCACACTGTTAGTAGATATTGTCCTCTTTGGACTTTCTCTTATGGGTTTCCCACAAGGTTTTAAAACGCGTCTGCTAGGGAGAGGTTTCCACACCCTTATAAGGAATGCTTCGTTCTCCTCCCCCTTCAACCGATGTGAGATCTCACAATCCACCCCTTCGGAGCCCAACGTCCGGTAACTGACTCTAATACCATTTGTAACAGCTCAAGCCAACTGCCATGGATATTGTCCTCTCTCAACTTTTACTTCTAGGCTTCCCCCAAGATTTTAAAACGCGTCTACTAAGGATAGATTTCAACACCCTTATAACGTGGGATCTCACAAAATTAGTCCAGACAAAGAAATAGAAAAGCTATCATATATGCAAAGTAAATCGATAAAAGAAGTCTGTAATCCTTGAGGGGAAAATGGCGGGTAAAAGCATTATCTGGGATGTGTATATGACCGAATTTCAACATCAAAAAGGCTGATTAAGTAATAGAAAGCGAAAATTCATTCTCAGAACTTGCACTCTTCACTTTCAAGCGAACTAAACAGAGTGAAAAAGAAAACGATAACGGAACCAAGATCCAATTAGTTCACTCATCTATTTAAGCAAAATAGAAAACCTCAATGATCATTTTCTGCCGGAAACAGTAATAATGCTACGGCAGGCCTAAGATCTGAAGACTTGCAATAAGAGAACCATTTGTGGGAGAGGACAAGTAATCAGACGCAAGCAAAGAAAATTACCCGGGAAAGAGCAGACAGTAAAGGAGAGACAGAATCGAAGCGAGAAAAGACAAGAGGGAGAAGGAACAGAGAGAGAATCAGACCGTAGAACCGTCGGAAAAAGAACGATGCTAGCCTCTGCAGAAGATTCCAGCGGACTGGCCGGAGTTAGGGCTGTCGACGCCCTGATGATAATGATCGTTTGATGAAAATTCAAATGTCGCCGACGCTCTCACTCTCCTTACTTAATGATCTAAAACTTTTTAAAAATAAAAATACAAAATAATTATATTTTTTTTACTCATTTGTTTCAAAAATATTCTTAAATATACTATTTAATTTTTTTTAATAAAGAAAAAAAAATATTATTTATACGAATGAGAACATTTATATGAATTATTTTAAAATTAATTTTATTTAATTAAAAATAATTATAGAAGAATTTACCGTATTTTACACATTTTAAAAAATTTACGTATTTAAAATATATATTATATTAATTACTAAAATCTCATAAAACTCATAATAATCTTAAAAGTCGAACAGTGGGAGTTGAATTGTAATCACATTTTCAAGTTCGTTAGACTGACCCAACAAAAAAAAATAACTCGTGAGCTGACCTAATTTTTTAATTTTAAAAAATTTCAATCCAACTCAATTTTTATATCTGGTTGGATAGTCTAAATTGATCGGATTATCGAGTCATATACACTTTTAATAAAAATTTCACAAGATTAGAACTTTAGTCCATAAACCGTCCATTATATATTATTTTTAAAAAATTATTATGTTTTATAATACGATAAATTCGTGGATTATGTCCAAAAGAATGTTAATTAGTCGATAGATCAAAATATAAAGTTTAAAATGAGAGAGGAAAAAAAAGTAAAAAAGAAAAAAAAAAGGGAAAAATAGAATGAGTCGGTTTCTAAACAACCGCCAAGCCACAACACACCTCTCACGCCCATTCTATCTTCTTCTTCTTCTTCTTCTCTCTCTCTAAGAACTTGGATTGGGAAACCCTCGGGTGGATCACACAGAAGAATCATGGCGGTTGGTGTTCAATTATCTGTTTGATTTTTGGCCATGTTATTTTCCTCAATTTTCATTCTGCTCTTTAGGCGTGATTACTACTTGTTATCACTTAGGATTGAAGAAATGATCAGTTTGTTTCATTTTTATCTCCGTAGTTTTTTATGAACGAATGCTTGAATTCGTATTGAGGAGATGGAGAATGTGTACCTCCGGTGTCGTAATTTCATAATACTGGAATTTCGGAAGCTCCGAAACCGTCGAAATTCGTCTTTGATTTTGGTTACTTTTGTGTAATCGTTACTTTGTTTTGTTTATGGTGATTTCAGATGAGAACGGTGAGAGTTACAAATGTTTCCTTGGGCGCGACGGAGAAAAATTTGAGAGAATTTTTTTCTTTTTCCGGTGAAATTGAATTTGTCGAAATGCGGAAGTAAGATCGATCTACTAATGTCTCTAAATTGTACTTCGTCTGTTTTTATAGTTCGATTCGAAACTGGTGATGAGCAGTGGAATTGTTGCTCTTTTTTCTTCTCTTCATTTTGTTCTCCAACTGTTTGTCCATATGCATTTTTCTTTATTTTCCTTTGTTTTCTTCTAGGGACAATGAGCAATTTCAAGTTGCATTTGTTACCTTCAAGGATCCGAAAGGGGCAGAGACATCGATTTTACTCTCGGTCCAAACCATTCTCTATTCTTCTCTTTCTTTATTTCGATTGTCTTTCTTCTTGGTCTGTAGTTCATCTGAATGATTTTATTTTTAGTGTTCTTATGCATTTAAAGTTTCATCAGAAATCGTTTCCCGGCAAGTAGAAATTCTCTTCTGTTATGAAATCTGGCTCCAAGAAATGATATGTTTTGAAAATTACTTAGAACAGAGTTTTATTCTTCAGAAAAGAGAAGATTTAACAAGTTCAACTATTCAATATGATTGCATAATGTGTTTAGTCGCTTTTGAATGCGTAGATGAATAGTTAAGTTTTTTAGTTAAATTCTTTCTCATATATCTAAGATGGAAAAATACTTTAGTTCTTTCTCTCTCATTAAATAATCCCTCGGCTACCTCCTCGACCGACCGACCGACCGAGAAAAGAAAGTGAAAGAGACATCATTCATATGGATTTTGGTTTTTCTGCATCATATTTTCATATGCTTCTTGTATTCACGGAGATAATTCTCACATAAGGATTCAATAAATACCAGGTCTCCGCCTACACAAAAAAATTGGATAAAACTCCAAAATGGCACTTTCTCTTCCGTTTTTTCTTTCTCCTTATCATTCAGGAAAGACAAAAAAATTCCATTGTAGCAAACATTTTCGAGGATTTCTCTTAGATTTGAATCCATAGCTGATGATAGAACTATAATAGATATCTATTATCGGTTTCCTACTCACACGAGCCCATATCCTTGCTTATGTTAACTTTTCCTAGAAGAAATTTGTGATAGAGGCTTTTTCTTGTGTCATCAACGAGAATGGGCCCTCTATCATCGATCGGGTGAGAGGAAAGAGACCTGTGATCTTACCTGACTAACTGTCTTGTGTCTCTCAGGGAGCTACAATTGTTGATCAGCCTATAAGCATTGTTTCTGCACCAGATTATAACCTTCCTGCTGTTGCTGCCAGTGACCCTCCAGCTGCGTCTGCTCCAGTATTTTCGATCTTTACCCTTAGCAGTATTTTCGATCTCGTTACGTCAAATCCTGACATGAATGAATGAATAATTATGTTTCACCAGGCTGCAGAGAACACAGGCGCTGAAACTGCTGAAACTGCTGGAACTACTGGAACTACTGGATCTGCAATGCAAAAGGCAGAGGATGTTGTTAGCAGCATGCTGGCCAAAGGGTTCATTTTGGGCAAAGATGCGCTCAATAGGGCGAAGTCTTTCGATGAGAGGCACCAGTTGACTTGGACAGCCTCATCGAAAGTCGCTTCTCTGGACCAAAAGATCGGCCTTAGCGAGAAAATTAGCGTTGGCACGACAGTGGTGAATGAGAAAGTGAGAGAAATGGATGAGAAGTTTCAAGTGTCCGAGAAAACCAAGGCGGCAGTGAACAATGCAGGATCAGCCATAATGACTAACCGCTATGTCTCGACCGGGGCTTCATGGGTTTCCCAGACGTTTCAAAGAGTCGCGAAAGCAGCTGTAGATGTCAGCCAGAAAACTAAGGAGAAGATGTTAGCTGAGGATCAACAAGGGAAACATGGGACTCCAAATGTGAAGCCGTGACCATCCCAATGTTTGGCCAAAACAATGTGAGGACCAATTCTTAGCTTTTGCTCTACTTTCATCTCAGTTGTCTGTCTGATTTACTTTTAATGCTCTATTTTAGTTTAGTATTAGGGAGTGAGTACACACAAATAAGCTTACATTACATGCTTATGTTGTAATTCAACCGTATAAAAACCATTTATGCTATGTGATAAAGAATCCATGAATGAAAAAAAAAGAGCTATTTTTTGTTTCTATTGCCGATGGAATACTCACTTTCCGACCGTTTCTAATCATCTTTGACGAGATCTTTTATGGTTCTAACTATGATTCGAATATGAATTCAAGACTTATGCCAGAGTCTCTTGCACGTACAAAATTTACATGTTACGTGATCTTTTATTCATTAACAATAGGTCGCTCCATGATAGATCTGGAGCATGAAGTTTCACTCTTATGCATGGTAGAGTAAATTGTGTCCACTATATAATATTTGAAGAGTAATACTTCAAAGATAAGTTGTTCAAGTTTTGAAATCGATACTCAATAAACTACTCATCTATTTATCATATATGAAGAAAAAAAAAAACGAATTTTCGGTCATAAAATTATAACAGCAAATAAAAAAAACACTCAACTATTTAAAATTAAGATTGAGAGGCATATGATCTCTAGACTTATAAAGAGAGATTAAACTCGTATGTTTTCATATGCATTATTTAAATCAAATCATTTATAACAATTATAAAGTGAGTTGTATTAGTATCGTTACCACGATAGAACATTCAATCTTATCTATACATATAAACCGTTTACTTGAACCTATTTTCTTATATGTCAATTATAATTATTCAAGATTACACTAATAATCTTAGATTTGTTACCCAATGAATAATATTAAATTATTAGGTTTTAAGATAATCCTAATATCATCCCGATAAGATATTCGACCTTATTTATGTATTATAGTCCATTTAGATTATTACTCGAACACGATCCTTTCATATATTAACCACATATTATTCAAGATTTAACTAATAACCTTGAATTTTCCTACCATAGATAATGTTAAATTGTAAATAAAATGATAAAAATATTATAAAAAATGATTAGTTACAAGATTATATGACATAAATACTAACGGAAGAGTATACAATTTTTATTTCATTGCTCATAGCGATAAAGATGATCAATGAGGCAAATAAAATGATAAAAATATTATTAAAAATTAAATCATTAATTACAACACTTCATGACATAAATCCTAACTGAATAAGTAGCCAATTTTTGTTTCATGGCACTAGATAAGGACGATCAACAAGACGATGAAATTTGTTTGATTTACGTTCTTGTATGTTTGCCCATAACCAATGAATTTGATTTTATTGATTTCACAACAGATTATTTCATGGTTCAGTCTTGTGCAAATTCATTGTATATGATATTTCCACTTATATATCTTCACATAAACGATTTGAATCAAATAATTTATAAATTTCGAAATAAAACATCTAATCTTATTCCTATACCGTTATTACCTTAGATTTCTAACCTAATAAATAAAACTAATAAAATTAAATTATTAATTACTCGAGATTAAAATAACTGAAATTGGTTTGTTTTAATACAATTTTGACACTTTTGTAATTATTTTTTGAATATTATAAATAATTTTTAGCTATTTAGAAGATATTTTAAAAAAATATTCAAATTAAACTCGAATATATTCAATTTTCAACCGTTCTTATAAATAATTTTAACTATTTAGAAGGTAATTTTTTAAAAATATTCAAATTAAACTCGAAAATATTCCATTTTCAACCTCTCTTATAAATAACTTTGAGCTATTTAGGAGGTAATTTTTAAAAAATATTCTAATTAAATTCGAATATATTGAATTTTGAAGGGCTATTATAAATAATTTTTAAGGGTAATTTTTAAAAAAATATTCAAATTAAACTCGAATATATTCAATTTTCAACCGCTCTTATAAATAATTTTAACTATTTAGAAGGTAATTTTTAAAAAATATTCAAATTAAACTCGAAAATATTCCATTTTCAACCGCTCTTATAAATAACTTTGAGCTATTTAGGAGGTAATTTTTAAAAAATATTCTAATTAAATTCGAATATATTGAATTTTGAAGGGCTATTATAAATAATTTTTAACTATTTAGAGGGTAATTTTTTAAAAAATATTTAAATTAAACTAGAATAATTCGTCGCTAAGGTTAGAAATTAAATAAATTAAAATTTTATACGCTAATATTTTATTTTTATTAAAAATAAAAATTTAAATAAAAGATTTGAATAACTCGACTTCATTATTTGGTTAGAAAAAGTTTAAAATAGAAACCATTAGATTTGATATAAAAAAACAATGTTGTTGGCAAGTAATTCGCGCAGGAGCTCCAGAGAGAACGCATGCTTCGCCTCCTTGATGAAAACTTCAGTCGTGGTGGGCTTGTTCTCGAGTCTGATCTAAGATTCTGGGTGCCGATCGTCATCTAAATGCAACATAAGCACAATCGTCATTCAACGCCTGGTAATGTTTTTTTTTTTAACGTCTTTGATTCTTCCTTTCCAGAAAAGAAATAGTTCTTTTGTCAAGCGTCTCGCAAGTTTCTTTCAAGAACTCCGTTTATCTGGAATACGATGAAGGACTCGGATTGGTTAATTCAAAGTTGAATAGTGGGGAGTTAAGTTCGCATTATATGTTTTCTAAGAAATCGGTGTTTTCGAAAGCTGTAATGAAATAATATGGTAGGACTGTTTTGCAGTGAGGGCTTCTTGGATTGGTTTATCTTTTTATTTTGATATCTTTGTTAATTGGCTTGTTGTGAACTTTGGAGGCTGATTGATCAATTTTGAAGCGGTAATAAAATAACATGGTATAAGAAAACATTCTGTAGTTAATAATTGGGTATATTCACGATGCATTTTATAGATTGATCAAGAGTCGTATGATAACCATTTGATTTTTGAAAAATTAAGCTTACAAACACTAGTTACATCTATTGGTTTCTTTGTTTTATTGTCTACCTTTTAGGATTGATTTCAAATTCCAATCAAGTTTTCAACTAAAAAACAAGTTTTTGTTTTTAAGATTTGATGAAATTGTGAGAAAACAAGCACAATATTTAAAAGCAAAGAACCAAATCGTTATCAAATGTGACCAGAAAATTGAATTCCTAAATGACATTCAAAAGGTTCTTTGTGTGTTCTGCAAAGAAAATGCAGGAAAAATCTAAATTTTTCTGTATATCATAATCTTGAATTTGAGGAAATGGCTGCTATGTAATTCATTTTATCTTTGTTCTTTTCCTTCTGTAGTTACTGTTTCTGAGTTTTAATTTGAGTTATTCCTGTTATGTAGGATTTCAATTGCTTGAATTAGAATTTGGTATCTGGTCCAGCAATAGCCTTGCTTGCTGGACTTCAATAGTAGAGGAGTGCATTTTATAGACTAAGATTGGATGGATCTGACATGGCTGAGTATTGTAGTTGGGGCCAGCTGCCTTGTTTTGGGATACTGTATTGGTTCGAAGTATCCTCCTCGCATCTTTATCAAAGCTAAATTAGCCAAAATCAACCAATCCAGCAGAAATGGGAAGAAGGATAAGCCTAAAGAGCCATTGGAGGTCGAAAATTTGGCTGACATACTCGATGACTTCAAGATGGTCTGTCTCTCTGTTTCACTCTTGCTGTCTATTGGAAAATCATTCTCGACGACTTAAAGACGTTCTCTCTTTTACTCTCTCTAAAAAAATATAACAACATTTCACTTTGTCTCTTCAGGTTTTAGTTGTGAGAAATGATTTGAAAATGGGAAAAGGAAAAATTGCTGCTCAATGCAGGTATTTTTACCATCTTGTGGTTCCTCTTCCATTACTGACGTTTTTAATGCTAACAATGGCAGAAGTTCTAAATTTTACTGTTGCATGCTATGAATGCTGGAGTTGGTTTTTATTAGAAACTAGTTCTAAGAATTGGGCATATTATGTTAGGAAGTTTAGGGTAACAATCCACTGCACACCTGGTATAGTAAATTTCTTGCAAAGATTTATAAGTTTAACTAAACTTATAACTAAAAGTATAAATGACTATAATAACATGAGAGGTTTTGGATGATAATAGGCTAAAAGTCAAAGTTGTCACAAAGCAAAATTTTGGATGATAATAGTGCTTCTATTTTTTGAAATATTGAGGAAAATTATTGATGAATGGAATCTATAAAACAACAGCAAAGGTGCTAATGGGAAGAATCATCCTCGTAAAATAAAATTTCATGATGAAAGGAAGATGTATTGATGATGCACCCTTATCACCTTTTTCTCAATTTCCAGACCAACCTGCTTTACTGTCAATGCTATAGCCAAAAACTATCGATCCACTTTATCATACCCAACCTTTTTCTTTCTTACATCACTTTTCTTTACTATGAGGGTTACCCTAGGGAATGGTGGAGTCCTGAGAAAATTTCCCTCTGAATTCCGGTCATTTATGAGATTAGTTTACTGTATAAGGAGGGTTCTTTCGCCCATTACTGTCTAGGTGCTCTACTTTTGGTGGATCTCTCAACGACGCTTTCTGGACATCTAATTTGAAGATTTATTGTCTGGATTTTTTGCTTGGTTGGTTGATAGTTGAATAATAGACAATAGGCATAATGAAACCATCAGTTAAATTTATTTAGTTGGAATATTGTAGCATACTTGTAGATTCTGGGTTTTATGGACCTTTTTTGTTTTTTTGTCCTTCGTAATGTATGGTATCCTATCCTTCCACCACATTAAGGTATACAGATACCTTTCAATCCTCATGGCAGATTGCGATGGACATAATTATGCTAAAACTTGGTTGAGCTTGCATAGGTGCAGTTTAACTGAAGGGATTTTAATGATAAGGAAGAAGAACCGTCAGAACTTTTATGGTACAAGACATATAAGTGGAATATGCATTGAACACCCCCTATGCATAGCTCTGATACCATGTTAGGAACCACGACTCTTTATGGAAAGAATTGCCAATACTAGACAAATTATGATACTATACTATTACTTGAGAGGCCAAATTTTCGTATGATTTAACATGAGTATTGACTGTTTAAGTACTGCCTTTTTACTTGTTTAAAAATTTAATGATTGAGAATTGAGCCTAGGAATCTAATTTCGTCAAACCTTTGCACAGTGAACTTCCCAGTTTCTTAATGCTGTAAATTATATTTGGACTAGCTTCTGATCCACTTAACTTGCTTTTGCTAGTCATGCAACTTTGGGTCTCTATAAGAAGCTCCATCATCGTGCACCAAAAGCGTTGAATAGGTACGTATTTACAGAATCGTCCTCCCTATATTAATGTGCATCCCATACTTCGTTCCCTGTACATTTATTTGATTTTATTTACATGTAGGTGGGAAATGTGTGGACAACCCAAGGTGGTACTGAAGATAGAAAGTGAGGAAGACATACTAGTCTTGCAAGTAACAATTCCACTATGATTTCCTTTCTTAAAAGTTCATTTTATGGTATCTAGCTGATTTTTGTTATATGAAGTTTTTCCTAATATAATCCGATCGCTATTTTCTATATCTCATCTTTTCTTTGAGGCATTTCAGTAATTCTTTCATTTTTCGAACTTTTATATATTGTTGTTCATCAGGAGAGGGCAAAATCATTGAAGCTACCAACCCATATTACCATTGATGCCGGAAAAACTCAGATTGCTCCAAGTAAGTTATATGAAATTCACCTAAGTAGATCGACTTTTTCACAGTAAATTTATCAACTTCACTAATTTTCACTTCTTTGTCTTTCCAGATTCAAGAACGGTGATGGCAATTCTTGGTAAAGTAGATTTTTTCCATGCAGCCTTTAGCTTAACGGGTGGATCTACATAACAATTTCATTTTGGTGCTAAGTAAAATTAGTATAAACTAATTTGATTCATCCAATGAAATATAATAGTGTACACTTTTTGCTTCACAAATTACAGGTCCTGTTGAAGTGGTTGATGATGTAACTGGTGGGTTAAAACTTTTGTAGTTTTTAAATTCTTGCCTGTTATCATCTCAAATCACTTGAAAGACTTCAATTCTCAGAAGGCACTGCAAAATCCACCATGCATGGACATACTACACGGTATGAAACGGATATATTCATAGCTGATCTATCATGAAACTGAATACTATTTCCCATTTCCGACAACCACGATGATTGTAACGATCTAAGTTAACCTATTTATATGGAATCGAATCTGAATCTATATAGCAGAACAGTTAGGAAGTTCTTGGATTACCTTGTTTTAGAACACTAAATTGGGTTCAAACCTGTTTGAAGTTTTTGATTTCACAGATTGGTCTCTACTAATTTGTTTCTATTGCATTCTCTTAAAGACGATTTACTTTTGGTTGTATGAGAAATTCACATAAAAATATACACACCCACATCTCCAATGTAAGAAAAAGAATGAAACAGAGCTTGCTCTTTAGACCTCTTCCCCCACCAAAAATGAACTGATCAGATCAAGCTTTTGT
Source organism: Cucurbita maxima (assembly GCF_002738345.1). Lineage (NCBI taxonomy): Eukaryota > Viridiplantae > Streptophyta > Magnoliopsida > Cucurbitales > Cucurbitaceae > Cucurbita > Cucurbita maxima. The sequence continues at coordinate 1,801,762 of NW_019272025.1, read as the reverse complement.
TTCTATTGATCTGCAGCTGAAGTAGAAGCGTCTTCCCCACCATTGCCTTCAGGTTCATACAACTCTGAAACAAAATACTAAAAATCAGCCTTAGAAAAACCTGTTAAATTGACAAAATACCGAACCAAAAGTAGAGTCTTGCCTCGAATTTCTTCCCGGATTTTCGTAGTTTCGACCAAATAACTTGATAGCATAGACTTCCTGTTCTCAAAGTAATCAGCCGCAGCTTCCACATAACGTATGGCCTCACTCAAAAACAGACTCCGCGTTATCCCGCATTCGGTACAGTTCGTAGAAATTCCTACACACAAAACATCCAACTCAAGAACAACAAAACAAAAGAAAAACACCACCAAAGAAGAAACACAACAATCCGAGCCAATGTAGTAGTAGTACCATGAAAAATGCAGGTGGAGTATGTATTGCAGCGATGACACATGAGGAAGGCCAAGTACCGGTCTCTGGTGCAGAAGCCACACTGGACGGTTCCGATGCTGCTCGTACACTGCTGCAACCCAGACACTCTTTTCTCCAGCTTTCGGCGACTGGCTCTATAATAAGCAGTGTGGGTGATGCAGGAGGCCATGATGGCGTAATGAGACGTGCAAGCGACGAAGTCCCCAGGGGATGCCATCATTTCTTGGCAAAGATGGATGGCCTCTTTGCAGAGAAGTTCTTCAAAGGGAATTAGAGGTTGTCTTTCGAGAAAGGAGTAGCGTTTTGCGGCGATTAAGCCATAAGGAAACCATTCTCCAGCAGCAAAGTTCACTGCCTCTGCACAGTTGAAACCTGCAGCGCAGCATAAACAGTTCAAATGTATGGCTAGAGTAAGAAGAAACAAAACCAGGGAAAACCCACTCACCATGGCTAAATCCAGCATGGTATGCTCTTGGGAAAGTGATCACGAACTCTCCAGGCATTTGGACAGCCTTAAACACTGAAACATTGTGTTTCATGAACAATGATGGAGGCAGCATGGTTGTTTTTTCAGCAAGAACCTGAGCAGCCCCATCAACATCATAGCTTGGCAGCACATCATCCAAATACACCTGATCATATGCTACTTTCTCGAAGTCATTTGCTTGGCTCCCGGGAACTGCGTACCAAGTTTTTGGCGCACCCGAGTGAAGATAATTTATACTGAAAATCGAAACGTAAACGTATAATATAGCTTAGCATACATAGTTATAAAACTGATAGATATATCAATGAACCAACCTGTATAAATAATGGTCTTCTACATGCCAAGCAAACGTACTACACACCATCCCAATATACAACATTGGATGTGTAATGCCCTATAATCAATCAAACATTTACACATTACGACTTCCATTACACATCTAAAAACTCAACTAATAGAACTCGAGAGTCATTCTCTACTTACAGGGATTTCTTTTTCGAGATGACGTAATATCGATTCTGGAAGACGGGGAAGTTTCTAAGAGACATAAGAAGAAACAAGAATGAATAAATTGCTGTTAAGAATTCAAATACGGATTCGTGGGTTTTAGAGTTCAGGGTTTACGAAGAACACGAGACCTTCAAATTCCATTTGCTTTGTCCAAGTTCATCGCATTTGGAAAACGCACTACCCTCAACATTGGCACCATATTGAACAGAGCCATGAATACCCCAAGCCATTTCTTGCCAAAATTCCCTTTCGAACATCTTACAAGAAAGACAAGCCAAAGAAGAATAGTTCTCAACAAACACTTGGTTCGCCATATTCTCAAACTCCTCATACTTATACTGTCTGCAAAACACCCAACACAAACCCATCTTAACATAAATCCAACCACACCCAAAACTTGAAATTCTAACACAACAAACACAACCTTCCTCTTTTACAGTACAAAATCTTGTCCTCCATTGTCGTCCATGTCGCATATTTAAGAGGCTGCACAGAAGGTTGAAACTTGAAATTCTGCACTTCTCTCTTCAAAACAAGGCTTGCAGGAACAATGTCATTGAGGGGACAAACAATCTTGCAAATCCCTGAGATTTTAAAGATTTTCAGACAAGAAAAAAGAACACAAATAATGACAATGGCGGCTCGTACCATAATTTGAGGCTTTAGGAGAAATCTTGTTTAAATAAGCAAAAGGGTCCTCGAAATCCTGCCTTGAAGGTCGAAAAACAGGGCACTCGCTGAGTTTATTAGTCCAATTATGATCATTCACGTTGATTCCATACAACATTCTGGGTCGTCTGGAATCATCAGGCTGTGGCATTTTGATTTTTCTTTTTTTTGTATGCGGATTTGAATTCGCCGCATCCATTTGTTATATGGGTTTTTGATTACTGCAGAGGTTCATCAGTTTATCTTGAAAAAAAAGATGAAATCCAAGATGGAAGCAAGAACGAAGAGAAGTACCGGCGAATGGAGAATTTTAGGTTCTTTTTATACGTTACTAGAAGAAGAGATTGTTGATGATGTTTAGTTGCATGGGATTTAAAAGGTGCAGTAATTCGGGATCATATCATCCAGTGGAGCATTCTTTTGATGTCAATTGAAATTAAATTTGACGAGATGTCGTGTTTTTATATAGACTAACTTAACTCTAGATTCGCATACTAAAATTCTCGTTGCAATCCAACTTTTGAGGTCATGATTTGGAGCTTGACTGGGCCCTTTTTGAAGATACTCATGTTGTTCTTGTAAGTTCTGTCTTGTTTATGCCTAAGTTTGGTTTTAACACTCCTGTTAGTGTGTTGGATGATGCACTGTTCTCCTTGGTTGCATCTTGATACTTGCCTATCTTAGCCCTCACATGGTTGGATAGACGCCACTGACACATGGGGTCATAACCTACTCTCTTCTCAATATGGTTGTGACATTCTCCCCAATTAAATTAGTTATCATTCTCGATGAATTTTCTTGGGACATAATCAAATTGTGGATTGTGACATTCTTCTATACTTGATCTCGACATCGTCTCGATAACAATCTGAAGTTCAAAACGAATATGAAAATTGCACACTATTTATGATTTATCCCTCTTTTGAACCTATTCTTGCGCCCAACTCTAGGACTCGACTGCTAAGACTCGCAATGAAGATACAACAAAGCGTTTGCAATGTAGATACAACAAAGCTTTTGATGCCTCTTGGTCATATTCTCATCTTCGTGACTCCTCTGTTAGAGGAACACGACTCTCCACAATGGTATGATATTGTCCACTTTGAGCATAAGCTCTCATGGCTTTGCTTTGGGCTTCCCAAAAGGCCTCATACCAATGGAGAGTGTATTCTTAGATTATAAACCCATGACCATTTCCTAAATTAACCGATGTAAGACTTTCATCATCCAACATCTTCTTCGTTTGTTTGGGAAAACTTGTCACAACATAACAATGACACTTCTCTTGGTCAATAATCATATTTTCTAAGTGGCACATAATGGTGTACCTTCTGGGTGAGTCTCGCAAGCCAACCATGAAATTCTTCTTCATGGCACCGAGTTACATTTACGTACCATCAGTGTTAATATTGCCATGTTTGGGACGATGAAAGAAATAACTAACTGATTAGTCCTTTTACAGTAGGCATTATTTTTTTTTTTGTTTTTTTTTTTTAAAAAAAAAAGAATTACGAAATACTCATGGTAACCCTTCAAGCAAATGAAATTAGTAATATTATCCGTGAACGTATTGAGCAATATAATATAGAAGTAAAAATTGTAAATACCGGTATTGTACTTCAAGTAGGCGACGGCATTGCTCGTATTTATAGTCTTGATGAAGTAATGGCAGGTGAATTAGTCGAATTTGAAGAGGGTACTATAGGCATAGCTCTAAATTTAGAATAACTCTCGTGGTAGTGAAGTTCGGAAGCTAGTAATTTAGGCTCTTTCCCCTTGTTTGCATTGCATTTCAGCCAACTCTTAACTTAGCCACCCTCATGTGGCAACTGCTGTACTGATGCTTCTCTTAGTCTTATTATAGCTTCATGCTTCTCTTAGTGTTTCTTCTCGAGCAAATGTTGGTCTTGACATTTTTCATAGTATACATTCTCTCGATCTCTCCCCCCACTTATTTCAAGTGCTTTCTCATTGGGATGTTGTCCACTCATAAACTTGCATTGTGCACAATTCTAGCACTTAGGCCGACACGTCTCATTAGACCTCTAAACTTTTTTGCTTACAATTATTGGAATAATTCTTCTGATGCGAATGAATCTTCTAGAAAACACCCTACCTAGTATACCTTCTAATATTTGTTGCATGTATTCAGAACCCCAAGCTCTTAGTAAATGAGTTTGTTTGTGCTTCATGACAGGTAAGGCTCTTCTCAAGCACGAGGAGTCTAGTTTCTGTGTAGTTTTCGAGATTTGCTTTTGCATGATTGAGGGGGCAAGCTAGACATGTTCAATCGAAGGTAGTCTTGAACCTAAACCTCGACAAGAAAAGCACCCAAGGTTGAGGTTTGGAGCCGAATCATCCATAGGCTTGGAAATCCCGTTCACAAGTAGCAACCTAAACCCAACACATGCAACAACTCATTTCCGCCTCGGTTAGATTGAGAAAGTGGGGAGTTAGACTCAAATATAAAATGAATGTCGTTTGGCTTATTGAGTCATAACAATTGCTTAGTTTCATTTCACTTAGGCAGTTCAGATCTAGTCGAAGAATACATTTTCTGATGGTTCAACTCGACCTCTTAGCTGATCTGGCTCGAGTTTGATATTTTTGGACTCTTTCAAGGCCAGTTGACCTAGTTTGAGTCTCGTACATTCAAACCATTTCCTACCATTTTTTCTCTTCGAGAGACATTTTTTTTTTACACTTTCGACGTGTATAATGTTAATTTAGCTACATTTTAGCTAATTAACATTTTTTTTTTAGCTAAGTTGATCAATTTATGCAAATTAGGTTAATTTCTATAATAGAATTCTAATTTGTGATTATGAGACTCCTCCGATATCATTAGATTTCAATGAGCAATTTTAAGTTAGCATTAAGGGAGCATAGTCACTCAAGTAAGTGACTTCACTGTTGGTTTAATTAGATAATTTGAAGGAACTATATATTATGTTATTGATGTTGTATAATGCATGAACCTCTACCTGACACGCCATGTAAACTATATTAATATATCCAAACATTAAAAAATCATGTATATGGTCATTACAACAAACAATATATTATATCAATCAATTTTAACAACTATATATTTAATTAAATGGTCCATTGTAATAGTCATTATTAAACCAAAAAAAAAGAAAAAAAAATTGAACTATACATCAAAATCTAAACCCTATGGATAAGGACAAATGAATTAAGAAGAACCCAAAGTATGAACAAGAGTGAGGAACAAGGGAAGGGTCCAAGAATTGGGTTTGGGTAGCAAAGTGAAAGTGAAAGTGATATCCAATATCCAATTTGGTTGGCCACAAACCCAAAAAATGCACCAATTTAAGAGGAAGACAGCCATGCGTGACGGAAGCACTTACCTATGAGTTGCTCATGCACAACGATGGCCTCCTCTCCTTTAAATCAAATAATTCATTTCATCTAGTGATGGTCGCTTCTAGTTGTCTACAAAAGGCATCCCCCACGAGTGTTCAATCTAGGTTGCCATTTCAACGATGATTCGAATTATCCAATTCAAATCGTATTGAGTTTGGTTAGATTTTTTTTTTCTTGATTCAACAAATTTGATAAACCTGCAATTAATTAGGGTTCGTAATTTAACTCAACTCAATTCTACAGTACTCTTTTAAGTGATATAAACATAACCTAACGTGGAAATGAAGGTTGGGTTGTGTTGTGTTGTGAATCCTATTTGAATCATTTGGATCACCAATTCAATCCACTCAACAAAAAAAAAAAAAAAATTGCTAATTCATTTGTCATCCCAACCCATTACATTGTGTTAAGGATTGTTGGGAGAGGAGTCCCACCAATGAAGCACTCTTGTATGAGTGTATAAACATCTCTCTAATGCACGCGTCTTAAAATTTTGATGGGAAGTTCTGAAGTGAAAGCCTAAAAAGGACAATATGAAGTGAAAGCCTAAAAAGGACAATATGTATTAGGGGTGGGTTTGGACGGTTACAAATGGTATTAGAGCCAGAGCCAGACATTGAGCAGTCCTACATCGGGGGAGTGTACTTGACGACGATACGTACGAACAATATCTGCTAATGGTAGAATTGGGCTATTACACTTTGATCAATAAGAAATGGGTAAATGACCAACGTCTCTTCCATCAACTACTTCACTTCTGATAGGAATAGCAATCCTTCACCATGGTCGTATTGTCTACTTTGAGCATAAGTTCTCTTGACTTTACTTTTAATTTTTCCAAAAGGTCTCATGTGAAAGGAGATAGTGTCATTGACTTATATATCAATCATTAGCCAATGTGGGACTCCAACAATTCTCAATAATCTCATCGATAAATATTCATGTTTGGCATGTTTTTAAATCAACCAACGAAAGCGACTAGAAACACAACAGGAATCGCACTTGGAGGGTGGAGCTCAAGCACGTCTCATACTATAGTGTACTTTTGTCTCGATAACTCTACAGCTCCAACCCATCTTAGACTCAACCTCCAAATAAATACTCTTTTCAAATAAATATTTTCCTAAAATTGACGTGAAACTCATGTTCAATTTTAAAAGTTAAAATTAAGTTAATTTGAATATAGTTCGATTATTTGATTGATAAACATATAAAGTCGAAGATATTTTTGCCATTTGCATCAAGCTCACACTTCCTTCTTGCATGCTCCTCCAAAAGCACACACTTAAAATAAGAGGTAAAAATTGATTTGTAGCATACTCGATCAAACCCGGGATTTTCTCACCTACTACAGATCTCATCATCCCAATTGCTATCGGAACACGGTTTGTGTATGAAATATCTATTTTTTATCTTCCTAATTAAAAAACCACATTTATAGTAATTGTAATAATTGGTGCTATGTTTGTTTGTTTTTTTTATTTAAAAAAAATCTCTTTTGTTTCCCTCTCTTTCCACGTCGTTACCAACGACAACAAGTATGAGAAAGATGTAGACATTGATGTCTTTCAAGTTCGATGATGGTAATTTTCTTAACACCAAAGATGTAGACATTGTCGACGACATGGTTAAAAATCTTATGAAGAACGAAACTAACACCAATATTGAAGAGGAAGTTGATAAGGATTTGGATGATATATATTCTATATATGTATGTATATGTATATGTATATGCATATGTCTATATGTATGCTTGATTTTTTTGTATTAATTTAATAAAAAGAAACAAAACGTGAAAAGGAAACGTGGGATGGGCCGTTGATGATACAGAAACAATTATATATTAGGGATTAAAAAGGGAAAAAAAGCAGAGCAAAAACAGAGACGATCATGGAGACGTGGTTCATCATCATCATTTCGCTCTGTTTCTGTTCCCTTCTGAACTCCATTTTTTCACACTGCCGAAGCTCCATCAACCTCCCACCAGGCCCTCCTTCCATCCCCATCTTCACTAATCTCCAATGGCTCCGCAGATCCCCTCTTCAAATCGAGTCTCTTCTCCGCACCTCCGTCGCCAAATACGGCCCCATCATCACCCTCCCCATTGGCACTCGCCCCACCGTCTTCATCGCCGACCGCTCCATCGCCCACAACGCCCTTGTCCTAAACGGTGCTCTTTTCGCCGACCGTCCAACTGCACTTCCCATCAGCAAGATCGCCTCCAGTAACCAGCATAATATCAACACCGCCTCTTATGGCCCACTCTGGCGCCTCCTCCGCCGCAATCTCACTTCCCAAATCCTCCATCCTTCCCGGGTCAAGTCCTACGCCCGTGCTCGCAGGTGGGTTTTGGATATTCTTATTGATCGGTTCCTCTCTCACTCTCAATTGGGAGAACCCATTTTCGTTGTGGATCATTTTCAGTACGCTATGTTTTGTTTGTTGGTGTTGATGTGCTTTGGAGACAAGCTTGAGGAATCCCAGATCAAGGAAATTGAGAACGTGCAGCGTGCGATGCTGGTAAACCTTGGGCGTTTCAACGCTCTCAATTTCTGGCCCAAATTGACCAAGATTTTCCTCCAAAAGCGCTGGGAGACGTTTCATGAACTCAAGAGGAAGCGAGATGAAGTCACCATCCCTTTAATCGAAGCAAGAAGAAAGGCCATCCAAAACAGAGAAAACAGAGCAAACAGAGCAAACAGAGCCGAAGCTGAAGAAGAAAAAGAAGAATTCGTGGTGTCATATGTGGATACCCTTCTCGATTTGGAGCACCCAGACGAGAAGAGAAAGCTTACAGATGAAGAAATGGCCACTCTAGCCTCTGAATTCCTCAACGCCGGCACCGACACCACGTCGACGGCCCTGCAATGGATAATGGCGAATTTGGTGAAATACCCAGAAATCCAACACAAGCTTTTTGCAGACATGAAAGGAGTAATGGGAGATGGAACAGGGGAGGAGGTGAAGGAAGAGGATTTGGGGAAGCTTCCATATCTGAGAGCTGTGGTTTTAGAAGGATTAAGAAGACACCCACCAGGGCATTTCGTGTTACCACACGCAGTGAAAGAAGACACGGTGTTGGAGAATTACGTGATACCAAAGAACGGAACTGTAAATTTCATGGTGGCGGAGATGGGTTGGGATCCGGAAGTGTGGGAAGAGCCGATGGCGTTCAAGCCGGAGAGGTTCATGAAGGGCGGGGAAGAAGAAGAAGTGGCGGGGTTTGATATAACAGGGAGCAAGGAGATAAAGATGATGCCGTTCGGCGCAGGGAGGAGGATGTGCCCAGGATTCGGTCTGGCAATTCTCCATTTGGAGTATTTCATAGCCAATCTGGTTTGGAGGTTTGAATGGAAGGCGGTGGAGGGTGACGGCGTCGATCTGTCGGAGAAGGTGGAGTTCACGGTGGTGATGGAGAAGCCTCTGAAAGCCAACATAATCCCCAGGTCTTAAATCGAGGTTTGTGTTTATCTTATGAAATCATAGGGAAAATGTGTTTTATTTTATATTCTAAATTAGTTTGTGACAAATATGAGGAGGTGGGGATTTAGCGTTCCTAAGTTATATTAATAAGACTTCATAGCTTCATAAATGGTCTTCTATATGATCTCTTATAGGATTATGAATTTGAATTCCGTACATGGTGATCTTGATATCACATGAAAACGTTGCTACTCATCACTTCTAAGAGTGAAGAGTATCTTTACAGACTAACTCAAGTCATTTCAACATGGGCCGACTGAAGTTCTTGTGATTGAGTCGATTGAAGTTCTTGTTAGTATAAATACTAATTTCCTATTCTTTTAAGCCTCTTTAGCCATCCTCCGAATATGATTTCTGTTCATTCATATACACTTCTTATTTAAAAACTTAAGAGGTCACTAAAAAGTTAGTTGCACCTTGTTGATATAGATAGTAACATTTATTTTCTTTAAATCTTATTTAGTCATCCTATCCTCAAGATCGTTATCATTTGGATATAGCATCGGTTCATTCCTGTACCTCTCATTTACTCGGGTATCATATGCCCACAAATTTTCACTTTGATTCATCCTTGACCCACATCTTACTAAGATGTGATACCATTTGAATTTGTTAAGGATTTATTCCAGAATGGAAATGACTAAAATAACATTATAAAAATTCTAAGATGTTTCAAGACTTTGAAGTACTCCAAAGATTTCGGAAGGTTTTGGAACCTTATGTATAGGACATTTATGACCTTAAGGGTGATTATGCAAGAGTTTGTGAGGGTTAGGCAAAAACATATAGATTGTAACAGCCACAATAAAAAAAAAATGTGTGGCCGCCGAAGATTCGCGAGAATTTCGGCGAGTGATGTAATTCTTGTACCCACCTCTTAGACACACTCTTCTGAACCCTCACGTTGCACCAAGATAAGAGAAGCACGAGACGCTAGTGACTCCGAGCGCATTCAAAGTAAGATGCTTACACTCGTAGTACTCATTGAATTTCCTTATTCGCTGACGGAGAGTGATGTTAAGGGATAAAAAGGAAGGTAACGTCGGATTTGGTTCTACATATCTTCGAACTCGTCAAACGCCATGGAAACAAGAGGACAAGCTGTAGGGAAGAGAACAAAGACAAATCTATACAAAGACACAACGAAGAGTAGAAACGAACGTTGTCGGGAGGAGAGAGAAAAATTGAAGGAAAAATCGTGAGAAGAAGGGTGAGGAAGATGAAGTCTGTAGACTTCGGGTCAGATTCGGATCAGGTGCCCAATCGGATATCCAAAAGTCCAGTAGCCCAAATCACACACCTGTAGCCCAGATCCACAACACGAGACCCACACAGCCAACATCACGACCCAACCCATAAAGGCCCAAACTGTCAGCCTAGTGTCACAATCGCACTTTGATGGCAAGGGACTTGCGATTGTGCAACACTCACTACCCAGCAACAAGTGAGTTAACTCTATTCATTCTTGCGTCGCCTACGACCAAGCGATGTGTCCTTGAGCCTCTAGTCCCGGTTCAAGAAGAAAGTTTTAGAAAACGGGGGCAGAGAGATTTCGAAAGAGAGTTTTGAAAGCAAGATTTAAGAAGTTGGAAATGGTGTTATATGAGAATGTAAACAAAAAGGCAACAACAACGGCTTACTACATATAACTATCGAGTAGGAAGAAGTTGACAATAGTCATATCCCCCTACAGTACATTTCGGGGCATTTTAGCCCTTGCAAGTGTAGACACGATTTTGGTGAACGGTCATACACCCTCATACTAACCCAATATGAAATGGTAAAGACCTATCTAGGATGAAAGCATGTAAAAGGGGTTTGGAACAGGCATGTAACCATAGACAACACGTCTTGGACAAGCAAGATTGAGATATCTGTCAACTGACTCGAACAAGTAAGACTAGGACATTTGTCATGCAGCCATAAGCAACATGCTTTGGACAAGCATGATCGTGACATCCTCCTCCACTCAATTGGTTGACGTCTCTATCAACCGACTCGTTACAACTCTGAGTTGTAGGCTGAGGTTGACTTTTAGGTCTCTTCAATGTGTTTCCAGTTGATTTCAGTGTTGCGGAGTCTCGTTAATTCTGTAAGGAGCTATTGAAAACTTTTTCTTGGTTTGTTGGCTTTTGGTGTCTCCTTTGTCAAAGTTTCTCCTACATCTTTTGCTTCGGGATTCTTCTTCTTTGTGTGAGGTTGTGTCACCTCTCTGTGCTTGACGTCTTTTACTTCGGAAGAGTAGCGTTTCATGTTACTAGTGTGGAAAACAGGGCTAGTTCGCATCCATGGGAGCAAATGGATCCTATACGACGCCTTTATGATCTTGTGAATAACTTTGACTAGTCCATAGTATTTTCTCACCAGTCTTCGACTCTTGTTGTTTTGATCTCGGAGTTGATCTGACCTCAACTTGATCAGAACTCTCTCTCCTTCTTGAAATTGTCGTGGTCGACGATTTCGACCGACCCTTCTCTTTCTCTGTCTTGATGGTACTTCTACGTGACCATGTGTTGTTTCTGAGGTTTGTCTCTGTCTCCCTCCCTCAACGACAGTGTTGGCTTGGAGTCTCTCTCTAACCCTTGAGTGATTACTAACAGTTGTATTTGAGGGACTGATGGACCCAACTGTTAGCAAGTCATTTAGCTGCTCGTAGAAATCAGCTAGCTCAGATTCAGACGTATGACATTCATTCGTGACAGAAGATTCTGCCCCTAATATGACATCAACCTTGCTATTTATCTTCCTAGCTGGAGATAAATACTTCGTTCGACTTCCTTGTCTCATGTCGCGATGTTTTTGAGTTGATCATGAGACTTTTGTTGAGGTTGACTCGCTCGAGCTTCCCTCTTCCGATACGGTAATGGTAGCGAGTGTAAGTTCATCACGGCTTAGATCCTGCCTCAACTGTAGTGCTGACATCTTTTTCACCCTTCCTGGCTGGCGGGTGTTTGTCTGGATAGTCGTCGGGTTTGACCCTGTTATTACTAAACTTTTTGTTAGGGGAATGGGGATGACTTTGTGTTCTAGTAGGAAGTCCATCCCTAACACGATATCGAAGTCATCCATCTTGACTATCACAAAGTCAGCTCGTCTCGTCCCGTCCAAATCCCCAGTTTGATAGGAGTTCTCTTTGCAACTCCTAATACGGGCAGGCTATTGAATTGACGGCCTTCATCTTCCCTACATCCTGATGCCAAAGGATATTCGAACGTTTTGCTTCGATCTCCTTCATGAAGTTGTGGGTGGCTCCAGAGTCGACGATAGTGTTTCTCGTTGCTTTATGATTTACCCAAATTTCGACATACATAAAACTGCATTCCACTAGCTCTTCTATCTCTTCCACTCTCTTCTGAAGAGCAGACAAGTACTTTAGTGCTCAAACACGGGGATATTCAACAGTCCTATCTAATGGTGTTTCTGTTTCTACTGTTTCGTACTCAACTTTTGAATTAGCTCGAAGTTTTGCTTGGAAGGCACATAATGCTGCCTTCTGTAGGCATATAGATACTTGCTGAGCCCCCTTACATATGAAACAAGAAGGGGGGTTGTGGCTTTGACTCTAACTAATCTATTGGTGTCTTCGCCAAGGAGCCCTACCTCTCTGTTGGGAGGATTCGTATTCCTCCTCCTTGTCTTTGGAGCTATCACTAGTCCCACCTCTAGGGGAGTTTGGTCGATAATTCTCATTTTCACCACTTGTGGATGCTCGATTCTGCCCCATCTCTGAGGTTTCATCGCTATCAAGATCAAACAATCGTTCGGCAACAACATAGTTTGTGGAAAGGGATTGAACTCTTTATTCGTAGAGTTTGGTTTTCACTCACAGCTTCAGCCCCATAATAAAATTGAAGACCTTGTCTGTCTCGGACATATCATGAATATCAAATATAAGCCCAGAAAACTGCCTAACATAGTCTCAGATACCGCCTGTATGCCTCAGCTCTCTTAGTTTTCTCCTTGCTGTCATCTCGACATTTCTTGGGAGAAATTGAGAGCGGAGTACTTGTTTCAAGTTATTCCAAGTGTCCATAGTACATCGACCATCTTGAATATTCATGTACTTGGACCTCCACCATAACTTTGCATCATCGGCTAGGTGCATTTTCGCCAACGTTACCTTCACTTCCTCTGCCATGGTATTTGTTGCTTGGAAGTATTGTTGAAGGTCGAAGATAAAGTTCTCTAGAGCCTTGGCATCTCGAACCCCACATTAGGGTTTGGGCTCTGGAACCTTTATCTTGTTAAATCGTGCTACACCTCCAGTTGGGGTTTCGTCCCCCACCGCTCTCATAGTTGATGGTGTTAATATAACATATGCGGAAGCAATTTGGATCTTAGACACTCTTAGAACATCAATTATAGTAAATAACTAACATGTTCATAAGTATTAAAACTCAAGGTCTTTGAGTACTAACCTTTTGTAGTTCAAATTCCTTTTTCCTCACGAACTGGTCTCGAACCACCACTAGTGTCTTCTTCACTATTCTACAGCCTCAAAACGGGATTGTAGAATCCGGTGAGTGACTTAACTTGGAAGGGATTTAGTATATATGAATAGAGAATTTGTGAGAGTTTTTTCTCAAGGTTTTTCCAAGAAAGATCTTCTATGTATCTTAATCACTCTATTTATAGAGTCATGTTTGCATGTTCATGCAAATTTGAGATCACCAAATTTTGACACTCAAAATTCCACTCAAATGTTTGGGATTATGTGGCAAGCATGCAAGTTTGAGTTTACCAAATTTTGACACTCAAAATTTCACTCAAATTTGTGGGGTTTATTTGGCAAGCATGCAAGTTTTGGTTAAACCAAACTTTGTCACCTTAAAATTCCACTAACTCAAACATGTATTTTTTTCACTAAATGAAGTCAATATTTTAACTTTCTTCATTTTAATTCAACAATCAATTTGAATAATTAATTTTAAATTAAAGTAATATTAAATAATTAATTAAACTATTTAATTAATATTTAATATTAATTCAAATGTCAGTCCCAATCAACTCAAACACATATTTGATTAAAATATTTAAATTTTATTTAAATATCTCAGATTCTCTCTTTTTGTTTAATTTGTAAATAAAACAAAAATATGTGTATGCGCATATTTCCTAATTTGAATTCGAACACTTCGAACTCACTCATCACACTGTTCTACTGTTTAGTTTGATATGAGCTAGCAGAGGGACCTAATAGACCTATAGATCATGGGCTCCAACGATCAAAGATTAACTGGTTAAACTTATTAACCTTGTTATCCAATATTCGTTAACTACTAGGACACTCCACTATAGTCTAGTAGTTGCACTCCCTTCACTATAGATATATTTTTGTCCATTTGATATAACCATGATTAGTAAGTCGATCTTTCACAGGTTGTTCGTAGCTAGAGTTGGTTCAATTTACCATTTTACCCCTGACGTTACTTCTTGTTCCTTATGCCTCACTAATTCTCTAATGAACAATTGGTTTGTGGTCCAACTAGTAAACCGAATCCCTCTCAGGCCAATGAAAGGGTGGAGCCTCTTGTTCAAGACCTGGAGTGAGTGCTTAAGGGAACTACCTCTCTTCTATCCCTAAAAGTGGGTAGGAGTGAATTCCATCTTGCACTCCACGTCCCCAGCCATTCACCCAGTCTTACCCTTGAAATGGGAGACCTATTGAGTTGGCGAACTCTAGCCACTCTCACCCATGAAAATCTAAGGATAATTCTAAATAAACAGGAGTTCATGGTTAGCTCAGGATTAAAATCGAGTTACCTAGGTCATCGAATGAAAAGAAAATCAGTCTCAACAGTAAACGACATTATAAAGTGAGAGTGATTTTCTTCATGGTCCGATCTTGTGGAATACTCATTGCATAAGACGCCCCCACTCACATGTCTCTACATGTACAATTTAGTGATCACATTGTTTTTGTCATATACAAAAGTGGGTCGCATCCATATTGTCTCCATGATAAGGTACTTAGCCTTATCCATGTACTATAGATCATTTTGACTATCCTTGAACTTGATTCACTCTTATGTCTCTACATATAGTTCAAGTAATCATACTATAGTCAGAGTGTTCTTAGTTTATTGGATTTAGATTAATAATCGTAAAATTCACTTTATTCAATAACAATCTTTATTAAATAAACAACAATAATAACTTTATTGGAAATAGAATATGTTTTGTTTACAAACTATGAGTTTTAGGACATAAAACCCAACAATAGTGAGGTTTAGTCTGGTGTCTAGATCAGCCACTTTGGCCCTGACCATTCTAAGGGATTCTCTAAAGTCTTCAGACAAATCTGAGACCATCTGGACGATTTTCAGTTGAGCATTGTATAAGCTCTCTGCGCGTTCCTCCATTCAAGCAACAGAGCTCGTCGAACAATCCCCTCGTTCAAAGATACTAACTCTTGTGGTCTTGTCTTCTAGGGCCTCGACCCTAGTCATTAATTCAAGGATAGGCATTGTTTCAAGGTGGCGTGCCTTCTCGTTGAACCTTGCTTTAGCAGACATCTCATTCATGCGAGATTCCAAAAGCCCCATTTCATCGGGAATTTCACTGACACAGAGTAACTGTTCTTCGATTTTAGTTAATCGATCAGCCTGGGACTTGCCCAGTTGTTTCTTGGCGAGCATGTCTGCGTAATACTTTCCAAGGAGTCGAACTTGACTTTGATACCACTTGTCACAATCGCACTTTGATGGCAGCGGACTTGTGATTATGCGACACTCACTTCCCAGTAACAAGTGAGTTAAGTCTATTCGTTCTTGCATCGCCTATGACCAAGCAACATATGCTCAAGCCTTGACCCCGGTTCAAGAAGACAGTTTTAGAAAACGGGGGCAAAGAGAATTCGAAAGAGAGTTTTGAAAGCAAGATTTGACAAGTTGGAAATGGTGTTATATGGGAATGTAAGCAAAAAGGCAACAACAATGGCTTACTGCATTGTAACGCCCATAATTTTCTAAACCTAATTAGTGATGTCACCCATGCATATATAATTAATTACGCAAAAGCTCATATAAATAACCTTCGAAAACACAGCAAAGTCTTTCGTAAGGATTCATAAATCCAAAAACAAATCTATCTCCAAAAATAAAACCTTGGGTAACTAAATTCAAAATGAATCTAAATAAAACAATATTCAATGCTTTAACTTAAAACAGTAAAATAGTCAAATAAACGTAAACTCTTAAAAATATCCCCTCTCCAACTCCCATGGTGTCCTCAGCTCCGCCGTCAACCGTACATTGGCACCTTGCCTTTACCTGAAAAATGTAGGTAGCACGCGGTTTGAATATTTTATGAAATATTGAGTAAGTCACCCTACTGTTGGGGTTAGAAATGCAAACACATGCAACATATGAGTGAGACCTAACTTTTCATAGACTTTACATGGCCTTGGGCGCTTTTCTATTCCGGGTAGGGTTGGATGTGTGGTACTCCTTCACACACGGCCCATGTATGCGTACATGGACCCACCAGGTGGGCTCGTATAAATACCCCCTGGGCATGGCTTGGTCGGACACAACGTGTTACACGTCGCCGGACACCAGAGAACAGAAAAGGGCCCGCATGATATCATAGCGAACATAAATATCGTAATTCATTCTTTCGTATCATAAAGGGGAAGAATCTCGATGCAAGTGACATACATATATGCATAAGGTCCCTTAACATAATTAACATGGAATTACATAAGCATTGCTAACATCACATATACGTTTCTTACATTTCATGGCATATCACATAACCTACTTTACATGGCATATTACATAACATGAAACTATATTCTAGTTCTATAAGCATTTAACGACATGACTTGATAATACTACGTGTATCCATGGCATCGATCATTCTTTTCATGACATATGGTCCTAGTAGATCAACTATCTTTTCATAGCATAAACAGCCAACATCATCCACAAATTTTCATAGCGTAAATAGTCAACAGTCAACATAATTCATAACTTTTCAAAGCATAAACAGTCACATAATTCATACATCATATAGTCATATCACATTAAATACGGTGCATGCAAGGGCCACAGGGCACGCACCATCATACAACACGTAGTAAGCTAACTTCGACAGTAAGGTCACTTACCTCGATGGCCTTGGTCGAAGTCACTCACAACAAGCTAATTCCAACGGTTAAATACGTCCTATAATAACCACATAAAAACTTAGGAACCTTTCATAACATACCATACCTGAATCTCATGCTATTTATTAAAATAAACTCCCAACATAATCTATCTTGGCCTCGGATGGTAAAACTAAGGGCATAAATGACTTCGGAAGGGTCGAAAATCGAGGTATCAATATATATAGCGATACCGAGCCGTCGAGCCGACCAACTAAGCCGTCAAGCCGAATTGCGGGAATTGATGGAGCCAAGCTGACGTACACGCCAAGCTGAGTTTCGCCGGTCACGCAACGTCTTCGACACAAGCACGACGATCCTGACGTCTATATCTTACTTCCGATCGAATCCTTTTTCCCAAATAGCAACCTTATGTTTCAAGAGAAAAGTTTGGAGAGAAAATGGTCTTCAAGGGATGTAAAAGGTTGGGCATAGGAATATAAAAATAATCTCAAGATATTTTCCAATAGGTATTCTATGGTTTTATGATAGGGAAAGTTAGAGAAATAGGAATGTTTCGATTAGGAAATAAATGTCTCGCAGGAAATCCCTCGATTTCCAGGGAGATTACATGAGAACATTTAATTATTTATTTTATTTTTATTCGATTTTATTTCAGAAACTCGAATTGTTACATGCATATAACTATCGGGTAGGAAGAAGTTGACAACTAGTCATATCCACCTATAATATATTTTGGGGCATTTTAGCCCTT
Source organism: Cucurbita maxima (assembly GCF_002738345.1). NCBI lineage: Eukaryota > Viridiplantae > Streptophyta > Magnoliopsida > Cucurbitales > Cucurbitaceae > Cucurbita > Cucurbita maxima. The sequence continues at coordinate 1,783,945 of NW_019272025.1, read as the reverse complement.
GCAGGTGTAAGACACGATTTTGGAAAACGGTCATACACCCTCGTACTGACCCAATATGGAATGGTAAAGACCTATCTAGGATGAAAGCATGTAAAAGAGGTTTGGAAGGGGCATGCAACCATGGACAACACGTCCTGAATAAGCAAGACCAGGATATTTGTCATGTGGTCATTGACAACACACCTTGGACATGCATGACCGTGACACCCAGCACCAGCCTACGACCCGTGTGCCTCAACCTTCACACGCATCAGCTTCTAATTGTGCCACGTGCCACACTGGCAGTAGAAGTACCTCTTGACTTAGTTGGTTCGGCTCGACTCCGCAGCTCAGAACTCAGTCCCTCAGCTTGATAAAGGAAAAATAAACCATTTTTCATAGTTTCGACCATCCCGAAGTTGAAGTTGACCTTGTTTAAGGAAATTAAGGTCAGTATAAGGTTAAATTTCTCGATTTAAGTTAAATGGAGTTAAAAGAATTTGAGTTACTAATGAAACGAGATTGACTTTCCAATAGGGAATGACAACTGACGATATTTTGAGCAATTTTGAGTAACGGGATGCGAACCTACTCGAACTTAGGGAAAATGCTGGAAAAGGCCAACCAAGTAAGTGGCCCTACTGTCAGTTTTTTTATAATTGTGTGTTGTATGATGACACGTGCCTATGGCTTCGCACGTGTTATATGCCCGTATATGCAAACTATTATGAAATGATATGTATGTGATATGATACGTGAATATTATGTTGTATGGGATGAATTGATACGTTTATAATATGATATGTTGAAGGCATGCTCGGGTTATGTTATGTGACTGTTATGATATATGATATGTGCATGATATGAATTGTTACATTCGAAGGCATCTGTTAAGGATAGTTGACCATTCATTATAAATATTTGCCTTACATTAGTGGTTACCATATTTGCCCTTTTATTAAAGGCAACTATATTGTATTCATTTATTATTCTTTCATTTTATCGCTATTTCCATATTATTTGTAATTTACCATATTTCTGTATTCTGTAAATGATTATAAATAAGAGAACTCTCACCACCATTTAGGAGTGGTGGATTCAACAAACATCCACATGGTATCAAAGCCCTTTCGGTTTAACAACCCTCATTCTTTCTTCTCTATGGCTTCCAAATCTTCTTATCATCTTCTTCCTTTCAATACTCTAATCCATATGATCACCATCAAACTTTCTTCCTCCAATTATCTTCTCTGGAAAAGCCAACTTCTCCCTCTCCTTAAGAGTCAAGACATGCTGGGCTATGTCGATGAAACTATGGTTCCACCACCTCGTTTTGAACCAGAAACCTCCTCAACACTCAACCCCAAATATTTGGCATGGAGAGCAGCCGATCAACGACTTCTCTGTCTCCTGCTCTCCTCTATCACTGAGGAAGCCATGGTTGTTGTCGTTGGTCTCTCTACTGCACGTGATGTTTGGCTTACATTGGAAACTACGTTCAGCCATCAGTCGAAAGCTCGTGAATTGAGACTCAAGGATGACTTGCAGTTGATGAAACGTGGCACCAAACCTGTTGCTGAGTATGCCCGTGCCTTCAAAAAAATTGTGACCAACTTCATGCCATTGCAAGACCCGTCGAGGACATTGATCCCCTGTTTTGCAAATTTAGTCTTTAAAGATGAAAGTTTTGAGTTGTTTCAGTGCTCCCTTGAGTTCTCTGACTCCACTTCTACAGCATTCACAGCCACTAATCGTGGTCGCACCCATGGAAGCCACCCTGCTTCCTTTACCAACCAGCGAGGTCGTTCTTATTCTCACAAAAACAACTCTTCTAATCGAGGACGAACCCACTCAAGTGAGGGTCGTCGACCACCTCACTGCCAAATATGCCGCAAAGAGGGTCATTATGCTGACCGCTGCAACCAACGGTATGTTCGACCTGATTCTTCTCATGCTCACCTTGCTGAAGCCTTTAACACGTCATGTTCTATTACTGGACCCGATGCTGCTGATTGGTTTATGGACACTAGAACTTCGGCCCATATGACTGCCGACCCATCTATTCTGGATCAATCTAAAAATTACACGGGTAAGGACTCTGTGATCGTAGGAAACGGTGCATCCCTACCCATTACCCACACCGGTACTCTTTCTCCTGTTCCAAATATTCACTTATTAGATGTCTTGGTTGTCCTCACCTCACTAAAAACTTCTTTCCATAAGTAAATTAACGTCTGATTTTTCTCTCTCCATTACATTTACTAATAATCTTATTACTATCCAAAATCGTCAAATAGGAAGGGTGGTGGCAACCGGTAAAAGAGATGGAGGGCTATATTTGCTGAAGTGCGGCAACTCTGCTTTTATTTCAGCCCTTAGAAACAAATCTTTACGTGCTTCATATGATTTATGGCATGCTTGTCTCGGTCATGTGAATCATTTTGTTATTTCTTTTTTAAATAGAAAAGGTCATCTTTCTCTTACGTCTTTATTGTCTTCTCCATCATTATGTAATACTTGTCAGCTTGCGAAAAGTCATCGATTGCCTTATTCCCGCAATGAATGTAGGTCATCTCATGTGTTAGATCTTATTCATTGTGATCTTTGGGGTTCTTCTCCTGTCAAATCAAATTCGGGTTTTCTTTATTATGCTATTTTTATTGATGATTATTCTCGATTCACTTGGTTTTACCCTTTAAAATTTAAATTTGATTTTTTTGTTTTTTTCTTCAATTTCAAAAATTTGTGAAAAATCAATATTTTTCTCGTATCAAGGTATTTCAAAGCGATAGTGGTACCGAATTTACTAGTACTTGTTTCAAAACTCATTTACGTAATTTTGGAATCCACCATCAACTCTCTTGTCCATATACACCTGCTCAAAATGGTCGTGGTGAGAGAAAACATCGTCATGTGACTGAGACTGGCTTGGCCCTTCTCTTTCACTCTCATCTTTCTCCTCGTTTTTGGGTTGACGCCTTCAGCACTGCAGCTTATATTATCAACCGGTTGCCTACTCCACTTTTTGGAGGTAAGTCACCCTTTGAACTCCTTTATGGCTACACTTCACATTATGACAATTTTCATCCCTTTGGTTGTCGTGTTTATCCTTATTTGCGTGATTATATGCCTAACAAGCTTTCTCCCCGCAGCATTCCTTGCATTTTTTTAGGTTATAGTCCTACTCATAAAGGGTTCCGCTGTCTTGATCCCGCCACCACTAAGCTATATATCACTTGCCATGCTCAATTTGATGAAACTCACTTTTCTGCTATCCCTAGCTCCCAGGCCCAACCTCTTTCCTCTATTCCTATTTCAAATTTTTTGGAACCACATCTTCATCATATTGATTCATCCCCCCCTAGCACTTCATCACCGCACATTCCTCGATCCAATTCATCCCCATGTGATATTTGTTCTGACCTTGTAGATGAGTCTGTGCAGGTTGATACTTCTCTTGCAGGTTTCACTTTGCCACCCTCGACTTCTAATTCGACCTCTATTGAATCTCCTGTTGATTTCTCTTCTTTGGGCACTCATCCTATGATCACACGAGCCAAAGCTGGTATATTCAAGACTCGTCATCTAGCAAATCTTGGTATTTTGGGCTCATCTGGACTTTTTTATGCTATTCTTGGACTTTGGTTCCTCGTCTTGCCAACACTAACATCGTGGGCTCTAAATGGGTGTTTCGTATTAAATATTTGCTTGATGGATCCGTTGAGCGTTTCAAGGCTCGACTTGTTGCCAAAGGTTATACTCAGGTTCCTGGTCTTGACTACACTGACACTTTCAGTCCGGTTGTCAAAGCTACCACTATCCGTGTTGTGCTTTCTATTGCAGTCACAAATAAATGGTCTCTTCGACAACTTGATGTCAAGAATGCTTTTCTCAATGGAACTCTTATTGAACGTGTTCATATGGAACAACCTCATGGGTATATTGATCTTCGATTTTTCACTCATGTTTGTCTATTAAAGAAAGCCCTCTATGGCTTAAAGCAAGCTCCTCGTGCTTGGTTTTAGCGTTTTAGCTCATTTCTTCTCACACTTGGGTTTTCTTGCAGTCGCGCTGACACGTCTTTTTTTGTCTTTCATCAGCAATCTAACCTTGTCTATTTACTTCTTTATGTTGATGACATTATTGTTACTGGCAACAACTCATCTCTTATTGACAGCTTTACTCGCAAGCTTCATTCTGAGTTTGCTACCAAAGATTTGGGTTCTCTCAGTTACTTTCTTGGTCTTGAAGCTTCACCCACTTCTAATGGTCTCTTTATTAGTCAATTAAAATATGCTCGAGATATTCTTACTCGTGCTCAGTTACTCGATAGCAAACCAATTCACACTCCCATGGTTGTTTCTCAACACCTGACTGCTGATGGTTCTCCTTTCTCTGATACTACTCTCTATAGATCTCTTGTTGGCGCCCTTCAGTAGTTGACTATTACGCGTCCAGATATTGCCTATGTTGTCAATTCTGTCAGTCAATTCCTACATGCCCCTGCTGCAGATCACTTTCTTGCTATCAAACGTATTCTTCGCTATGTCAAAGGAACACTCCACTTTGGTCTTACCTTTCGTCCATCCACTGTTCCTAGTACGCTAGTCGCTTATTCGGATACTGACTGGGCTGGTTGTCCCGATACTCGTCGTTCTACATCCGGCTATTCTATTTATCTTGGTAACAATCTCGTTTCTTGGAGTGCCAAAAAGCAATCTACTATCTCACGCTCCAGTTGTGAATTTGAGTATCGTGCTCTTGCCACAACTGCTGCTGAACTTCTTTGGGTTACGCATCTTTTGCATGATCTCAAGGTCCCTATTTCACAGCCGCCCTTACTCTTATGTGACAACAAAAGTGCTATTTTTTTGAGCTCTAATCCTATTTCTCACAAGTGGGCCAAACATGTTGAACTAGATTATCATTTCCTTCGAGAACTTGTTATCACTGGCAAACTTCGCACACAATATGTACCCTCTCATCTTCAAGTTGCTGACATCTTTACAAAGAGTATTTCTCGACCTCTCTTTGAATTTTTCAGATTCAAGCTTCACATTCGTTCAAATTCGACGCTCAGCTTGCGGGAGGGGG
>NW_019272025.1:1742808-1778583 GCF_002738345.1 Cucurbita maxima | reverse complement strand
GGGGGGGGGGGGGGGGGGGGGGGGGGGGGGGGGGGGGGGGGGGGGGGGGGGGGGGGGGGGGGGGGGGGGGGGGGGGGGGGGGGGGGGGGGGGGGGGGGGGGGGGGGGGGGGGGGGGGGGGGGGGGGGGGTGTTAAGGATAGTTGACCATTCATTATAAGGCAAATATCTAGATATTTGCCTTACATTACGAGTTACCATATTTTCCCTTTGCCTTACATTACAGGTTACCATATTTGCCCTTTTATTAAAGGCAAATATATTGTATTCATTTATTATTCTTTCCTTTTATAGCTATTTCCATATTATTTGTAATTTACCATATTTCTGTATTCTGTAAATTATTAGAAATAGAGAACTCTTACCACCATTTAGGTGTGGTGGATTCAGCAAACATTCACAGTATCAAAATGTTAGGATACGATATATGTGCAACATGAATGATATGTGATATGATTGACATGCAAATGAAAAATTGTCATAATGTACAACCCTGGTATATGCATGGAAAGCTATTATAAAAATATTATGATATGAAGAAAGACGCTAACGGAGTTGTAATACATGGTAATAAATAAGGAAAAATGTTGGAACCCCGTGCATTGTGTGTTCATGCATCGGAGGATACCCTTTCTTCTTTTACGATAGTATGGACATGTACGCTAAGATGTAAAGAAGCGATCATTATGATTACCATAATGTTGCCATGACGGTCGCTATACCTAGCGGGTGTCCGATATCAACAGCTACTATAGAATGCTCACCCAACTAAAAAGGGACCCAGGAGGTGTGTGAACCGACTGGTGGGTCTATACTCGCACGTGTGGATTATGTATAAGTACACATCCAATTGCCCATTTAGGATAGCTGCCGTAGAAAAATATATTGATATAATACGTCCCACTCACGATTTATATGTGCTTGAATTTAACCTCGATAGAAGAGTCGCTTACCGAGTATTTCTTAAAATACTCAAACTGCGTGCTACTCATACTTTTCAAGTAATGACAAGACACACGTATATGGCTAATGATGTCACTACCATTTCAGAGACCATGGAACATGCTTAGCTTTGCAATTTTTGAACTCTTTTCAAAGTTAATAGGGTATTTAATTTTTTTTTTTTAGAAATTAAAAAATATTTTTTAAACAAAATATTAATAATAATATTTCTTCTCATTTTAATAATAATATTTCTTCAATTCTTTTATTAATATAAAGGGAATATAATGAATGGATAAGCTTTCAAAGCTGGATCCAACTATCAATCTCAAATACACAAAAATGGCGATGTGGTTCATCATCCTCATCTCCCTCTGCATCTGCTATGTTCTAAGCTCCATTTTTAGCCATTTCCAGAGCTCCACCAAGCTTCCACCAGGCCCTCCTTCAATCCCCATCATCTCCACTTTCCTATGGCTCCACACATCGCCTCTCCAAATGGAATCTTACCTCCGCACCGCCGTCGCCAAATACGGCCCCATCGTCACCCTCCGTATCGGCTCTCGCATCTCCATCTTCATAGCCGACCGCACCATTGCTCACAACGCCCTCCTCCAACACGGCGCTCTCTTCGCCGACCGCCCTCCAGTTCCTCCTTTGGTCAAAATCCTCTCCAGCAACCAGCACAGCATCAACTCCGCCCCTTACGGCCCACTCTGGCGCCTCTTCCGCCGCAATCTCACTTCCCAAATCCTCCATCCTTCCCGTGTCAGATCCTACGCTCCTGCTCGCAAATGGGTTTTGGATATTCTTCTTAAACGCCTTCTCCCTAACTCTGAATCGGTGAGTCCCGTCTGTGTTGTGGAGCATTTTCAGTATGCCATGTTCTGTTTGTTGGTGCTAATGTGCTTTGGGGATAAACTCGACGAACCCAAAATCAAAGAAGTCGAGAATGTGCAGCGTACGATGCTGCTAAATCTCAGGCGTTTTGGTCTCCTCAATTTATCGCCTAAATTGACAAAGATTTTCCTTCCAAAACGCTGGGAGGAGTTTCTCCAACTAAGAAGGAACCAAGAGCGAGTCATAATCCCTCTAATCGAAGCAAGAAGGAAGGCCAAGCAAAACAGAGGAAACAGAGGAAACAGAGAAGAAAACAGAGAAGGTAAAGAAGAAGAAGAAGAAGATGAAGATTTCGTGTTGTCGTATGTGGACACACTCCTCGAATTACACCTCCCCGAAGAGGGCAATAGAAAGGTAACAGACGGCGAAATGGTCGGTCTATGCTCGGAATTCCTCACCGGCGGCACGGATACCACCTCCACGACCATGCAGTGGATAATGGCGAATTTAGTGAAACACCCAGAAATCCAACACAAGCTCTTCGAAGAGATCCAAGGAGTAATGGGAAATGGAACAGAGGAGGAGGTGAAGGAAGAGGATTTGGGGAAGCTTCCATATCTGAAAGCTGTGGTTTTAGAAGGATTAAGAAGACACCCACCAGGGCTTTTCCTACAAGCACGAGGGGTGAAAGAGGATATAGAATTCTTAAACTACGTGATACCCAAGAACGCGTCTGTAAATTTCATGGCGGCGGAGATGGGTCGGGGTGCAGACGTATGGGAAGATCCGATGGTGTTTAAGCCGGAGAGGTTCATGGGAGGAGGAGCGGCGGGGTTTGATGTAACGGGGAGCAAAGAGATAAAGATGATGCCGTTCGGAGCAGGGAGGAGGATATGTCCAGGATATGGCTTGGGGATCCTTCATTTGGAGTATTTCTTAGCGAATTTGGTGTGGAAATTTGAATGGAAGGGTGTGGATGGGGACGATGTTGATCTGTCGGAGAAGGTAGAGTTCACCGTTGTGATGAAAAACCCTCTGAAAGCCAACATAAGTCCCAGGTTTTAAATTTGGATATTGAGCTTCAACTCATTATCTACCAACTTGTACATGTTACATATTGCTTCAATGACATGATGCATATTGCTTACAATGGAGTTTCATTACCCTCTTTGTGTTTTGTATTTGTATGTCATCATCTATGTTTATTAACATGCTTTCGTTTTGTATCGATGTTTTGGGTCGAACTTATTCTCAAGGCTACTTTCTGTAATTGATCTTGGCAGCAACAATGGTACGAAAGTATTCGTCGAGATTGATCTTACTCACGAGCTTAGAGTTGTCCAGCCTCGTAGGAATGAGAATAGGGAGGGAGTGGTGTTGAACGCAACTCTTCATAGGAGACACTTGCACTATTTATTAACACTAATTGAGAAGAGATTACAAGAAAATTGGTAGAAACTACTATACAATGTGTTTTGTATTTCTTTTGGGATGAAAATATTGGTATGGTAGATAATATGATACTACACCATGTTCTGTATTTCTTTTGGGATGAAAACATTAGTAGAGTAGAGTCGACTCTGCAGATAGGACGTAAATGGATTCTAGCCCTTCTGTTGTTGGTTTTCTATTATCTTCTTCATAGATTTTCACATCTTCTCGCCCAAACAAGATGTAGTTTCCTGTTGTTAGTTGTGACATGTCATATTGTCGATTTGAGCCATTGACAACTGTGTGTTATTTGTTGTGCGTACCATGCGAATTTTTCTGTACTCTTTCTTGTCTTGCAATTTTCTCTAATCACCTATGATGTGGTTTGAGAATCTTGGATCAACAATCCAGTCATTCTCATAATCGATGTACTCTTCAATCATTGCCATAAGTGTTAACTCGTCTTCTTCTATGACATATAGTACCTCTGCATCCCATTCATGTTGGAGGATGCCATATTTCTCTTGACATATTTTTTCTTGACCAACAATCTCGGGACATGTGACCCTTCTTCCCATAATTGTAGCAAATACCTTCAAATCTCTTTATTTGAGAGCTCTTGTTTTCGTTCTTCTGAGCTCTCAGTTGTGTAGTTCCTTGGTGGCTTCTTCCTTTGTCGCCATTTTTATAAACACTTTAATAAATGACTTATTATTGCTCCAACTTTCATTTGTTTAGCGTGCTCCTTCTTCACCCTTAAACGTGATGTCTCCCATTTGTTTAGTCATGGCTTCTTGGCTAGCTAACAAATTTTCAAACTCTATAAGGAATGGTTGAGCAGGTCATCCTTGTACAACAATAATAAAACTTCTATAATTTGGTTGCAATCCGTGGATAATGATCCTCTTCATTCGAGGTTCTTTAATAGTGAATTTCGGGTCTAGTTCAGTAATCTCATGTCAAATCGACTTGAATTTGTGGAAGTACTGAGCAATCGTCATGTCCAGTTGTAAAATTGATAACACCTCATTCTCCAGAAGTTCTAGCCTCGTATTGTTCTTCTTTGAGAACAGCATCACGAATGTGTTTCATGCTTCTTTCGGTGTCTTGTCATCCCAAATATGCTCTAACATCTCTTCTTCGATTGTGGTCTTCAAGGAAAATATTGTTTTGCCTGCTTTGATTCTCCATTTGCACATGGCGTTGTTAAAATCCTCCTCTAGGGCGTAGTTTCACTCCCACCAACGATCTCCCAAAGGTCATATCCTTGTAAATAAGACATCATGCATGGTGCCGATGTGATATAGTTGTTGTTTTTGAGTTTTTTGATTCCTCTAACGATTTGGAAATTACCATCATGTTGGCAAGTATTACCAACAAGCCTTTTCGACACAAAACTTGCAAAGTCGCGAACTACTCGCAGAGACAGAAACTCACCCACTAATAATTTCAAGAAACCGTTTTTGATGTCGAAGGTCAAACTGAGTTGCAACCATAGGGCATACTAAAAATTTTAGGAGATCACATAGACTACACTAACTTAGCTCTAATACCAGATTATTGAACACAACTACTACAAGATACTCGATACCAATGGAGAAAAAAATTACAAGATACTCTGCAAAACTACTACATTCTGTGTTGCGTATTTCTTTTGGGATGAAAACATTGGTATTTATTGCAGATGGTAGACCATTTATTCCTAATATATCTAACCATTTATACCTAAACTACCTAAATAATTTTCCTAAAATGATTAGGTACATTTATTACTAAAGTATCTAAATCATTTTGGTAAATATGCAGGTATTTTTATTCTTGAGATACCCCAATTATTTTTCTAAAAGGTATAAATAATGAGCTCATACGATTATTGGGCTTGACCTTGTTGGACTAGTGATGATATTTTAACAAGTCGGAAACATTTTTTTTGCACTAGATAAATGGAGTCAGGGACGAGATTATATTCTCCCATCCCTGCCCCCATCCAATTTCTCGTCTCAACCCTCTTTAATATATATAGTTAATTTTGGAACTCTAATTTTAATATTTATTAAAAAAATATTGTACAATTTTTTAATAAATATTATATTGAGTTTTTTTATAATAACTATTTTCTTTAAAGAATAACAAACCGCTAAGAATTGCTTGCACCGAATTCCCACCTCGGATCTTCACAAAAATAAGTGTGAAATTTTGCGAAAGTAGAGAATGAAAATAGGTTGCAGGAAGGTTTTCGAGACAATATACTTTCAACCATCTTAATTCATCGGCATTCTAAAAATGCCCCGGACATGACATGTCTTATTAGGAAGAAAATCTCACCGATCATGTTGTAAATTTTCACAAGTTTTGATTTGATTTGGTTGTTTGGATTAGATTTGATTGGTTATTTTGATTAGATTTGGTTATTTGAATGAGAGTTAGTCCTACCAAATTTAATCATATCCCAGATTTGATTATGTAATGTTATATAATAGGTAATAGCTAATTTTGTGATAGTGAGGTATTCATTTGAAACGCTTTGTTTGATTAGTGATTGGTTGCTATCTGTGGATGTAGGGAAATCTCTTCTCTCCGAACCACGTAAATATCTTGATGTCTCCTTGTGTAACTCCATTCATTGGTGTTGTGAGTACATTTGTTCCGTTTTTGGCGCATAACAAGTTGTATCAGAGCTAGATTGTGGTATTTGAGGTATTGTGAAAGTTTTGGCCTCATCGACCACTAGACGTGCTCACAATCGTGCTTATTTTCTTGAAAATAGCAGAATCATCTGGAATTAAATCATGGCGTCGATCCATATTTTTGAGTTCTAATCTCGAGGTAGAGAAATTTGATGGAACCAATAATTTTGGTGTAATGCAGAATCATCTAGAATTAAATCACGGCGTGGATCAAGAATTTTGAGTTCTAATCTCGAAGTAGAGAAATTTGATGGAACCAATAATTTTTGTATTTAGCGAGGTGGAGTTAGCGATTTGCTCGTCATGCAAGATCTTGATGCTTCTCTCCAAGAGGTGATGCCTGAAGACAGACAGAATCAGGATGGACGAAATTAAATCGGCAAGCTTGTGGAATTATTCGATCCTGTCTTGGCAAGGATTAGAAATATCCATTTATGAAGGTAACCATGGCGAAAGAACTATGAGGCAAGCTTGAGGCGAAATATATGCAAAAGAGTGGAAAATAAACTCTATTTGAAGAAGAAACTCTTCCGTTTTGACTACATGAAAGGTATCTCAATGGCTGAGCATTTGGATGATTTTAACCAAAGCATCACTGATTTGCTCAATCTTGATGTTAAGATTGATGATGAAGACAAGGCGTTGTTGTTATTAAATTTTTTGCCGGAGTCCTACAAGTTTTTAGTAACCAAACTGCTGCATGGAGCCTATGTTATTGATTTTGAAGATGTTTCAAATGCCTTGATGAATAATGAGGTGCGAAAGAAGAAAAATGAGGCATATCAAGATTCTAGCTCAAATGTTCTCACGGCTCGTGGAAGGACTTCTACTGGAAAAAAAGCGAACATGGAAAGTCTCAATCAAAGTCGAGAGGTAGATCTGATAATTGGAGAAAACTTGATAAAAAAATGAGTGTGCATATTGTCGACAGAAAGGTCATTGGAAGAAAGATGGCCCGATCTTAAAAGAGAAGGGGTCGAAGTCCAATGTGGTTAGAGATGACGACACTGATACAGATAATGCCTTTACGATCTCCTTATCAGTCAGCCAAACAAGTGAATGGATTCTTGATTCTGGGTGCTCCTATCATATGTGTTACAACAGAAAGATGTTTTTGGATTTCACAGAGTTCAATGGTGAAGTTGTCTATATGGGCAATGATAGTACTTGCAAGATGACGGGAATCAGCTTAGTATAAATCAAGATGTTTGACGGGGTTATACGAAAACTCAATGATGTGAGGTATGTCCCTAACTTGAAGAAAAATTTGATTTCCCTTGGCGTTTTGGATGGAGTGGTTATCATATCATTTTGGAAGGAGGGAGGTTATCATATCATTTTGGAAGGAGGGAATTTGAAAGTAGCTCGTGGAGCTTTGGTGGAAATTAAAGAAACTAGAAGAGGTAGCATATACTACCTCAACGGAACCACGATAATTGGGCATGCTGCTATGGCAAGTTCGAAAGAACAAGACATATCGAAATTATGGCACATTAGACTTGGGCATGCGGGTGAGAAGACGCTTCAGACATTGGTGAATCAAGGAGTTCTTAAAGGTGCCACAAATGGTAAAATTGATTTCTGTGAACTTGTATATTTGGTAAATAAAAAACTGTGAAGTTTGGTACAGTTATACACCAAACAAAGGGCATTTTGTATTATGTTCACATTGATATATGGAGTCGCACGAAGAATGTCTCATTGGGAGGAAAGAGATAGTTTGTCACCTTTATTGATGACTACTCGAGAAAAGTTTGGATGTATCCCATGAGGCACAAAAACGAGGTTCTCCAAATCTTCCTAGAGCGGAAGAAAATGGTAGAGAATCAGACAAATAAGAAAATCAAAAAGCTGAGATCAGACAACGGTAGAGAATATACTTATGATTCATTCCTTAAAGTATGCCAAGATGAAGACACTTCGGTAAGCCACAACAAAATGGAGTTGCTGAAGAGAAAGAACTATACATTAATAGAGAAGGTTCGATGCATATTGTCTCAAGCAGAATTGAGTAAGGCTTTTTGGGCTGAGGTTCTCAGTTATGCAGTTCATTTGGTGAATCATTTACCTGTTTCTGGAAATGGTGGGAAAACTCCACTTGAAGGATGGTCAAGTACTCCTATTAGTGAGCTTATTATCATGTGACAGACTCAAAACTAGATCCTAGAGCAAAAAAGGTCTAAGTTTATGGGCTTTAGCAAAGGCGTGAAGGGCTATAGGTTATGGTGTCCAAAAACAAGATTGTTAATAGTCGAGATGTGACATTCGATGAGTCTAGAATGTTTTTGCAGAAAATTGAAAATAATGACGAGGCATTGAAGCAGGTGGAGAAAGTGGTGTTCTCTCCTGATATGGTTGCACCTACTGAAGAACCTATTAATCAGATAGATAATAACTCTTGATGTCTTAGAACAGGAGCAAAGCCCTGTAAATGAAAGAGTTGAGGAACGTGAGTCCATGCCAAGAATAGACCACGAAGGGAAATTCGAAAACCTGCTAGATTTGATGATACGATAGCACATGCTTTCTCTATGATTGATGGAGTTCCCAACGGTTACAAAGATATCAAAGTTCGGATAGCTTACACTGGCAACAGAATTAAATCAACCTTGAGATTTGGTACAACTTAACAAAGGTAAGAAAGAAATTGGTTATAAATGAGTTTACAAAGAAAAAGAAAATTCTTTTGAGATGGTGGCAACGTGTACTTAAGATCTTATGAGATTGTTGTAAATTATCATAAGCTCTGATCTGATTGATTATTTTGATTAATTTTGATTTGGTTATTTGAATGAGATTTAGTCCTACTAGTTATATTGGAGATTTGATTATGTAATGTTACATAATAGGTAATAGCTAATTTTATTCGAGAATAGAATGAGAGATTTCTCCCTCCATTCCTAACAAGTGGTATCCGGATTTGGGGGAGTTTTGTGTGTCACATCCTATTTTTTGAGTGACATATTGGTGAAAGTTTTTGTAGTGTGATAGTGAAGTATTCACCTAGAAACGTTTTGTTTGATTAGTGATCGGTTGCTACCCGTGGATGTAGAGGAACCTCTTCTCTCCGAACCACTTATGGTGTTGTAAGTATATAATTCTGTTCATTGGTATTGTAAGTATATTTGTTTCGCTTCTGCCCAGAACGAGGAAAATATCACAGGTTTGAATCTTTAGGAAAAAAAATCAATTTTTGAAAAACAATTATGAAGTAATAATAATTTTGAAATAATAAAAATAATAATAATAATAAAACGTGGGCTCCAAGCTGCTTCCCTGACATATATAGCGTATGGGTTTCTGATTGAATTGGCCGCTCAATCTCCAACACACAAAAAAAATGGAGATTTGGTTCGTCGCCATCGTCTCCCTCTGCGTCTGCTCTCTTCTAACCTCCATTTTTACCCATTTCCAAAGCTCCACCAATCTCCCACCAGGCCCTCCTTCAATACCCATCATCACAACTTTCCTGTGGCTCCGCCAATCGCCTCTCCAAATTGAATCTCTCCTCCGCAGTTTCGCCGCCAAATATGGCCCCGTCGTCACCCTCCGCATCGGCAACCGCCCCACCATCTTTATCTCCGACCGCTCTATTGCTCATAAAGCCCTCCTCCAAAACGGTGCTCTCTTCGCCGACCGTCCACCGGCTCCACCCATGAGCAAGATCATCTCCAGCAACCAACACAACATCAGCTCCGCCTCTTACGGCCCACTCTGGCGCCTCCTACGTCGCAATCTCACTTTCCAAATCCTTCATCCTTCTCGGGTTAAGTCCTATAATCGAGCTCGCAAGTGGGTTTTGGATATTCTTCTTAATCGGCTTGTTTCTCATTCGAAATCTGAAACTCCCGTTACCGTCATCGATCATTTTCATTACGCTATGTTCTGTTTGTTGGTGTTGATGTGCTTTGGGGATAAGCTTGAGGAACCCCAGATTCATGAAATTGAAAACGTACACCGAGCTATGCTGTTGAGCTTTCGCCGTTTCAACGTCCTTAATTTCTGGCCGAAATTGACGAAGATTTTGCTCCGTAAGCGCTGGGAGGCGTTCTTCGAAATCAGAAGAAATCAGGAGAAAGTCATCATCCCTTTGATTGAAGCAAGAAGGAAGGCCAACCAAAACAGAGTAAACAGAGAAAGCAGAGCCGAAACTGAAGAAGATTTCGTGGTGTCATATGTGGACACACTCCTCGATTTGGAGCTTCCCGACGAGGACAATAGAAAGCTTACCGATGAGGAGATTGTGACCATATGCTCGGAATTCCTCAACGCCGGCACCGACACGACGTCCACGGCCTTGCAGTGGATAATGGCGAATTTAGTGAAATACCCAGAAATCCAACACAAGCTTTTTGCAGAGATGAAAGGAGTAATGGGGGATGGAACAGGGGAGGAGGTGAAGGAAGAGGATTTGGGGAAGCTTCCATATCTGAGAGCTGTGGTTTTAGAAGGATTAAGAAGACACCCACCAGGGCATTTCGTGTTACCACACGCAGTGAAAGAAGACACGGTGTTGGAGAATTACGTGATACCAAAGAACGGAACTGTAAATTTCATGGTGGCGGAGATGGGTTGGGATCCGGAAGTGTGGGAAGAGCCGATGGCGTTCAAGCCGGAGAGGTTCATGAAGGGCGGGGAAGAAGAAGAAGTGGCAGGGTTTGATATAACAGGGAGCAAGGAGATAAAGATGATGCCGTTCGGCGCAGGGAGGAGGATGTGCCCAGGATTCGGTCTGGCAATTCTTCATTTGGAGTATTTCATAGCCAATCTGGTTTGGAGGTTTGAATGGAAGGTGGTGGAGGGCGACGGCGTCGATCTGTCGGAGAAGGCGGAGTTCACGGTGGTGATGGATAAGCCTCTCAAAGCCAACATTCATCCCAGGTGAATTTGCCCTCCTCCCTATGTATAAAATAAAATAATATCATGTAACACCCATCCGTCGGTTATCTAGTAGATATCATCTTTAGAAGAATTGAATATGCTATCGGTCATTCTCAATGTGTTTATGATGTAGCACCAAATAATCCTACCTAGTGTGTATTATCTTTAGAAGAATTGAATATAGTTCAGGTCATTCTCGATGTACTTATAATGTAATACCAAGCGGTCGATTACGTAGTGTATATCATCTTTTGGAGAATTAAGTATGGAACAGATCATCTCCGATGTGCTTATGATATAGCACCAAGCGAACGATTACCTAGTGTGCATCATCATTAGAAGATTCGAGCACAAGCTAGGAAAAGATTCCATTTTAGCCTCTCCTACCATACTTTAAATCAACTTCTCTTTATCACCAATAATATATTTGGCTACCCTCGAGCCACTTGGCCCAATAGTATGGTGCTACATATTAATTAAAATTTTATCTTTTTTTTCTTTTTTAATATTTAATTTTTTATTTACTTTTCACATTTACAAAATACCATTTCATTTGGAATGTTTGTCGGATACACACTCCAATACTTGAATTAAAGATAGAGAGAAATTTAGGGCTCGAGCAAATTTAGGGTTCGAGTACATAACAAATTCAGGGCTCGAGCACATAGGCTTGGACTAATGTGCTCTTTTAGGCTTTTGACACCTTTTTTTATATCTCCAAAGACCTAATACACTCAATTTAAAGTATATTTCTTCGGATTTATAAGTATGAAATCATCGTCATGTATCACGTAATAATAGTAGATTTTAAGTGGCCTAAATATGACATGAACTATAAAAAACAATAATAAAATAAGGCTATAGGTCATGTGTCATAGAGTTATATTTTTCAAATGGTGTTGTGTGTACTTTTTAAGTTGTGTGGTGTGACATATTCAAGCTTTAATGGAAACTTAGCATGACCACACATATAGGTTTATTAAATTTCAAAATAAGTGAACTCAAAATAGCCACCACACACTCGATCGTTTACCCACATAATTATCTTCTAGAATGGATCAAACCAAAGAAGAATCGCAAGACCAATTGAATCATGAATCAAAGAAGAAACATAATCACAAATTTTGGAGGTGATAATGATTTTGTAAATTCAGTAGATGTTAGAGACGCTCTAATTCTTCGCCTAGATAGTACAATTACATCCTAGATTATTGATTAAAGTGTATCTTTACATTTGTCTTTGAGAGCATAGAGTTATTTCAAAATTTCAGATTTAGAAATTTCGAAAATGTGTATCGACTGACAACCACAACCAGACTTTGGAGTTGAATATTAGTAGATATTGAAGAGGTTAGATATATTTTTAAATCTCAATAAGAATCTGATCTTTGTTGGTCGGTTGGAATAGGTTATATATCAGAGTTTGAAAAGAGTTCATAGAAGATTGTGAATGGTAGTAGATGGTAACGTGACATAAAATTTGGAAACATATACATTATTGCAGGTGTATAAACATGGTTGTTATTGCTGAAAGTGCTTCCAGGTCAAGTCTATGGTACAATAGACTTTGAGCGTTAGAGAAACGAAGGAGATGATGTTATGGGCAAATAGAAAAAAGTTAGCTTCATAACTATTGTCTATGGTTCTATTGAATTCGTATTCATATCCATTACTTGAATATCAGTGTGAAACATCATTAGATTAACTAGTCAACCTAACCACGAATTCCTGGTCTTAACATGATACTAGTTCATTAGAATTATCTTTGTGTGCACACAATAATTATCTAGAATCATCATACAAAATTCATGCAAAATAAACACACCTGCTCAACAAAGCGATAACATCCATCAAGCACCTGGAGCGCATATCACAATTCTCATCCACCTTTCAGCATGAATTAAACATATATATATAACATAAATATAAAATATAATTGCATCAGTCAGACTCTGCTCTTTTGTCTAACATTTCCACACATATAGGGTGTCCAAAAATAGTGATTTTCTTCAATTAGGTCCCTCACGCGCTTAGGGAGGCACCTACTCGCAGCTGTCATGCGTGAGTACCACAAGCAGGCGAGTTTTGCAAATGCGAGTCGTTGGATCGGTTCTAGTCGATTCGATTAGGTCTGTTAGATTTAGTTTCCTTTGAACTGTAGGTCGAGTCCGGTTTGGTCTCGAGTAATGGATCAGTTCGGGTCGAACCCCGTGAGTCGAATTAGTGTTACAGAAGTTGCGTCTCTCTTCGGCTCGAGTCGCGTTGCTCCGTTCAGCATTTGACATGTTGCTCAACGCAGCAAGCAACGCATGTCCCTTGCCTGGCTGAATGCGAATCTCTTCGCAACAGTTGACACGTGGCTCAATGAAATTTTCTCTCCTCCTTATAGTCGTAAACATAGAATCCTATTAGGTTTTCTTGAAATTTACATTTTTATATCTTTCGATTTTTAACTCAAATCAAGACAATTTCTTCAGCAAAGTTGAAGATCCCAATCCCGACTACGTCATGATATTTTTTTTCATGGATTTTAACTCCAACACCTCACTCTCCAAAGTTTCGCCCTAGGTCCAAGATTTCAGCCAAGCTCCTTCATGGAATCTGTGGAGCATCCTCCCTAGATAAACATATCAAAATATTAAATCTCAATTCGCAAGATAAAGGCTCGAATATGAGAAAAATCCCTCAAAATCTTACCTTATGAATTCAGGATTTTCTTAACAGGATAGGACTCCAACCTCTCAAACCTATCTATCGTTCCAAGAAAAGAGTTCTTGCAAATAGATCGTGGTTGGAAGCGATTTCCAGCAGTGGTCCGGTGAGATTTCGAGCAGCTCTTTCTTCCTTCTCTCTTCAAATTCTCTCAACTCTCTCTCTCATTTTTTTCCTCTTATGCAGTCATAGGACATTCATGGACTCGTACCGTGGCTTTAAGGGAAAATTTCCCCTCAATTGACTTTGACTAAGAATGTTTTTATTACAAATGCACAAATCCATGCAACGACGATGCTAGTAGTGGTTACGACCATGGTTGTTTCACCGACTTCTGTGGTGAGGAGTTTGAGTTTTACTAAAATGTACGAGAGAAGAAGGAAAAGCAATGATGTGAAGAGCAACACTCAGGAATACAATAAACTAGTCATAGCCAAACTTGTCATCTCCGTCAACGGTCATTGAAGGATTAAGATGACATTGATGTCGGAGAGGAAGGAGACAAAGATTTTCACGAGATGACCCTAAAAGTCCTTCACTCGCAATAATAAATAGGGAACAAATCGAGCTCAAAACAAACCACTACCAACCATCAGTTCAAAAATGAGAGTACTCAATTCTACAAAATTTATTTCAAATGAACTTTATTTTAATCAAAAGCCAACGTACATAGTATAATCATGCACCGTGATTGAACTCCATTATTAAATTGAATAAAACAACATAATCATAGAATTCATTTTTTTAAGTGTGAAATATCGTCATGTTTAAATAGATTTTAAGTGACAAAGTTATTAGTTTTAGCTAAACATGACCCGTACTCTAAAAAATAATAATAAAATAAGGTCATAACAATTGTAATTTTCAAACTATGCAATGTGACACGATCAAGGTGTAAGGTTACAACGATTGTACTTTTCAAACTATGATGTGTGACACGTTCAAGCTCTAAGGTTACAACAATTATACTTTAAAAACTATGCGGTGCGACACATTCAAGCTGTAAGGTTACAATGATTATACTTTTCAAACCGTACGGTGTGACACATTCCTGTTAGTAATAACAGGTCTCCACAATGGTATGATATCTCTCTTAGAAGACTCCTCGCATGTAGCCAAGACAAGCAAACTAATGTAAAATGAGCTAACTTGCGCTCAACAACCCCATTTTGTTGCGGAGTTCCTGGAAATCTCATGCTCCTTGCAATATTCCATAAAATCATTTGAAAGAAATTTGCCTCCATTATCATTACGCAAGCACTTGATTTTCAATTTAAATTCTTTTTCCATAGCATGCTTAAACTAAATAAACTTTGAAAAACTTCACTTTTGTGTTCTAAGAATTATACCCAACTGAAGTGAGAGAAATCATTGTAACGACCAATCTTCGAAAATACCGAATCACCGGCGCCACGTGGACTCAAGAGTAGAAAAAAAAACTTTTCAGTACTTATTTAGTTTGAACACGAGACTAAAATTAAAAGTTGCCTGATATACATTTCAAAAAAAATACTAAACACATAACTAAAAAAAAATTGTAGTTTGAACCGGGGACTAAAAGTAAAAAGTTGGTGATATACATTTCAAAAAAAAAAAAAAAATGCTACAAAACACATAATGAAAAGAAAAAAAAAATCCGCGGGATCACATAAAAAGAACCGGTTACAAAATTTCGCAAGTTTTCCAAAAACGTCAAAATCATAACCAAAACGACATGGGAGAAGAGGACTCAATCTAAGGGCCCCCTTCTGCAGCTGTACGACTCCACACGTCCCCACCACCGACCCAGATCTACTTTTCTCCTGAAAAAAAATAGCAAACAACACAGAATGAGTATATAAACAATACACAGTAAGCAACTTACTCGTAAGCTCTTGTCGAACTTAGCCCTATTCACCGGATCTTAAGTTTTGAGCTCCAATAGTCACTAGTCAGAGACCTAGTGGTACCTGGCAACATCTAACTGTTCCTAAGATCAGTAACTACCTGCCAATGTGTCTCGCTAGGCCGGGTCATTCACTACCTATCTTACGCCCTTGTCGGCTTAGATCAGTAAAACTACCTGTCTTAGGAACAGTAACTACCTGTCACTATGTCGCTCGGCTGGATCAGTAAAAGGCCATGGCTCGTCCCACTAAGCACCTCTGACGTGTTAACACAGTAATATACTATGATTACCCTCAACCCCTTGTGGGTGACTACAAAAACGGTACATTGTCATTATGTGCTTCATAACTTATAATAACTAGCACCTAATAAATGATCAAACTCCCACAATGGGCTACCCAAGCCCCATGCCGCATGCCCAATGTCTAACAAAGAACCACGACAACAACACGTCGCCATGCTAAGTCAATAATAACCATAATAACCATCTAGCTCAACATAAAAACATATCATTTCATATGCCTATACGAAATTTCACATTCATGCCAACGAAACTATATAACCATAACGACAACCAAAGTACAACCACACACATTATCGAAGTACCACTTTCATGAACTAACTTTATCCATTTCTAAATACCTTACTAAATTGTTTGGCCACAAATTCAAATCGACTCCTACAAGCAATTACTAAAAAACTTGCTCTAGATGGTTACTTACTCATCGTAAACTTCCCAAAACTTTATCGAGTCTTCAAGTGTCCTCTTGACTAAGCTTGAAATTTTCTTATAATAAGGCATTTATGGAATGTGTGAGTCAAGTACATAAATCTGATTAAAGACAAATCAGATGGTGTGAAATGGGAAAACAAATCGAGTTTCGGTTCTGTACATGTGGGTTGGGTCGGGTCGAGTCGTGCCCCCTCAGTTTTCGGCCTCTTCTTCCCACCTTCTTCTTGATCTTTCTTTTCTCTCGACACCCCATATCTTCTTCTTCACAAGGACTCACCAACTTCCCTTGACAATAACCTAGGCATATCGATCCTGTGAAATGTTTTAGGGTTTTGGAAAACAACGAAAATCACACCACTAGGACTTACCGTCGACGTTCTCCCTTCCTCAACCATTCGGCCCACCGTTTCTAACGAACGCTTCAAGCTTCGTCGTTCATCTCCACCGCTCCACCTTCTCCTCTGACTTCTTCTTCTTTCTTCTTTTTTTTTTTTTCTTTTCTTTCTTCTTTCTTCTTTCTTCTTTTCTCTTTTCTCTTTTCTCCATGCGTTTTTTTTTACCTTAAAGAGTAGTACAACTGGCATTTCTCTCTCCTCACTTATTGCCAGTTGTACGGCTCTTACAATCATCCACAAACACCATCACGTAATGAAGGCCGGTATAGCTTATTGTTCGCATCGGTCCCAAAAGATCAGAATGAATCAATTCCAATACTGTTGAAGCTCTACTCTTTGAGCTTGTGAAAGAAAGACGATGAGATTTGTCATATTGGCAGCCTGGACAAACCTCATCATGCTGAATATCTTTAAAGTCAGGAACACCATCAAGAAGTTTTTTTGGGGATATTTTCTACAACAACTGAAAACCCACCTGACCGAAACGAGCATGCCAACGAGTTGAGCTTGCATTATGACCAACTTTCTTGATATATTCATCACTAGCTTATGAAACATACAAAGATTCTTTTCTTTTTCCATAAAACTGGATATGAGCATCAACATGTTTCACATTAGAGAGTATTTGAACATCTTTAGGACAAAAAAGAACATACCTTCCTAAATCTGTTATTTGTGATACAGAAGCAAGATTTTTCTTCAAACCAGGAACATGATAAACGTCCTTGAGTAGAACACTCTCATCATTCAAATCTCCTTCTTTCGTCAGAGGATGCATTGAATTATCAGCTGTCACAATGACCTTCTTTTGACAATGTGGACGAACGTCTAATAGAAGAGTTTCGTTTCCAGTT
Source organism: Cucurbita maxima (assembly GCF_002738345.1). NCBI lineage: Eukaryota > Viridiplantae > Streptophyta > Magnoliopsida > Cucurbitales > Cucurbitaceae > Cucurbita > Cucurbita maxima. The sequence goes on along the minus strand of NW_019272025.1, from coordinate 1,761,223 downwards.
GCATGATGAGAGCAGCCAGAATCGACAATTCATTCTTTATTGTAGTCTATAAAGGCATGAGCATTTGCAGAGACATCATCTTGGTGTACAGCTGAAGTCACATTTGTTGGCTGGTCAAGAATCTCAGTGGTTAAGTCGTGTTCCCAAATTGGATTGGAAGAACTTTTACTTTCATGTACAACATTTACTTCTGATTCTTGCATTTTAACTCAGTAATTTGGCTTGATATGGTCTGACTTTCCGCAACGATAACACACCACTTTCACCTGACAATCTTGTTTAAAATGACCAGGTTTTCCACATCTATAACAAGCTTTAAATGACTTCTTTGACGACTTCTCATTTCTGAGTTGATTCTCATTGCTTGATGAAGGTTTTGAATGAAAATTCTGTCTCCTTTAATCTTTGACATACAACACACCTTCGACTTTAGGGAAAGCTCATTTTGCTAGTCATTTGCTTAATGAAGGCTTCCAAATTGGAAAGAAGATTTTTCAATTCAATAACTGTGAAGGCTTACTTGCCCACCCATGTATTGAGGAAATAAAGGGTATAAAATCTTTTTGTAATCCACGAATGAGATTAAGCCGTAATCGAGCATCACTCACTGGCTCCACAGCATCTAATTCTAAAATTTCAGAACACAGATTTTTCACTTTCAAGAAATATTCTTCAATAGAAAAATTATCTTGAGTTAACATAGCTAGTTCATTCTCTAGAAATTGCAATCGAGCAGTATTTTTCTTAGTGAACAACTTTTGAAGTGTTTCTCATACTTGCTTTGGTGACTTTAAATCACAAACATGATCAATATATTCCTTGTTAATCAAAGTTCCCAAGGTAAATTAGGCTTTTCCACATTTGTTCTCCCATTGTCGGCTTAATTCTATATTCGGTGGAGTATCTGCTGGAATTTCTATATATCACCCCAATTAAATTCTACAAATCTTGCCATTGTAGATAAGCTTCCATACATAACTTCCAATAACTATAGTTATTGCCAATAAGCTTTTCCATAACTACACCCAGGAGCAGTTCCACCCTTCATCTCCTTTGAGTAATAATATCAAACTCTTGTCACTAACTTGCTCTGATACCAACAGATACAATATCTACCACTCAAAAGTGTGAATAGATAATAAAATATTATTACTCAACTAAAAGAATACATATTTAAGAATAAATAAAATTGGGATGGAAGGTTCAATCTTGATATTCACCACCTTTAAATAGGATACAAGATATTAACTAATATCTACGGACTAAATCTTGAAAATAAAATAAAATATACTACAAATCAAATTTAACTAATTATAAATATCTGAAATATATTTTCAAACTGATATAGTCTTCAAATATTAAATGATTACCAATATCATATATTACAATAACTTATTTAAATTCGAAATAAGTTGCACTAAATTATGACAGTTACTTATGGCAAATAAGTAAACTCAAATTATCCCCGGGAATGGATTCTTGCCTTCAGAGGCTTTTTCATGACAACCGTAAGCTCTAACTTCTCCGACAGATCAACTTCGTCTCCCTCCACGGCCTTCCATTCCGACCGCCAAACCAAATTAGCAAGGAAATACTCCAAATGAAGAATCGCCAGACCAAATCCTGGGCATATCCTCCTCCCTGCTCCAAACGGCATCATCTTTATCTCCTTGCTCCCTGTTATATCAAACTCCGCCACTTCTGCTTCTTCTTTCCCTCCTTTCATGAACCGCTCCGGCATAAACGTCGCCGGATCTTCCCACACTTTTGGATCCCAACCCATCTCCGCCACCATGAAATCTACCGTCCCATCCTTTGGTATCACGTAATTTTCCAACTCTGTTTCTTCTTTCACTGCGTGTGGTAACACGAAATGCCCTGGTGGGTGTCTTCTTAATCCTTCCAAAACCACCGCTTTCAGATATGGAACCTTCCGCAAATCCTCTTCCTTCACCTCCTCCCCTGTTCCATCCCCCATTACTCCTTTTATCTCTGCAAAAAGCTTGTGTTGGATTTCTGGGTATTTCACTAAATTCGCCATTATCCATTGCAGGGCCGTCGACGTGGTGTCGGTGCCGGCGTTGAGAAATTCCGAGCATATGGTCACAATCTCCTCATTGGTAAGCTTTCTATTTTCCTCGTCGGGTATCTCCAAATCGAGAAGTGTGTCCGCATATGACACCACGAATTCTTCTTTTTCTTCTTCAGTTTCGGCTCTGTTTGCTCTGTTTGCTCTGTTTACTCTGTTTTGATTGGCCTTCCGCCGAGCTTCAATCAATGGAATTATGACATCCTCTTGGTTCTTTCTTAGTTGGAGAAGCGTCTGCCAGCGTTTTCGGAGCAAAAACTTGGTGAATTTAGGCCAGAAATTGAGAACATTGAAACGCTCAAAACTCAATACAACCGCTCGCTCTACGTCCATGATTTCCCTGATATGGGATTCGTCAAGCCTATCCCCAAAGCACATCAACACCAACAAACAAAACATGGCGTAGTGAAAATGATCGATGACGGTAACGGGAGTGTCAGATTTCGAATGAGAAACAAGCCGATTAATAAGAATATCCAAAACCCACTTGCGAGCTCGATTATAGGACTTAACCCGAGAAGATTGAAGGATTTGGGAAGTGAGATTGCGGCGGAGGAGGCGCCAGAGTGGGCCGTAAGAGGCAGAGCTGATACTGTGTTGGTTACTGGTTAAGAGCTTGCTAACGGGTTGCGCCGGTGGTCGGCCGGAAAACTGAGCACCGTTTTGGACGAGGATCTTGTGGGCAATTGAGTGGTCGGCGATGAAGATGGAGAGGCGAGAGCCTCTGCGGAGGGTGACGATGGGGCCATATTTGGCGACAGCGGTGCGAAGGTAAGACTCCAATTGGAGATTGGATGTGCGGAGCCATAGGAAAGTGGAGATGATGGGGATTGAAGGAGGGCCTGGTGGAAGCTTTGTGGAGCTTCGAAAATGGCTTAAAATGGAGCTTAGAACATAGCTGATGCAGAGGGAGACGACGATGATAAACCACATCGCCATTTTCTCTGCTTGTTATTTTTGTTGAATCCAATCAAAATACTCATACCCACATATAACATATATATATATAGATATATATGCAAGTAATATGTATGTATATTCCAACTCGTCCCATTTTGAAACATTCATGAAAAATGAAGAGTAATATCGTAATTCGGTCAAAATAAGAATATTTTTTAAATTATATGATAATGTATAGGACTACTTTTATAACTTAACCTAGTATTTAAGACCAAAGCTCGTTGAGATATAACTCCGCCTGGTTGACCGTTTGTCTAAAGAAAAATTTTCATATTGTTGTTGAGTTCCATAGATAAAGCTGTGAAAAAATGTGCTTGACGGGTTAAATTTTAATATCATATCATGTATGAGTAAAAATGGATGTAATCTATAAGATTTGATTTGTGACATTTTTGTTTGGTTTTGTTGAGGAAAAGCTAAGTGGTGTGTTTTTAGTTATAGAACACGACCAATGAGATTGATTAGAAAATAAAGAAAACTCAATGTTTTGGAGAAGAAAACAAAAGTTTTAATTCATCGTATTCAATAAATGAGCGAACATAGCTCTTATCTACCACGCTAAGTAACTGTAATAATAAGCAACCCTTTACTGATATAATTACCTTTAGTTCCTTAGTTAGAATCTTTCTCCTCTATCAATTTGGAGTTTGAAGTCTGTTCTCAATAGTAATTGCCGTTTGAAGAGCTATTACAGAACCGTACATGAGATTTTCACCTCATACGGCTCCTTGAGGGCTATAAATAAATCTAAGGAGCGTGTCGGGATTATTGACAACTATCACGTATTTTGTTGTCAATTCAACATCTGTTTGTCAGCTTCATCGCTCGTATTCTTAAGGGTAGTCTCATCTCATGACCATAGAGATAAGGTCAAAATCTCGAATTATTACTTAATAACATGTTGGTCATATTCAGCACTTCCAAAACAAGAGAGTTTCAAATGGAACACGTAAATTGTTTTTTAACCATCCATGTATACCAGTAGCAATAATATTTGTTTTTGTACCTCTTTCCATCCGTTCTTCATTTCTTGACGCTATCACTCAAGTACAGGATAGGTAAGAAAATCAAGACCACATTCAAATGAGAGCGATTTTGATGATAGGATGATTAAGAAATGCTTAAAAGAATTGAAAGTCATTACCTATCCTACAAAGGTGCATCTTCTTTCTTGTGTTCAATCATAAGAACTTCGTATACTTTACTGGAAAAATGCATGTTAGTGAGTATAAAGCATGCTGGAAGGACTTGTGTTGCCTTACGTAGATAGTCTTCACTAGAAACGAGGAATAATTAATGTGATCTTAGATCATGCTGCAAAGTCGAATCCGTATTTCGAATCCTAATCCAAAATCTCAATGTGATGTCCCACATTGGTTCGGAAGGAGAACAAAAGACCCTTTATAAAGGTGTGGAAACCTTCCCAGACGCGTTTTAAAGCCTTGAGGGGAAGCCCGAAAGGGAAAGCCTAAAGAGGACATGTTCACTTTATAAAGTTAGTGACTCACTAACTTCCTCTTCTTCTACCATCTTCTCTTCAAATTCTTCCTCACTTTGATCAATTCTTCCTCACTTTGATCATGTTCACTTCCTTCTGTATTACTATCTTCCCATTCGATGGTATCAAGTCTAGCTTCTTCGGTTACTTTCATCCAATTTCAACACTTATTTCCTTCAAAAATCAAATCGTTGCTTACAACTATTTTCTTGGACACTGAATCATAGAGTCTTTAGACTCTTCACTCATCCCTAGAAGCACACACTGAAAACTTTTATCATCTAACTTCTTTCTATTATCGTCTGATATAGGAACATGGTTTGTACATCCAAAAGCTAAAAATAATCAACATTATGTTTTACGACACTCCAAGCCTCCTCAGGAGTCATATCTTTCACTACCACTATAGGACTTCTGTTGAACATGTGCATGTCAGTTTATTGCTTTTGGCCCTAAAATTCTTTGAAACTTGCTTCTCTAATAATATACTTTTAACCATGTTCCTGATTGTTCTGTTCTTATGCTCAGCTACACCATTTTGTTGGGAAATGTAGGTTGTAGTAAGTTGTCTACTAATATTATTAGTTTTGCCAAAAAAATATTGAACCCGTGAGAGATGAACTCTCCACCCTTATATGTGCGTAGACAATAAATAAAAACTTCAGTCTCTTCTCAACAAGATTTTTGTAATTTTTGAAGATAGTAAAGGCTCTGTTTGATGGGTTCGCAAATGTCTGCATGTACCAATTGTAGCCTGTGTATTGCTATCCATAAACATATCTTTGGAAATGCATCCCTATGTTGCTTTCCCACCGTGCAAGCACTGCATATGCAATCCTTGTTTGCACACATATGATTGCTACACCCTGAATCAAGGAACCAAACATCTTCCCTCGTTGGTTGGTTGAGCTCCACATATGACATCAAGAACATTTCTTCTTTCTCATCAATATCAGCATAATTTGCTTCCTTCTCCTATTGAGAACACTCATATCTAAAATGTTCTAACTAATGACACTTATAACACTCAACTGTAGTTTTGTTGAATGGATGTCTGCCTCTTCCTCAAAAAATTCTACGAGCTCGATCATCTCCTCTTTCGCCGCTTCTATTATTGTATAACTTCAATCGAATATATAACATAATCAAATCTTAAGGTCAAAGATCTCAAGATTTTTTCAATAATCCCCACTTGTTTCGTGTTTTCGCCATGAATTTTCATCTTATTTGCAATGGTGAGAGTTCTAGCAAAATATGCATCAACAATCTTGTTCTCTTTCATCCGCACGACTTCAAACTCTTTCCTAAGAGCTTAAGAGTTGTGCTCTCTTGTCTTTAAGCTTTTGGTTTGCAATTGTTTTTTGTTGTGCTTCGCTAATCTCCACTCCTTCTATTGTCGCAGGGGTTTCGATGTCACAACAACAATGTTCTGATAATAATTGTTGTATTGAAAGTAAAATCGATCACACCCTGTTGTACCCAAATACCAATTGTTGTACCAAAAGCGAAATGCCCAACCAATTGATGCTCAATGAAGAAAATTGTGACAAACCCCTTCACAGACGAAGAAGACCAAGTGGAGACACAGATCGAGCAACCACATGATCGGAGATCGAGCTATATACGTCAGGGTGTAAGGAGCATGGAGCCCATATTATTATTTAAAAATTGTTATTTCATCATGACATGTTCTATGATATGTTCATTAATCATTAGGATTTTCTTTCTAACAAGACGTGTTTGTAGCATCTTTAGAACCATCTTTAGAACCATTTTTAACTTTTTGAATCGTTTAAACGAAGGACAGTTTGGTTCAAAGTTTCATTAGATACCCATGAAATTAAGATGCTTGAAACATAATGTCTCGAAAGCCTTCCTTGTTCCCATCTCTGTCACCTATTTTGTTCCACATTCTCTCGAAATTCTCCACTTATTATTTTAAATGGGATTCCATTTAGAAAATGTGTCCGGACCTATTTCCAACTAATAATTTTTGTTGGTTTATTATCCTTTATTTAAAATAGTTACTCTAATTTTTTCAATATAACCAGTCAGAACATTTCTCACTATGAACGCACACTAATTCAGCTCACAAATTCAAAACCTGGGACTTATGGTGGCTTTCAGAGGGTTTTTCATCACAACGGTAAACTCCATCTTCTCCGACAGATCAACATCGTCACCATCCACAGCCTTCCATTCAAACCTCCATATCATATTCGCTAAGTAATATTCCAAATGAAGAATCCCCAAACCATATCCCGGACACATCCTCCTCCCTGCTCCGAACGGCATCATCTTTATCTCTCTGCTCCCCGTTACATCAAACGCCGCCGCCCCTCCTCCCATGAACCTCTCCGGCTTAAACGCCATCGGATCTTCCCATACATCTGCACCCCGACCCATCTCCGTCGCCATGAAATTTACAGTCGCGTTCTTGGGTATCACGTAGTTTTCGAATTCTATATCCTCTTTCACCCCTCGTGCTTCTAGGAAAAGCCCTGGTGGGTGTCTTCTTAATCCTTCTAAAACCACTGCTTTCAGATATGGAAGTTTCCCCAAATCCTCCTCCTTCACCTCCTCCGATGTTCCATCCCCCATTACTCCTTTCATCTCTGCAAAAATCTTGTGTTGGATTTCTGGGTATTTCACCAAATTCGCCATTATCCATGGCATGGTCGTGGCAGTGGTATCGATGCCGCCAGTGAGGAATTCCGAGCATAGACTGACCATTTCGCCGTCTGTTATCTTTCTATTTTCCTCTTCGGGGTGGCGTAATTCGAGAAGTGTGTCCACATACGACAACACGAAATCTTCATCTTCTTCTTTACCTTCTCTGTTTTCTTCTCTGTTTCCTCTGTTTTGCTTGGCCTTCCTTCTTGCTTCGATTAAGGGGATTATGACTCTCTCTTGGTCCTTTCTTAGTTGGAGAAACTCCTCCCAGCGTTTTGGAAGGAAAATCTTTGTCAATTTAGGCGATGAATTGAGGAGACCAAATCGACTAAGACTTAGCAGCATCGTACGCTGCACATTCTCCACTTCTTTGATTTTGGGTTCGTCGAGTTTATCCCCAAAGCACATTAGCACCAGCAAACAGAACATGGCGTACTGAAAATGATCAACAACACAGACGGGAGTTCCCGATTCAGAGTGGGAGTGAAGGCGTTTAAGAAGAATATCCAAAACCCACTTGCGAGCAGGAGCGTAGGACCTGACACGGGAAGGATGGAGGATTTGGGAAGTGAGATTGCGGCGGAGTAGGCGCCAGAGTGGACCGTAAGGAGCGGAGTGGATGCTGTGCTGGTTGCTGAAGAGAATTTTGGTCAAAGGAGGAGGTGGTGGGCGGTCGGCGAAGAGAGCGCCGTGTTGGAGGAGGGCGTTGTGGGCAATGGTGCGGTCGGCTATGAAGATGGAGATGCGAGAGCCAATGCGGAGGGTGACGATGGGGCCGTATTTGGCGACGGCGGTGCGGAGGTAAGACTCCAATTGGAGAGGCGATGTGCGGAGCCATAGGAAAGTGGAGATGATGGGGATTGAAGGAGGGCCTGGTGGGAGCTTGGTGGAGCTTCCGAAATGGCTAAAAATGGAGCTTAGAAGATAGCTGATGCAGAGGGAGACGAGGATGATGAACCAAATCTCCATTTCTTTTTTTGTGTATTTGAGATTGTTGAATCAAACTTATAAAAGCAAATCCCACCAAAATTTTCAAAAATACCCTTTTAACATTTTTAAAAATATTTTAATTCATCTTATTCAATAATATATCCTTTATAAAAACTTAAAGTAATCTAATCGATATAACTTAAATAATCTCAACAAATATAGATAGCTTACTCAAGGAAAATTACTTTCATTCTCTTTGATCAATTTGAAGTAGTCATCGTTTGAAGATTGACAAATATCACATATTACGTTCGACATCACATATTACGTTCGACATCACATATTACGTTCGACATCACATATTAAGGGTAAATTCATCTCATTACCATGGAATAACTAGGGAAATTTTTCCTCATTAATAAAAAGATGGAATACCTAGGAAAATTTTTCCTCATATTGACAATTGATTGATTTCACATTAAAAAAAATGGGGAAAATAACATATCCAAAATGTGGAATAATTCCTTACTTGGGTTATTTTTTCAACCACTCAAAAGCAAGAGAGTTTCTAGAAGATTGAGCAACCAAAATTAATCACAAGTTCTCAAATGGAACACGTAAATTGCTTATTTAGCTGATCTAAGCACAAGTAGGGTAAGTTCTTTTCTTAACAATCAATGTATACCATTACCAATAATACTTGTCTTTCTACATCTTTTGATCCATTCCTCATATATATTTGTTTAGCTGGTCTAACCAGCTAAATTGTGTGTGTTCTTAAGGCTAACAATCGTCGGTGGATTGTGACATGAGTACATGCAGCTCATCAGGCCTTCTACTCGGACACAATGAATGTCACTGACCATTTCAATTTAGCTTTAGAGAGAAGCAATAGCACTAGGAGAGCCATGGCTAAACACAAGAGGCCTAGCAAGGAAACAAATCCGAGCGACCGCAACTGGTGATGTGACCCACACTGGAGAAAAAATCGTGAGAAGCTTGCCTCGTGTGTGCTCGGTTATGGCTGAAAAACCACGGTTGGCAAACAATGGTCCTACACTGATTGATCCGTCCACTACTTCGTAAACCCCAAACCCCGGAACCCCCCAACACGCTACAATTCAAAAAGGGCCGCGGGGGATCATATTTGGGCGCAGCAACATCATCAAGCTATCAAATGAGCTGATGGTGGCACAGTCAAAAGACTATCGATGCACGCGGAGCCAATGTCCACTCTTAATCCAGCACATCTGTAATTTTTAAGTGTTTGTTACTTAAAATTAGGTTATTTTCACCTCTATTTCTCTCTAAAAGCTCCATTTTATTTGTGTTTATTTCAGTAAGACCTGCACAAAAAGTTGGGAAATTCACAGAGTAATGCATTCAAGTATTCAACTTATGAAAACTAAAGATAATGAGTGAAAGTTCAAAAACATAATTTTAAAACATACAGACTTCCATACAATAGAATTCTTTACAAGAACCCAAGCACCCAGAAACATAAAACTAAGGGGAAAGAAGGAATTCAATTGAAGAAAACGGACCTTCAATATATACTCCATACAGGATATCCCAAAGAACGAAAACAGGGAAAGAGGAAAGAAGCTTGATCAAAAAAGGGATTCAGACATCCAAGGAAGGAATATAGCAGCATTAGCTCTCAAGCCTGGCGAAGGCGAAAGCTCTTAGGCGGCCACTGCGAATGTTTTGAGAAACAAGCCTTTGGAATTGTCATCATTAACATATAAGTTGAACAAGATAAGAAAATGAAATAAACATCTAAAAAGGATGGGAAACCACACTCCAAGAAGCTCATGAAAAAAACCCAGTTGTAATTAATCGAAGTGGGAAGCATTTAAAGAGGAGACTCAGACATCCAAGGAAGGATAAAGCAGCACTAGCTCTCAAGCCCGGCGAAGGCGAAAGCTCTTAGGCGGCCACTGCGAATGTTTTGAGAAACAAGCCTTACAGATATCATCATTGTCAACACAATTTCAAATGGTGAATGTCATAAAATACAGATACAAATCAGCTTCAAGAAAAAAGGAAATGTAAAATTGGCATCACTGTGTGTAGCAATGAGAAGATTGGTAGTAAAATCTCAATCAAATCCGCTCAAATTATTTGAAATATCATCGTAAGGACACAAAATCGAACAAGCAATTCAACAAAACATCAAAACAAGTCAAGTAACTGACACCGCAAATCAACAAAATTCAAGAGTGCTCAGACAGCCAAGGGTATATCAATCAGATACCGGGAATTGTACCCAGATCAGAAACTCTAGTCCATAGAATTAGCCTCGTCATAGCATCACATCGACCATCAAAAAGATTAAACAGAAGATAAGAATCGAAGTTGAAACCAGAAAGATGAAGATTTGAAAACTCAACAACATGCCGAAGAGTAAAAGTTGCACCAAAATCATAAAAGCTGTGGAGATGAAAACCAAGACGATGTGGATAAACAAGATCGAAATGTGAGTTTATAGGGCACGACGGGTGAATTAGGGTTTCTCGTCTTCGACAGTTTTAGGGTTTTTCTTGATTTCATTGGCGCAGCGGCTGGGCTGGGCCTCAACCTAACAAAACGGGGAAGAATTAAGAGACGACGACCTCTTAAATTTTGAATTTTAAAAAATAACTAAATAACTTACCTTTTTAAAAAAAGCTAAATTTTAAAATAATAATAATATATATATATATATATATATTAATCCCACACAATATTTTGTTTTATTATATTATATTTATATCATAATTTTATTTTTATTATATTTATGTCAACTAACCTTTAAATTTAAAATATCAAACATAAAAAAAAAATAGAAATTCGTAATCAAATTAAAATTAGTACATTATTATTACTTATCAATAATAATTTATAAAACAACGAAAGAAGGAATTCATTCAGTTTAGTTATTTCTCAAAAAGAAAATCGAAGATCCGTTGAATTTCAAGTAGTTACTTCCCATTTCGAATTGCACAAAAAAGACTATTTATCTTAAAGAGGTCTACGTAAAATTATCGAAAAACGACAACGATTACTTTATTATTTATCAGAGATAAATAAAATGCGTTATAAAAAATTAACTAATGGTACAAAGACAACACGTTTGACTTTATATAGCTTTCAAATGAAACTTTTGTCATTTTTAATATACTTTTCGGCTTCATTTTCACCTCTTGATCGATGATACATACAAATTATCATAGTAAGGGGTGGTGGTGCAGTTGGCTAGCGCGTAGGTCTCATAAGTCATCGTGAGGTTGAGAGTTTGAGTCTCTCTCTCACCCCAGTTGAACATTTAATCACTTGATTGATGATACATTCAAATTACCATAGTAAAGGATGGTGGTGTAGTTGGCTAGCACGTAAGTCTCATAAGTCATCTTGAGGTCAAGTTGATTCGAACATTTAATCATTTTTTTTCTTTTTGTGTCACATACTTTTCGGATTCACACGTTGATTTGAACATTTAATCTCTTCATGAATAATGCATACATATCATAGTAAGGGGTGTGATTCAAACATTTAATCTCTTAATCAACAATACATACAAATCTCTGTAGTAAGGGGTGGTGGCATAGTTGACCAGCATATAGGTCTCATTGTTTTAAAGAGTCATCCTGAGGTCGAGAGTTCGAGCCTCTCTCACCCCATTTAATCTTTTTTTTCTTTCTATTTGTGTCATATACTTTTTGGATGATTCGAACATTTAATCTCTTGATTAATAATACATACACATCACCGTAGTAAGGGGTGGTGGCAAAGTTGGCTAGCGCGTAAGTCTCATAGGTTTAAAGAGTCATCATTCTCGAGAGTAAAAAAAAGGTAGTAAATGGTCTAAAAATGTCAAAACAAACTCAAAACAAGCAGTTGAGGGACGGTTGGCATGCACTTCTAGAGTAAAAAAAAAAAAAAAAGTAGTAAATGGTCTAAAAATGTCAAAACGAACTCAAAACAAGCATTTGAGGGATGGTTGGCATGCATGCCACATGTGGAAGGTCGCAACTGGACATTCGGGTTGGCCCTCAAGTGATGGGCGGGTGGGTTACAGATTGCCCAAACACGATACAGAGGGATATGAGTTGGAACATTGCTGGGTCGAGACGTGGGACTAGACTAAAGGTGTGTACACTCATTTGAGCTACTGTGGATGAGGAAACAACTTTTATTTTAATCTCCAAAGTCTTAGCTATTAGTGTTGAAAATAAATCTTAGAGTAATCTATGATCAGACCGGAACTCTCATTCTCATGAGTCTTATAATAAACATTAGCTAAATTGCAACTTACCACTTTAAAAATGTTACTCCAATCAAACGACCCCTAAATTATTGTCGATGCCATTAAGTATCTACACATATTTGGAGTTTATGAATATTTTAAGGGGCGTTGAGTGAAATTATTAAATATGAAGTCGTATAATTTAGAGAGTTATTTAGTATATCGAACTAAATAATTTGTACCGAAGCTATAAAGTATGTACTAATTACGTTGTTAAACTGATATTTGATTATCTATTTAAATTAATTTTTAATTAAATAATTAAAAGAAAAAGATTATAAAAAAAAAAATTAAAAACTAGAGTTCAGAGCGGACCTTAAACAATTTTAGCACCCTAATATATTAATTTTGTTGTTATTTTTATCCATTAATTATATATATATATATATATATATATATATATATATATATATATATATATTATATTATTATTTTTTATTTAGTTTATAATTTAATATTTTTAGTATTCAATAATGTTTTGCCATTTCTAAAAAACATAAATAAATTTGATAACCATTTACTTTTTAAACCCAATCTCACATTCAACACCCCGCCACCCGCCCCGTTGGCGCCGCCGCTGCACGGAACACGTCGCTCGCTGCTCTCAGAGCACTCGCCTGGTGGCTACCCTCCCTCTCCCTCCTCAATCTTCACTCGGCTCTTTTTCCCTTACAGTCGCTGTCGCGTCTCTCCCTCAGTGCCGCAGTCGCCGTTTTTTCTTCACTCTTACCGCTGACGTCTTTTTATGCTCTGGCCTCCTGGTCTCTCTTCGCTCGGGTGAGGGCTGGCATTGTGTAGAAGTTTATCTGAGTTGAAGGACTACTGCAATGACCATCGATTGTCTCGTTCTTGGTAATTCCTTAGCTTTTTCATATGTATTCTTTATCCAATTACGGTTTCCAACGTTGATTTTAGTCTTTATCGTCTTTTAGGCGCTGGGCAAGAAGTTGGGAAGAGTTGTGTGGTCGTCACAATCAATGGAAAGCGAATTATGTTTGATTGCGGCATGCATATGGGCTATCTCGACCATCGTCGATATCCTGATTTCTCTCGCATCTCTGCATCTCGCGATTACAATACTGTTCTCTCCTGTGTCATCATTACACACTTGTATGATGTTTTTTTGTTTGCTATAGTAATCGATAAATCTCTGTTACATTACATTACAATGCTTTGTTTTTATTTGTCTTTTCTTTGCTAATTTGCAGTCACCTGGACCATATAGGTGCTCTTCCATACTTCACTGAAGTTTGTGGCTATAATGGACCCATTTACATGACGGTAAATATCACCTAATACACATGCTCATAGATGTTTGTCTTTTGGTTTCACCATGGCCATGTTAGATTGTTTTTTGCATATAAAATTTTGTATGAAGTCACCCAAAAAATAAAATGAAAATACAGAAGAAAAAAGCACACGGATTATGGTTGGATAGATTTTGAATTCATGTATAGCTTTCTTTCCTATACCTAAATTCAGAGGTACAAAAAAAACTTTGGAAGGAAAAGAGCTCATACAAAGTATGGTTGGAAAAATTTGAATCCATGTCTCAGGTGGAGGAGGTGCTTCTGAGTTCTACTTTTAGGGAGAAGGGTAAATTTTTTTTGACATGCTAGCTTCTTTGCTATTTTTTGAGTCTTTTGGATTGGTAGGAACAATGGAACTTTTAGAGAGGTGGAGAGGTCAGGTGAGGGTGTTTGGGAGGTTTCTATGTTTAATGCATCATTGTGGGCGTCAGTCACGAGATCTTTTTGTAATTATGTGCTTGACATTGTTTTTTTGGCTTTTTGGTATTATGAGCTTGGTATTGTTTTTTAGATTGAAGTAATTTCCTATAGTTACCTTTTTTTGTGTGCCTTTGTATATTCTTTCATCTCTCTAGGAAAGCGTGATTTGTTACCAAAAAAAACAAAAAATTTTAGACTCTTTAGTCCTATAATGAAGTTTATTGTCAATTTTATTTTCTTACACGTTGATATAGACATTGAAGCTCTCTTTACTTCCCGTCGGCTGCAGTTTCCAACAATGGCATTAGCTCCTTTAATGTTGGAGGACTACCGGAAAGTGATGGTTGACCGAAGGGGTGAAGCAGAGCAATTTAGTAATGATCATATTATGGAGTGCATGAAAAAAGGTAACTGAATTATGTCAAGATCATAAGTAGTATGCAACTAGTCTCTCTTGTTTGGAAATGTGATTGTTTAGGTGATCAAAGTATAAGCATTATCTCTCTTTTTTGAAACGGTTGAAGAATCAAAGTGCTGTGATCCATTAGGAGGATGTTACACACGTCCATGTTGCTTATCTCTCATACAATGTAGATATTACAACTATGTTGTGATAATTATTTTGTTTCCTTCCTTTTCCCATCCAATTTTGTGGGGTTCTAGATGAACCTTCCCTTTTTTAACCCAGTGCCTTCACCAATGCCTTAGATACTATGTTCTCACAACTTTTTTCATCAATGATAATGTTACATACGTCATTACATTGTATAGTTAGCTCTCTTTAGGGTATGATTTCTGTTCTTGGTTTACTTGGCCTTGCTTTGTACCTTTTGTCTTATTCCAAATACTTTTGGATTTGGACTGCTTGTGTACCTCTTATTTTTAATATATTTCTTATTAAATGAAACTTGTTCCTTTTTTTCTTTTTGCTTGTTTTCTTTCTACCTTACAAACATAGTGTAGAAGGAAAAACCTTTGACTGAACATGGAAAACTGCTATTTTATGAGATCCTTGCCCTTCGTGTTTAACTACTTGTTCATCATTTATGTTTGTACCTATTTGCTTCATTTGATGATCGTTCTTGCTCAGATTGCGTTTTAGACTGCACTATTGATAGTTGTGTATGGCTTAACAATTAAGCTTCTGTGGGTACCTCTTATTTTTTTATTCATATATTTGATGTACATCAATTGCTGATCCATTATTTTTCTTCAGTATCTTAAGATTATCTGTCATTGATCTTGATTCACCTGCAGTTATACCTGTGGATTTGAAGCAGACTATACAGGTTGATGAAGATCTTCAAATTCGTGCTTACTATGCTGGACATGTAAGGCCTCATTTGATATATTTAGTATTCTTATCTTGCATCTCCTGGTATAGCTTCATTTAAAGCTGGCTGACAATCTTCGTCATCCGTGGTAGACATGTCCCATGTGTTGTTGCTTAATTTCATCCTTGTTTCATTATTCAACTTGACTTTCATAATGTTATTAAGCTTTTCTCTCTCTCTCTTTGTGTTTACGCAACAATATGTGCACTTATGTAAATGCTATAACAGTAACGATAGCAACCTTTATAGGTTATTGGGGTTTTTGTAACCTCCCTAGTCCTCTGGCCTTTAAACTGCATACACTTATTGGTTTTAATTCATCTCCTCCATATTAAAATTCTCCTGTATTTTCAATTTGAAATTTGTCAATGATGATATTATTTTTATTTTTCTCTACTAATTTCCTCTTTTTTTGGTTTATTGTTTCCCCTCTAGTTTTTTTTTATTTTTTATTTTTTATTTATTTTTTATTTTTTCTATTTTTTTTATTATTATTTTAATATAGTTTTTCAGTTGGTAGGCAGATCTGGAAGCTCAATGAACTCTTCCAAATAAAAAAATTTACATAATTCTGAAGTCTGTGCATTCTCTGGAATTCTATTTAGTTTCCTTAGAATATTTTTGTAAGTGAACGTGAATGCACATTTTGGACATAAGGTATTTATTTCACAAAAAGTTAATAGACGTAAATGAGAGGGGTAACTTTGCTAAGGATGTATAGTAGTTTGAGTTTGTCATATTGATATACCTAATTCTATCTGATGTGTCAAACAAATGGTAGTTCAAACGAAAAATTCTAAATTATTATTTGTATGTGCTTTTTAAATGGAATTTCTTTTGCATCGTATATGGGCATGCATGAATCCAGTAATTAGTTGCTTGCTGTGTTTATGCATCTATTTATCAATCAACTATTTTGCAATTTGTGGAACCCCAAATTGTGTCGTACCTTTATCCCCAGTTTAAATATAACCCACAAGCAACTTATGCTTGAATTATCACCCAGAGTTGTGAACTTAGTTCTTAATATTTCTACATCGTTGTGCCTACTGTTTTTCCTTACTTGACTTATGCTCAAAGCTTTTTCTTGTTGCTTCTCACGAACTTTGTCCATCAACACAACTGTAATGTGGAATGTGCATATTTATATTTTAATCATGTTCTTAAGGTTTTAGGAGCTGCCATGTTTTATGCTAAAGTTGGAGATGCTGCTATGGTATACACAGGAGATTATAATATGACACCTGATAGACATCTTGGAGCAGCTCAAATAGATCGAATGCAATTAGACCTTCTTATAACAGAGTAAGAAGTTCAAAGAACTATTTTACTTGCTATAGTGTTGGTTGTGCACTCTTTTAACCTTCAGCTATGAAAACAATTTCTTCCAACCCTTGATTTCTCTCTCTGTAAGGGGGAAGTTGTATCATAACATTGAATCCATCATCTAACTTTGGCAAGAAAGTTGTGGTTTCAATTTTTTGATCTTCCTAAGTATTTGGTTCGAATATCCATTCTCACGCTGTTGAACTCAAAAAATAGGACAAAAGAACCTTTTGTACTTAAAAGAGAACATGGGTAATGAAAATTTTAAATAATCCCTTAGGCACATCAAATACAAGGAATTAAACGATCATTAAGGAAAGAAGCATATTGTAATAAAATCATACACCTATGATCTATTTGCATGCTGTACATGAAAAAGAATGACGGTCATAATGAAGGGCTACGTCAAATGGGTTGAGATTGGACTAAAAATAAATGGGGTTTTGATACTATCATTAGGTTGGGTTGTAAATGTAGATGAAACTCAACTGGTCCTGATGTAGTCCATATCTTAAGTGCTGGATTTTTTTTTTTTTTTTTTACTTCCAGGCTTTTGTTTGTATTTGTCAATGAATGGTTTAGTTAGTAGTTAATTGGGCATTAGTTTGACGGTTCATGAAGTATTTTGAAGAACTAGCCGTGGCTTTGTAGGTTGTTTGTTCGATTTATAGCTGGTGGTCGGGCTTGACTTGTAGAACTAAATACTAGTTCCTTTTTTTTCTTAAGTTGTCAACAAAAAGATAAAATATTTTTCTTCTATTTGGTTTGCACCAAATTGATACTAGACCTCCTACTCCCCAAGGCTTGATTGTTTGGAAGTGTAGTTCATTCAAGTAGGGCACAAGAAGTAGATTCCTAACCTAATCCACCTGAAGTTCTCTCTCCAAAGACCACAACCAACTGCTTGCTGTCGGTTGGAGGCACCTTAGGACACTTGCAGATGGCAGTAGAAGACATTTGACGGATCTTGGGTACAATGGTGATATAAATAGAACAACTTTCCGACCAACAACTACTAGAAATCTGTGATGCAAGATTCAAGGTTAACCAATCAAGAAGAGGTCAACAACTGTGGAAGATACCATTCAAGGGCGTGATCGTAAGAGGTCAACAACTGTGGAAGATACCACCCAAGGTCATGATCATGCTTTCCAAATGATAGAAGGGCGGTTGCCTCACCTATTCAGGCACCATGATTCTTTATTTATTTATTAATTTTTATAAGAACCTGAATTTTCAAGTGATGTAGAAGATTTTATGAAAAGGTTTCCAGGAGAAACAATAGAATAAAGTGGCTTACAAAATCAAGAACAAGGCAATCCCAATATTGACTACAAGTGGGAAGATTGTCCAACTCAATTGTCCAACTCAATTGTCCAAGGGGTAAATAAGATGAACCTTCAAAAAGTTACCAAGCTATGAAGGGTCAAGAGAGTAGCAGCCAAGAAATGCCAAAATCAATAAACAAGATCCAAATTGGGGAATTTTTGGGTTTGATCTTGGTATAGAAATGTCTCTCTCTTTTGCAACTACAAGTTAAGCACTCTTATATTCAATTGGGGAAGTTTTTTTTTTTTTTTTTTTTTT
>NW_019272025.1:1703994-1742747 GCF_002738345.1 Cucurbita maxima | reverse complement strand
TTTTTTTTTTTTTTTTTTTTTTGTAATTTCATTGGATGGGATCCTTTTGCCTATTTTTGTATAATTTCATATCATCAATGATTTTTTTTTCCTGGAAAAAATGGTCATAGTTTATTAATATGGGTATTGACTAGAAGGTATTCAGACGTGGAAATAAGTCCACTGCCTTTCCTATTTCCACTAGACCTTGTTTATGGTCAATAGAATGGTCATGGTTTATTAGTATGGGTATTGACTAGAAGGTACTCAGTTGTGGAAATAGGTCCTCTTGTCTTTCCTATTTCTACTAGACGTTGCTTATGGTCTTCTTGTTAAATATAGGAGGGTTTTCTGTTCCTAATGTCTTTTCATCCGTAATTCAACATGTGTATTCACTGCAAAGTATTTCTATTTTTAATCTTCCAATTTTTGTCTTCCGCAGGTCTACATATGCAACAACGATCCGTGATTCCAAATACGGCCGTGAGAGAGAATTTCTTAAAGCTGTATGTATAAATTAATTTATTAAAATCATTAACCCAGATTTTCTTTTTCTGCACCTCTTTATATTTTTAATTATAAATCTGATATGTTGGTTTTTCATTCCTTGTCATGCATGCTGACCTAATAGTAATTCAGGAGCCAGGAGGACATAATTAAAGTTTAGCGAAGTTGCTCATGTTCTAATGCCAACTTGACATATTGTTTGAATGAAATATTATCTGTCTCTCGTTTGAAGATAACAAAATCTTCTATTCTGTTGTAGGTTTTATTTTGTGATGTTTCAGGACTGTAATTTGGTTGATCCCTATACTATTTTTGTAGGTTATTACAATTATTCATTTGATTATTTGTGTTGGGTCTCGCATGTGAGAATTGTAGACATCATAGTTTAGGACCATGATATAAGATAGAAACTGGTAATGTATGGCTATTGGGCATTGATTAGTTAACTAAATCCATCATAAGCTCTTAAGTTCCTTAATAGACGCTGAATTATTTTATCTTAAAATAATTCATAACGTTTAGCCATGAAAATGATTTGAAACGAGATATTTTCCTGGATGGTTTGGTATAGGTTCATAATTGTGTGGCTAGTGGAGGGAAGGTTCTTATTCCTACTTTTGCACTTGGACGGGCTCAGGTACTTCGCTAAGTATTGTGTGGCTTTTAAATCTTTAACTGCAATCTGCATCTTTCATGACTAATTCATGTTATGTAATAACCATTACAGTTATAAAATTTTCCATTGTGAGCAGGAACTCTGTATCTTGTTGGATGACTATTGGGAGCGCATGAATCTAAAGATTCCAATATACTTTTCAGCAGGTCCTCTTTGAATAATAAGTTCTCAATTCATCCTTATGCTAGTAAATATGTATTAATACATCTTAGGCAACTCTTAAGCTTTCAGTTTCCTTTTCATGATTTTCAACTGTCTTGTAAGCCCATGATCTGCTTTGATAATCTTCTGTGCACAATTTGCTGATAAAGTTGAGATGCATGTTAAGCATTTATCGAGAACTGCAATTGCCGAGTTGCTATGAGTGATTATTGAGTGTTAGGGCGATTAGAGCATTTCGTGTTGGGCTAATCCTTCTATTTGTCTCACAATTAATGGTGAGCATGGGTGATGAATTTATGTAGTGATTGAACTAGATTCAAGCTTGAGATGCAATTGTTTGGTGAGTCCAAGCCATCTTTCAATGAGCAAGGTGTTTCAAATTTTTATAACTAATCAACTTGTCTGGATTATTTGAGTTGGCGATCTTTTTTCTTCTATAGATGAGGCATGTGGTGAGAGGAAGACCAGGCTGAATCAGATTTCAGTATCATCTCATAGACCACCGTGAGAAAAAGTTGATAATGATAGCTACTAAATACGTTTCTTTAAAGTTGTTAGGAATTGCTTTGTTTCATATACAGTTCTTCTCACTCTGTGTTTCCTATAAGTATTGCTTTTCTCGACTTTTATGTTCTTGTGTTCGTTTTTTTGCTTTCAGGTTTGACTGTTCAAGCTAATATGTACTATAAAATGCTCATCAGTTGGACCAGCCAGAAGGTTAAGGAGACATACACGACAAGGAATGCTTTTGACTTTAAGAATGGTATGTCATTCACATGTTTCATGTTTTCAGGATTGGAATCAATTGATGAAACTGCCATAAAATAAATGTTATTATGTTGAGCATATTTGCTTACCCTGGAAGTGATGTGGGTACCCTTTCAAAGTGGCAGCCTAGGTGGGGACATTTATCTGAGTATTGAGGCATCTTACCTGAACAATGAATATAAGGAGAGTACATTTAAATTGGAAATAGAGATGTCCATAGGGCGGGGGCCAAGGCCCCGTTCCCGCCTCCTATTTTATTTCCCATTCATGCAAAATTTCTTATTTATTTTTGGAGAGATTGGGATGGGGATTCCCTGCGGGGAAAGTTTTTCCATCTTTTATATATATTGTTTTTAAAAATATCCATTTCAAAGAATTTTTTAATGGATAATTTTCATCTTCCAACATAATTCATATTAAAAAATGAAAAACATCATAATAAATCCAATAATATTTCATAAGCAAGATAATAATATAATAGTATAATGTTTAACATAATTTCAATATTACAACATAGTCTTTTCCACTTTAATATATATATATATATATAAAAGTGAGATGGGGTGGGAATTTGGGCGAGGTCGGGGTGGAGAATATAATTCCCATCTCTGGCCTCGTTTAGCTAACAAGAAAACTTCTCTCGGGTTCCTCTCCCACTTTCGGGTTAAATGGACATGTCTAATTGGAAGACATTATTATGTCAAAACTTATTTTTACCATTGCCCAATCACTCATTTTAAAATAATGATATTTGACAATAATGTAGAAGTTATTTTGAAAAAATCCAAACTCACTCTTACGTGATTCTAGAAGTAGTAGATAGGAGGTGATTTTGGTGGGTGATTGACTAGGAATCATTTACAGGTAATAATGGCTTTAGAAATCTGAAGTGATTTATTATTAAATACCTTTTATAACATCACTTATAATTAAATCATGGTAACACTTAACCACATAGCAAGTGTCATATTTTAGCCACTAACAAACTTGCGTTACATTTTGCAGTTCAAAAGTTCGACCGTTCTATGATTGATGCTCCTGGACCTTGTGTTCTCTTTGCTACACCAGGGATGATTAGTGGTGGGTTTTCTCTTGAGGTTTTTAAGCGCTGGGCACCTTCTAAGTTGAATCTTATCACATTACCCGGGTATTGACTATGGCTACTCTCTTTTGGCTGTCGCTTTGTATTCATTATTCAAGTGTACTTTTGCAGGCTGGTTCTTTGACAAACCATAAAGTTGTCCAACTTCTGTGACTGAGCTTTTTCTTTCACTTTTGAAGCTCCCTTTTTTTTTTAATAATTATTCCAATTTTTGCTTATGTTCATAGTTTGTGTTTGGTCATGTTATGGTCTTTACTACATCCAAGCATAATGTGATTTTGAAATTGCTATCTGAAAGCCATATTGCTTTATCCCATGTAGGTATTGCGTGGCCGGAACTATTGGACACAAGTTAATGTCAGGAAAACCCACCAAAATTGATCTGGACAAGGACACTCAAATTGATGTGCAATGCCAGGCTAGTATCTATCAGCTTTACGTTGTTGTGTTTTCCTTTTTGAATATGATTTTTAGAATCATTAATCTTCAGTTTCACTAGGCCTAAATTACATCTCGATTTGGATTTTGATGTTTCTTAGAGGTTCATTACTCGGTAGCTCTGGTTGATAGCCTTTTTAGACTGTTGTTTACCTTAGGGAAAACGAGGAATATAAAACAAACTTATAATGCAGGGTGCCATGTGTCACAATCCGCGAAGAGATTGTGCCTTGAGAAAGTCATCGAGAACGATGACTAATTTAATTGGGAAAGAATGTCACAACTATACTATGAAGAAAGTAGGTTGTGACCCTCACGTGCAAACAAGACAAGGTGGCGACATGGTAGTGGTGCCCGAGTAGCCATGCGAGGGTCAAGACAAGACGAGTACCATGTTGTGATCGAGGACGGAACATCATCTAACACACTACAGAGATGTGCATGAAAGATTAGCTAAGACATAGGCAAGATAGGGACAACGATGTGACATGAGCATTAGAGATAGGCTTATTGAAGGGTCGAGTAGGGCCTCAGGCCTTAACCTTGAAAATCAAGTTTCGAAGGGAATTTGGACATGTGGTTTTGAGTCAAGTCTATCCATATGAAATATGAAAGCTCGCCCAATTTGGTGTCAATCCACTCGACACCGTCGCCACAAGCATGTCTACACCTACAAGATTGAAAATGCCTCAAAATATACAATAGAGGGAGACATGGTGTTAGCTCTCCACCACCTCTAAGCCCTGTGGCTTAAGCGAGCTACCTTGTGGCATATACGTATGTCATAGTGAGGGCGAGCGTTACAAGACTAGTGTCTCTGGCGACTTCCTTTGAAATGAATTTTTTCAAGGACAATGTTGGACGGTACAGGTGTGCCAACATTGTGTCCCAACCCGCTAATGATATGACATGGACACATGAGGGTTTAATGCCTCAATAGAACCTAGATGGATGGATGTTTGGGATGTCTTGATATTATGAACAACACATGGACTCGTTCTTGATGGCATGATTGAGTGATCTGTGATGGATTACGACACCCTGTGACTTGGGATGTCGTTAAGACATATGGCTCATGTTAATTGGAAACCTAGAGGGTGTGAGATGCGATGTTGCATTGAGAGACCTTGGCCTCGAGTAGAGGCAAGGTCGAGCCGAGTGACTTGGCCTAGTGTAGAGGCAAGTCGGTTGGGTCACAGTTGATTGAACACGCGCAGGCGGCGTGGGTGGCCGAACAAGCTTGGATTCTGCAACTTCGTTTTCGGTGGGCAAAGACAAACCTTGCCTAAGGTTTGACAAGCCACAAAGCCAGACAAAAAATGAATATGGGGCTTAGGTTCTTATCAAGGTTGATCGTGAGCTTGTCAAGATCTCGACACGACATGGTTGAAAAAGTACGATCGTGATAGTTGGTATCGGAGCCACACTTTGTGTGTCTAATTAGACAAGATTGTCAGGAAGAAGAACCCGAGGGTCGAATGAGGGCATCACAAGCGTGTCATGAGTGTCAGTATCGACAGGGCAGTTGTGTTGTCAAGGATCATAAACAAGTCGTGGGTTGAAGCCAAGACTCCCCTAAGTCATTAGTACCGTGTGTTGATACCTCAGTAGGGGGAGTTCTACCCGTCAAAAAGCTAGACCAAGCTCGAGGTTTCAATTGGGCAGACAGATGAAACAAGTGTACCAAGTTGGTGCTTTCCAAAGAGCTATTTTCATGAGAGGAATAATGGCAATAGTTGCAAGCAAAGAAGTTGGAGGTCAATTGAGACATGCGCTGCCCAAGTGCCAGGTTGTGCACAACGCAAGTCTATGGGGAGTACATTACTGCAAAGAGGCAGGCGAGTTTGAGTGGGGAGAGCCCAAGAGAATGGGTTGCTCACCCCGTGTGAGTGCTCCAAGAAGTGAGCACAAGTGAATTCCTCGAGTCATCCCTTCTTACATAAGGTGGGTGACTTCACAACAGATGTAAGATCAACATTTGCTCTAGAAGGAGCCTGGCAACATAAGAGTGAAGCTGTGGGAAGACCGAGAGAAGTGAAGGTGGCCAAGAAAAGAGTTTGCTGAAGGGTAGTGCCAACAACGGAACGGAAAGGATTTTGTCAAAAAGCATGGACTTTGCTTCAATGAGGGATGTGACCACGACGAGGAAATGTTGTGGTTGGGTTGCGAGCCCCACCTTGAGGGGTGCACCAATTTATGCGACTCAGAGACACGCAAGTTGGGGCAAAAGTGACCATGATTGGGGCAAACACCCTCCAGTGGATCGATGAGTGTCTCTGGCGAAGTTCGAAGGTAGGACATCGTAAGCCCAGCTTCACCCATGCCATGCAAGGAAAGCCCATAATTTGTCCAGGTGTCCCTGACCAAGCCGGAGATAGCCGGAGATAGACGTCGTAAGAGCCAGCCTCACCCACAGCTATGCCAATATTGAATTGCAGTGTCTATGTTGTGAGTGGCTGAGTCCTAGATGGGAGAAAAAAAGAATAGGTCTGAAAGTGGGATAGCCCATAGCACAAGTTTTTCATATTTGTTTTGAAGCACGTTTATTTCCAGCAAGTCAGTTAGCAAAGAGTTTAGACTCCGCTACCATGAGAGTTGGTACCATGAAGAGGAATGTCGTAGTTGGCTTGCGAGCCACACCCCACGGAGTTTACGGTTATGTGCCGCCTTTTTTTAGAAGAGAGAGTGTTGAAACATAGAGTACGCTCTCTAGAAGATTTGTTGTAGAGAGTATGCAAATTGGCCAAGAGAAGTGTCATAGAGAGTATGCAAATTGGCCAAGAGAAGTGTCAAAGTTAAGTTGGGTCAAGTTCATCAAATAACTAACCAAAGAGAGTCGGGAAGTGGTGCCACATGACAAAGATGAGTCAGAAACATCAACTCAAATTTGTCCCCAAGCTGACCAAGAGGCGTCAATAAGATAAGTATTATGACAAATGAGAAGTTAGATACTTAGTGAATTTATACTCATTTGAAGCACGATCTGTTCCAGTGGGTCAAGTCATCAACCAGTCCAAAGTGGGGGAGAATGTCACAATCCGCGATGGGATTGTGTCCCTAGAAAGTCATCGAAGACAATGACTAATTTAAGTGGGAGAGAATGTCACGATCATACTATGAAGAAAGTAGGTTATGACCCTCACATGTAGACAAGACAAGGTTAGGACACGATAGTGGCGCTCGATTGGCCACGTGAAGGCCAAGACAAGATGAGTGCCATGATGCGACCGAGGAGGATGGTCCATCATCTGACACACCATAGAGATGTGTATGAAAGACAAGTTGAGGCATAGGCAAGACAGAGGCAACAATGTTGACATGAGCGTCAGAGATAGGTTTGTTGAAGGGTCGGGTAGGGCCTAGGCCTTAACCTTTAAAGACGGGGTTTTGAAGGACATTTTCACATGCGGTTCTGGAGTCAAGTCCGTCCATATGAAAGCTCACCAAATTTAGTGTCAATCCACCGAATAGACTCCACGACACCGTATGCCCGTTCGCCAAAATTATGTCTACACACGTCTCAAAATGTACGAGGGGAGGCATGTTGTCTGCTTTGGTTCTTTCCATGTTATTTGGGCTTTCTTATGGACAATTGCCTCTTCGATTAAAAGGGAAGCACTTCACTGTAAATGCAGAAACATTATTTTGGTACTTTGAGTTCAAAACGAAACATACGCAGATGGACACCGTTAAAGTTTACCTACCTGGATGAACTTCTTTTTTCCTTTTATTGTGTATATATATATATAAATTTTTCGTCCTGTAATCATTCTATTAAATGTTCCTGACTATATATCACTATGTTTCATCCCAGATTCACCAACTGGCATTCAGCCCACATACTGATTCCAAAGGAATCATGGATCTTGTGAAGTTCCTTAGTCCCAAGCACGTGATACTTGTACATGGAGAGAAGCCTAAAATGGTTACTTTAAAGGAGAGGATTCATTCAGAACTGGGAATCCCATGTCATGATCCTGCAAATAACGAGACTGTATCCATTTCTTCAACTCTTTCTATCAAAGCAGAATCCTCAAGCACGTTTATTCAGAGTTGTTCAACTCCCAATTTCAAATTTTTGAAAAGAAACTTGAATGATAAGATTAATTCAAAAGAGTTAAGTTCGAAAGAAGGAGGAACTTCAAGCATGTTTACCCGCAGACGCTCGAATCCCCATGTCAAGCATTTGAATAGAAATCTTGACGAAAAGTTTGATTCTAGTTTAAGTTGTGGTCCAGAGCTAGAGGTAAGTGATGATAGAGTGAATGAAGGGATCTTGGTGATGGAAAAAGGTAAAAAAACAAAGGTGGTACACCAAGATGAACTGTTGCTTCTCTTGGGAGAACAAGAGCATGAGGTTAGGTTTGCTAATTGTAGTCCTATATATTTTGGAAGCTTAGATGATACCCATGTCATGGATTGCATATCTAGAAAATCTTTATGGCTTTCCCAGCTATCTTCAAAGCTTTCAAGTGAACTTTCAGACAGGAATGTTCAAAATTTTGGGGAGTATCTTCAAGTTGAATCGTTTACACTGTCCATTTGCTCAAAGGAAAGTTGCCCTTACCGTACTACAAACAGAATTGAAAATGAATCTGCTGCAGCATTCTACTGCTGTAGTTGGCTAGTCACAGATGAAGTCCTCGCATGGCAAATCATTTCCATCTTGGAGAAGCATGATCTCAGTTCAACATGAAGGGGCCTATTATGCATGGTTTCCTTACATAATTAACATGGAAGCTGTAATTCTACATGAGATTAGCTCAATTCATGACTTGTTTGGCAAAGGAAATGATCTGCTTATCACGAGTACTCCGGGTTGACGTTCATGTTCATAGTCGTATACCAAATCTGGAGGTTTATGTTACGAATTGTTGGTTCTGAAAGATTTGAATATGGTTGAAACTGGCATCGATGTAAAATTGCAAGCGGATTCGCGAACAGTGATGAGTTATTGACATCGGAGTTCTCAGGTTAATATGTTTATTTGTTTTATTTGCTCTATAGTCCCATTGTCTATGAAGAGTTCACAGTTTGTATTTCCGTTATTACCAAACGTCTAGCATTCGTTCCAAGATTTTCTTACACAATGGAAATGGAATATGGGCTGCTTCAAACTCATTTTCATAGAAGACTTGATGAAACGAATGTTGAAAACCTAAGAACTAGGTAGGTACCTACCCTTTCTAGAAGGCTTTTTTTCTTCTCTCCCAACTAGTTGTAAGTTCACAATCTCTTCCCTTTCTTTGTGATGAAGAACAATTTGAAAGAAAAAAAATATAATATTTGAAACACAAATGACTTTAAAGACTTTGAATACTAATTTGTGAGAAAAGTATTCATTTAGAGCCATCATGTTTTGCTTTTCTAGAAGAAGCAATCATTATCTTTGGAGTCTTAATTGGCGCTTTGCTTGCTTTTTCTAATATGTTAGCAATTGAAAGTATATATATATATATATATATATATGAATGTGACACTCCGGGAAAGCAAGATTTAAAAGAAATGAAAGTTACTACCTATATCAACCAGGTATACTTTTTTATGGCTCAAATCACGGGAACTTGAATTGAATAGACTATGATTGATGAGAAAGTGAAAATTTAATTTACCCATTTCTCAAATTATGTCCGACCTTTCTTGCTTTTTAGACTCTTTTTCCATTTCCTTTTGGTATTCTAAGATTGGAATCGTTCTTCCATAGCAACTTCAAATATTTTATTTTCCTCGGACTTCAAAGTCTCAATACAAACCTTAACCCATACTATTTGATATAATTAATCACAGGATCAAATTGCTACGTCAACAAAAGAAAAAAACAAATGATGATTATTTGTTAGTCATGTAAATTGAACTAAATTTGCTGTAATTGAAAATTATTTTTAACAGG
The DNA here is from genome assembly GCF_002738345.1 of Cucurbita maxima. Taxonomy (NCBI): domain Eukaryota; kingdom Viridiplantae; phylum Streptophyta; class Magnoliopsida; order Cucurbitales; family Cucurbitaceae; genus Cucurbita; species Cucurbita maxima. The sequence continues at coordinate 1,733,225 of NW_019272025.1, read as the reverse complement.
TTTCTTGATTTTACAACCTTTCCTTGCTTTTTTTTCCTTAAAAAAATGAGATTATCATCTCACATGTAGACGGTCTCATGGGATCCTATGGGATCCGTAGCATATACTGATATAAGCCAAACATCAATCATACAATATACTTCAATGAAGATGTGAAAAAAATGCTGTCAAAATTATCAAAAAAAATGAAGTTTTATTGTTAAAAATTTTGAGTGGACCATAACATAGAGTTTAAAGTATACATAGTGGCTAATTATGGTCATAAAATATAAATACAACTCTTGAAATGTCTCAGGTCAAGAGTTTAATTTCGAGGCTATATAAAGTTATGTATGTTGTATTTATAAGTAGACTTGGAAAATGTAGTAAAATAAGGATTTGTGCTTTCTTTAGCCTTGACTAAGGTTCTTTGCAATTCTACGTAATTTAAGTTGCATGTAGAATCATTCAAGCTTGACATGATCAATCTTGCTTGTGGAGTGATTCGAATCTCAAATAAGTGTTTTTACCTTAAGAAATTTGATCAACAAGATAATCTTAATCTTATTTTCATTGTAGTTGATTCCATATCATTTAGTATCAGACCTTTTCCTTGTGCTGATTTCTTATCATTTGGTATCAGAACTTTTCGTCTGGCTGATTTCCTTATCAGATACCGTTAACCATCTATAACTTTCTTGTCCCTATCTGAAAAATATGGTTTGAAAGATGTATTTCAATAATTCATCAAATCAAAGTTCACTTACCTTGATAACAAAAATTCCAACATGTACAAGGTTCGTGTAGCTCCCAATTGCTTAGTCCTAATTCCAATGAAGTTTAATTTCACTACCAATAATTATACCATAAAAATAGCAAATCTAGAATTCATTCAAGCCATCCGATCTATGATAATGGGGAAGAGACGATGATATGGAATCAACTCAAGAGAAAACTTTGATACCAAATGATAAGGAATCAACGCAACGAAAGTAAAATTCAGATTACCTTGTGAGCTCTGATACCAAATGATAAGGAGTACTACAAGGAGAGTATCACTCCATAAGTAAGATCGATCATGTCAAGCTTGAATGATTTTAAACATGTAATCGAAACTACGAATAATTGCAAAGAAACTTAGCCCTTAGCCCTTACCTACAAAAAGCACAAATGTTTTTTAGTTAAAATTTTCTATGTCTTTTTACAAAGATAACAAACGTAACTTATATGGGCTCAAAATGAACCCTTAACCTTACCTAGGCATTTAAAAAGTTGCACCTTTTATATTTTTATGGTCATAACTCGCCACTATATATACTTTATGACCATGATTGATGTCTTGGTACAGAGCTTTCCCATTCTATAAACCTCCTACAAAATGTACATTGTTCTGCTCACGATATTGCACATATTCAAGCTCACAAGAAGTAATGTTATCGTTTTGAGACCATTTCGATGAGTCAATTTTCAAATTCACTTTTCGTCAGAATTTCATCTATTTCTTTACAAATTTCTTGACATTGGCTAGAAAAGAAATACTAAAATGATTCCTATGTTCTAGAAAATCTAAGAAAATCATTAAATTTTCTTCTCATTTATTCTGCTTTTGTTGCCATTATTATTTTCGTTAAAAATTAAATAACAAAATATTTTAGTGAGTACCCATTTTTTAAAAAAATCAATTAAAACTGCCCCAAAGTAATTGTGAATAGAACAAAATAAATAATAATAATAATAATAATAAAAGTAAATAATAATAATAGGGAGAAAAATTGAGTGGTAGAGTATAGATAGAGTGAATATAATATTATAACAAACAATATTTGGATCGAATAATCCAACCAATATGAAATAGTATTGACATGTTTTTAATTTAAGTTTTACAACCAAATATAATTTAGAAACAATGAAATGTGGAATTTGATTTTTCGGGAGGAAATTAAGTTTATGTTCAAAATAAGTGAAATCTCGATATAAGTGAGAACGAATTGGAAGGATGAAAACAAGCAAATTTGGAACTAGATAGAAATTTGGCAAAGGCTAACAAAGTAAGTGGTCTTATTATTGACTCGGCCAGACGACTTACCTTATGTATGATGACCTTGCCCAGTGACCTTTGCACGTGTCATTTATGATTTATGCTATATGATGATGTAATGATATTGCATGATGATGTGATGATGTTATATAATGATGTGATGATGTTATATGATAATATGACGACGTTATATGATGTTGTATGATGATGTGATGTGTTATATGATGATGAGACGACGTTATATGATGATATGATGATGTATATGATGATATGAGATGATGAGATGATGATAATGATGCATGATAACATGACGATGTAAGATGTATGATGATGAGATGATTTAATATGATGTTATTCCATATTAAGATGATGTGCATGTATTAAATGTCATAATGCATTATGATGACGATTTTTCTAAGATACAACCCTAGTTAATATTAATGATGATGATCATATGAAAGCCAAAACATGCATGTTACTTAGAGTAATATGAAGACGAGTATATGATTGTGTCATAAAGATGATTTAAAGATAAAAACTATAGAAACCTCATGCATTTTGTGTATACATATACCTCGGGTTACTCTCCATTTATGATGATGAGTACGGACGCGGACACTAAGATGATGATGATGATGATGATGATGATCTTGCTTTGCATGATACTCAAAGATCTACTAACCTCTGGATGTCGCTACGGACAATTAGCTCGACTATGATGAATCTAGGGGGGTGTGAACCGTCTGGGGATCCACACTCACACGTGTGGGTCATGTGTAAGGAAGTACTACACATCCAATTTTGTTCAGATTGAAGCCCTCCCCTATGATGGTTTTAACAATAGGTCCCTAGATCATGAGTTGCATGTGTTTGCATTTCCTGACCCCAATAGTGGGGTCACTTACTCAGTATTTCTTAAAATACTCTAGCCGTGTGCTACTTCTATTCCAGGTAAAGAAAAGACAGCCGCTAATGAATGTATCGCAAGTAGAGACCATGACACATGCATAGGATATTAGTATTTCATTTTCTTAGATTCAAGATAGTATAAGGTGTTCTTAGATTTCTTTATATTGTTTTAAAGATACTTTCAAACACGTAAGTCCATGACAATGTTTTAATATGAATTTTTAAATGTTTAGTTATGCATAAGATCCTAAACTATAATGGCAGTAGCAACTTTAAGTTATTAGAAATCTAGAGTCGCTACCAATCGAATAACATGAATTCCAAACTCTCATTAAGGTCACACAATTTCATCGTTGGGTCCACTAATAGGTCAATTCGTCCTTCCCATTGCAAACTAATGATCCTCTCATCAATAGGTCACATAATTTTAGTGCTTGGTCGGTTAACAGGTCAATCCCGACATGGGTACATGTCAAACCTAACACATTACACCTTTTCTATTGGGTTGTTACATGCATCACCATGCAAAATTAGTTTTTATAATACACAACAAATGGGGTTTAATCAAGATCTTTGAGTTGTGTCACGATTAGAACATGGATGTTGCATTTGTGTTGATTCATTTTCTTATTATTCTTCTTCAATGCATACATCACTCTTACACAAGTGGGAATAGACCACCACCAACCAAAACATTACAAATTTAAGCATCATTACATATTTCATGATGAAAACACAAAGAGATTTGGAAGAACTCAACCCAAATTCATATGTGGAATATGGTGACGTTTGAAGAAGCACTTTAAAACCCTAATGTCCTCTCCAAAGTGGGTCTAGCATGTCTCATATAATTTTGAGTGGCATCATCTCAAACCCTCTACTTCAAACATAATGAAGCTCAACCCACAACTTTATATCCACCACAAAGTGTTTCTCATATGAAATTATTACTTCTTGGCCAACAAAAAGACACCATGTTGTTTTGTGTCATATTCACTACTAACTTTGGTCCCTCCTTCTTACCAAACATGAGTGTGTTCCACCTCACATTCTAAATGGAGTTTGGTAGAGATTCTATATGTGTTCTCTTTATTATATTATGCTTTAAATACTTAAAGTTTAAGCTCCTCAAACATGGGTGCTTAGATACATCCATCTCGTGAGTCTCACAACATGAGAAAAGGTTTTATATTATTTTGGTCATGGAACGTTTTAGGGTCGTAAATTTTCAAAATGTCTATTTGACCCTTGATTTTTAAGATCATTTAATTTTGGTCTAAATCTTTATCTTATGTCGGACTAATGTGACCTGAAGTCATGTGTGAAATCCCAGTCTGGTGTACCAGTGAGGACGCTGGCCCCGAAGGAGGTGGATTGTGAGATCCCATATCTGTGAGACATTTTTTATATGAGTGTGGAAATCTCTCCCTAGTCGATACGATTTAAAGCATTGAAGAAGTCCGAAAAAAAAAGTCTAGAGAAGACAATATGTACTAGCGGTGTTACATTAAGCTTAAGTTGCTTAATAATAGTTATACAAAAAGAATGTTTTTTTTTAGAGTAAAAAAAAAATTAAACATTAGAAATTAAAATAATATTTAATAATTGAAAAAACGGTTTGATTTATAGATGTCTAATCAAATGTGTATTTTCTAAATAATAAATAAATTAATTAAAAAAAAAGAAGGTAAGTTTTGAATATGATAAAAATATTTTTTAAAAAGAAAAAAAGTGCTTAAATATTTTATTTTCTATAATAATATTTATGTAATTTTGAGTATAATAATAATTAATTTTTATTAAAAAAATATTGTCGTGTTCGAATTGGATGACTTCCATTATATCATCATAACTACTAATAAAATCTATGAATAATGTACTTTTCAGCCGCCTCTATTTCAAGGATGAATCGATGATGATAAATTTAAATACTAAATTATAAATTTTTTATACATTTAATAAAAATATATTCGGTTATTATAATAATAATAATGATTATTATAATGTATAAAGGTTTGGACCAAAGTGTTTATTATATGTTATAGGTATAGAGGTGAGGTGTGACATAAATATAATTGATTAGATCATGAAAATTTTATGCTTGGAATATGGGAATTTTGAGATTATTTAAGGGTTAAATTGAAACGTGGAATCTTATGATTGGTTGCTATTTTGTGGGGTGGTGGTAGTTGAAAAGTCCACTTATTATTATTATTTTCTTTTTCAAAATAAATATCCAAGGAATCATTATAATAATCAAAATAGGCTTAATATTTTAATATTATTGTTAAAATTTATATATATTAATTTAAATCTAACTCCATTGGAACATTATTTAATTAAAAAATAATTAAATAAAGGATCGGTAGCAGCAATAAATTTTAAAAATTAAATTTATAGGATAAAAAGATGAAAAAAGATAATCACAAATTAATTAGGTAAATAAAGTAAGAAAAATAACTTTGAAATTAATAAACTTTTCTGAAAGTTAGAATTTCACGGATTAGAATTTCAAACAATTTAAATTTTACCATATTTATGCTGTAAAATGAAAAAAAAAATGTTACTAGTTCGAATAAAATTTAATAGAATAGGTGGCGAGTAATAGTTAGAGATTAATGAATATTTTTTATTTTTTGTAATTAACTCGAGCACAATAACACGTCAATATTTTAAAAATAATTTAATTGAAGATGACTAAGCACAATAACACGTCAATATTTTAAAAATATGGTAAGGTTAGAAAGGTTTTGCACCATTCCCTAAATTAACCGATGTGGGATTGGGCTTCCCCAAAAGGCCTCATACCAATGAAGAGTGTATTCTTAAATTAAAGATCATGACCATTCCCTAAATTAACACCGATGTGGGACTTTCATCATCCAACACCTCCCCTCGAACAAAGCACGTCTCCCCTTAATCGAGGATTTGCCAATCTATTGGCACGGCTAAGTTTAGGGCATGGCTCTGATACCATGTTAGATGAACACGACTTTTCACAATGATATGATATTGTCCACTTTGAGCATAAGCTCTCATGGCTTTGCTTTGGGCTTCCCCAAAAAGCTTCATACCAATGAAGAGTGTATTCTTAGATTATAAGATCATGACCATTCCCTAAATTAACCGCTGTGGGACTTTCATCATTCAACACACCCCATCTTAATTTTTAAGGGCGTATTCGTGTCGGATTGGATTAAAAAATATATATATTTTTAACTCAACCTAACTTTTATGGTATAAGCTGGTCGAGTTCTTAAATCATATTGTAACTGTAGTTAGGTTATTAAAAAAAATATTGCGTAAAAATCTCTTAATAGAAACCATCCACGCCCCTTCAAAAAACTCCTTCAATCACCCAATATCTTCCCCATTCCCTATTCTGCAATAGACACACACTCGCAGATATGAAACTCGTCGGTGCGTCTCCATCTTTGAATTGGTTATGCATCGATAAGTAACCTCCATAATTAGGTTAAATATAATACACACGCCAAACAAAAAGGTATAGTAAAATCGAGAGATCCAAAATCGTTCAAAACCAGACCAGATACTTTAAAATCAAATCATAAAATACTGGAACAATTTTCATACACGCATATAAATAATTTTACATTACAGAGCTCCAAAACATTCTCGAGCACAGAGATGAGTATTGTTACAGGTTTTCATGCGTGCAAAAAATATCTCATAAGTCAAAGTTAATATCTATACTAACATAATGCACTTTACTTTTCAGTGCCTCAATCATAGGAACTTTTATATTATCTAACTTTATATGAATTTTGTTAAGATACATGTGAGTAAAGACAAAATATGTTACAAGAATTAATATTATCGGTGGGAATAGCCTTCCCTCTTTAGAAATGAAAGAAGTAAATAACGTGACTATACAGTGTAGTAATTAAATATAAAAATCAACTTATTTGTAATGAACAAAAATCAACTTAAAAGATAAATTATTTTAGTAAAAGTCAATGGTAAATATATATATATTTATTGACTAACCTCCTATTAATATTATTATCCAAAATAAATAAATAATTAATTAAAAAAAGGAAATCAAATAAACAATTTTGAAGCAGCCATTATATAAAAAAGAATAAAATAATAATAATAATATATTAAACAAATTAATTTGGTGAAGCTGATCGCGCAGAAGAAGGCAGCCAAAATAAGGAACAATTGAACCTCAAGACACAGCAGCTCAATATGAAGTCAAATCAGGAGCTGCCACGTGGAAAGTCAAAGACAGATGAAGTAAGCGCAGACGTCAATATATATATATATTTTTCTTATTTTAAATAATAATAATTAATTAATTAAATAATTTGGGTTTTAAAATCCATGGCTTCTAGAATTGCTCACGCCAAAGGATTCGGTGCTTTTAACACACAAAATCAAATCCAAACTCTAAATTAAATATTAATTCCTTAAAATTTTCAAATGAAATTATTAAAATAAGGAAATTTGGTTAAAAGTCTTCGTCATCAATGCAAATATTTAAGCCCTTACGCTTGCTCATAACACCTTTTTTAAAATAATATATTTTTCTATTTTAAATTTCATATTTTCAAAAAAATAATTTAATAAATTAAAAAATAATTAGGGTCGAAATTCAAACATTTATCCGTTTAAAGGATAAAATAGACAGTAAATTTAAAATTTGTATTTATTTTATTTTTAAAAAATAGATGAATTCAAATCCGTTAAAAACAAATAGGATTTGTAGCGTGGCTTTACAAGATTCATAGCATTTAAGAAAGTTGACCAAGTAATTTCAATCTTTTATTATTTTTTTTTTTAAAAAAAAAGCATCCAAACTAGAGATGTGATTTTACCAATTTAACCCCAAGAAGATTCTTTTGAAACACAAATACTTTAATTAAAAAATTGAATAATCAAAATATATATATATATTTTTAATAAGTAGTTGACTCTTCTTTTTTAAATTATTATTATTATTATTTATAAAATAACACTAACTTATTGAGCTAGATATATCAACTATTTGTTATAAGTGATTTATGTAAAATAATTACTTATATTTATTTATAAAATTTAAAATTTTAATTTATGTCGTTTTTTTAGGATCTTGTTTTTTTTATACCATAATTGTCAAACCTACGGACGTTAATATATATAAATAAATAAATAAAATAAAATAAAATTTATGTTTTTTTTTTTTTTTTTTTTTTTGGGTAAAGGAGTTGGGTGAATTTGTAAGGATAAAATAAGATAAAAAGAATGTCAATTTAGTTAATACTTTTTAAATATGACATTAATATTCTGTTATTTAATATATTTTAATTATTTCATTAAAAAAATGAAATAATAAAGACAAGTTCATTAAGAATGACTTTATTTCCACATGCAAATAATGATTCTCTGTTGCTTCATAAATAAGATAATAATAATAATTTTAAATAATGAAATAAAAACCTTAAATATTCTCTTTTTTTTTAATACCTTAAAAGTTAAATAAATATAGTATTTTATGTCTAATTCCTGAAAAAAGAAAATTCCTTAAAATTTAAATAAATATATTCTATTGCTCCATAAATTTTTTTAATTCTGTTTAGAGTAATTTTGGTCATTTTTTCAAAAAAATGACTGATTACCGTAAATGTTATTGTTATGACTTTGATACTATGTTAGACGAACACGATTCTCCACAATGGTATGATATTGTTCACTTTAGCATAAGCTCTCATGACTTTGCTTTGGACTTCACCAAGACGTCTCATTCCAATGGAGATAATATTATTTGTTTATAAACTCAGGATCATTCCTTAAATTAGCGATACTTTTATCATCCAACAATTATTATTATATTTTTTTTTTACTGCTCTTACACTTACCATAACATTTACGTTTTTGTCAGGGTGACGTTTAATGTTTTAAAATGATAAATTTCTTAAAATTTAAAATTTCTCAAACTTCGTCTACTTTTAAAAGTAGAAACATTCTTTGAACCGGGTGAGACTTACCAGTGGTTTGCCTATACAAAATATTATTGGATTTATTAGGAAAATGGAAATTATAAAAAAAAATATTTAAAATAAATAAATAAATAAATAAAAGTTTGGTAAATTAAGAACTTTTATTAGATTGAAATTAAAATGATTAGATTTAAGAGGGTCTTTCCATTTTAGTCTACACATTTCGTATCATGTTTGCAGCGCAAGCCAGGGGTTTACACATATGATGTTCATGGCGCCACCGAATGTGGACTTTTTTTAATTCAACTCTCTCTCTTTCTCTTCTAATATGATTCAAAATTTCATCTTTTTCTTTCCTTGTTCTTCCACACCTATAAGTACACCAAACCCACTTCACATTTCTCTCAAAATCTCTACTTTTTCTTCATTTTCCCTTCTTTGAAGGAGAAACAGAGTTTGCTCTGTTTTTATGATTGGTTTTTTTTCAAGGGTTTTAAAACAGAGTGTTGAAGATGGACAATGGAGAGATTTACAGAGTGAGCAGTACGCGTATGAACAGCTCAACTATATGGAGGAACAGCGCCATGGATGTGTTTTCGAAATCTTCTCGTGATGAAGATGATGAAGAAGCTCTTAAATGGGCTTCCATTGAAAGGCTTCCTACTTATTTACGTGTTAGGAGAGGGATTTTGTCTCTTGAAGGTGAATCTGCTAGAGAAATTGATGTTCAAAATCTGGGTTTGTTGGAGCGGAGGAACATCTTGGAACGGCTTGTCAAGATCGCTGAGGAAGATAATGAAAGATTCTTACTCAAATTGAAGAACCGAATGGAAAGGTATTGTTTGTTTATGAAATGGGTTATGTTTTTTTTTGGTGTTTTGTTGAATAGGAAGGTGGGTTTTGTAGAGTTGGGCTTGATCTTCCTGCCATTGAAGTTCGATTTGAGCATTTGAATGTTGAAGCAGAGGCTCATACAGCCGACAGAGCTTTACCAACCGTTTTCAACTTTTCTCTCAACATGCTTGAGGTAGCTTTCTTTCCTTGTTCTTACAGCTTTTTATGGCTAAAACTTCTCATATTTTCACTCTCTTTCAAGGGGTTTCTGAGCTACTTTCATATCATCCCAAATAGAAAGAAACATCTATCAATTCTTCATGATGTTAGTGGAATCATCAAGCCAGGAAGGTTGTTATTGATATTGATATTGGTATTGATTTGATATTAACAATCATGAAATGCTATTACCTTAAGCTTTTGATTCCATGACATTTGCAGAATAAGTCTTCTTTTGGGGCCGCCGAGCTCCGGCAAGACGACGTTACTTCGAGCATTATCCGGAAAACTTGGGAATGATCTTAAAGTAAGACAGAAAAATCCCATCTCTCAAAAGATTTTGATTCTAAATTTGAGCTGATTGTGGTTGGTTGTGTGTATTTGACAGGTTTCTGGGAGAGTTACTTATAATGGACATGGAATGAATGAGTTTGTTCCACAAAGAACGTCAGCTTACATTAGCCAACAAGATCTTCACATTGGAGAGATGACTGTAAGAGAAACGTTATCATTTTCAGCGAGATGTCAAGGAGTTGATCAACGTTATGGTGAGTTTACAACACCGTTAGTGTTTTGTTCATGAAATTCTTATGAAGTTATTGTAAATCCCAACATTTTTTTCTCTGTAGATATGTTAACAGAGCTATCAAGGAGAGAAAAGGCTGCAAACATTAAGCCTGACCAAGATCTTGATATCATCATGAAGGTTGATATTCAAATTCAATATCCATTTTGGGTTTGGCTTGTCTTGTGTTAATATCATTGGGATTTTGCAGGCGGCTGCTTTAGGAGGACAAGAGACCAACGTTGTGACAGATTATGTTCTTAAGGTGAAAACTTGTTGTAATAATAATCAAACAATGTCTGTGTGTAATCTTATGATTGTTTAAACAAAACAATGCAGATTCTTGGACTAGAAATCTGTGCTGATACAATGGTGGGAGATGAAATGTTTAGAGGCATCTCTGGTGGGCAAAAGAAGAGGGTAACGACCGGGGAGATGCTGGTCGGACCGGCTAGAGCTATGTTCATGGACGAGATATCGACAGGATTGGACAGTTCAACGACGTACCAGATTGTTAATTCATTGAGACAATCCATTCAAATTCTGAATGGAACTGCATTGATATCTCTTCTTCAACCTGCCCCTGAAACTTATGATCTGTTTGATGATATAATTCTGATATCAGATGGACAAGTTGTGTATCAAGGTCCACGCGAAAACGTGCTCGAGTTCTTCGAACATATGGGATTCTCTTGCCCTCAGAGGAAAGGAGTAGCGGATTTCTTACAAGAAGTAAGCTGATTTGGAGTTTGGCTGTCCTGTTTTTGAATGGATCTGTTTTGGTTTTGTGATGGAAAGTGTTTTATAGGTGACCTCAAGGAAAGATCAAGAACAGTATTGGGCTAAGAGAGATGAGCCTTATAGATTCATCGATGTGGGAGAATTTTCTGAAGCATTTCAATCGTTTCATGTGGGGAAGAAGCTTGGTGATGAACTTGCTATTCCATTTGACAAATCTAGAAGTCATCCAGCTGCTTTAACAACAAAAAGATATGGTGCTAGCAAGAAGGAACTGTTGAAAGCATGCATTTCAAGGGAGTTTTTGCTGATGAAAAGGAACTCATTTGTGTACATTTTTAAGTTAGTTCAAGTGAGTATGAGTTGCATAGTTCATGTCTTTATCCACTATGTCTGAAAGAACATGTTTGACACAATGTTTGTTCATTTTTCAGCTGATTATCATGTCTTTCGTGGCAATGACGTTGTTTTTACGAACGGAAATGCACCGGAGGACGACGGATGACGGATTAGCTTACATGGGGGCGATGTTCTTTGCAATTTTGATAATCATGTTCAATGGTTTCTCTGAGCTAGCTTTGACAATCCTGAAACTTCCTGTGTTCTACAAGCAAAGGGACTTGCTGTTCTTTCCGGCTTGGGCATATTCACTTCCCACATGGATTCTTAAGATCCCTATTTCAATTGTTGAAGTAGGAATTTGGGTAGCAATGACTTACTACGTAATCGGATTCGATCCAAACGTCGAAAGGTGAGGCAAAATGAAGAACATTCAACACCAAATTTGATGATTACCTGCTTGATAACATTAGGCTACATGATGAACTTGCAGATTCTTCAAGCAGTTTCTGTTGCTGTTGTGTGTGAACCAAATGGCGTCGGCTCTATTTCGTTTAATCGCGTCGTTAGGACGAAATCTCATCGTTTCAAATACATTTGGATCATTTGCTTTACTAACAGTTCTTGTTTTGGGTGGATTCATCTTATCTCGAGGTTTGATTCCAGTAACCAATGTGTTTTCAATGCCATTTCATCAGAAAAATTACTGATATACACAACTTTGCTTCCCTTTGTGTTTAGAAAACATTCATCCCTGGTGGATTTGGGGTTACTGGATCTCTCCAATGATGTATGCACAAAATGCTATAGGTGTTAATGAGTTTCTTGGCCATAAGTGGAGTCATGTAAGTGATTTATGCAAACAAAATGCTCAAAACTAACAACTATAGCACTGACTCTCGTCTTTGTCGTCGTTGTTGTTGTTGCAGTTGGCGCCGAACTCGACTGAATCACTCGGAGTTGTGGTCCTTAAAGCACGTGGGATCTTCCCAGAAGCTAGATGGTATTGGATTGGGGTTGCAGCTACAATTGGATATATTTTGCTATTCAATTTTCTTTTCACTATCGCGTTGAAGTACCTCGATCGTAAGTAGTCGAAGCTCGACTTGTTATGCACTCAAACATGTCTTGATTATGATATTTGAGTTTGAATTTTGTAGCTTTTGGGAAGCCTCAGGCTGTACTGTCCTCCAAAGAGAGCTCAACTGAGAAAAGTGTGAAGAAATCTGAAGATGTTCAAGAAGGAAATAGCACTTATAATGCAGAGAGGAGTGAGAATGAGGTTAGTTTATCATCAAGAACATCATCTGCAAGAGTTGGAAGCATTAATGAAGCTGATAGGAACAAGAAGAGAGGAATGGTTCTTCCTTTCGAACCGCATACGATCACGTTCGACGAAATTCGATATGCAGTAGACATGCCACAGGTATATATATATGACATGATATGATATGATATGATATTCTAAGACATGAACAACTATTTACACCACTCTGATGTGCTAATGTCATACATAGGAAATGAAATCACAAGGCGTTACTGAGGACCGACTCGAGCTTTTGAAGGGTGTGAGCGGTTCGTTTAGGCCCGGAGTTCTAACAGCCCTGATGGGTATCAGTGGTGCTGGAAAAACAACTCTTATGGATGTGTTAGCTGGGAGAAAAACTGGTGGATACATAGATGGAAACATCACCATTTCCGGGTATCCTAAAAATCAAGAAACATTTGCTCGGATTTCGGGATATTGTGAACAAACTGATATACATTCTCCGCACGTTACGGTCTACGAATCACTTGTTTACTCGGCGTGGTTGCGGTTGCCTCCTAATGTTGATAATGCTACCAGAAAGGTGAAGTTCAACACATTCCTTTTCACTTTTTTTCTCACCAATTTTGATTTGATCATGTGCAGAGCCTGTTTTGTTTATGATTTGCAGATGTTTGTTGAGGAAGTTATGAATCTTATTGAGCTCAACCCAATAAGAGATTCAATTGTTGGATTGCCTGGAGTCAATGGACTTTCAACTGAGCAACGCAAGAGATTAACCATAGCTGTTGAACTTGTTGCAAATCCATCTATAATATTCATGGATGAACCAACCTCTGGTCTTGATGCTCGAGCAGCAGCCATCGTAATGAGAACGGTCAGGAACACGGTCGACACAGGCCGAACCGTCGTCTGCACCATTCACCAACCAAGCATCGATATATTCGATGCTTTTGACGAGGTATAATATAATAAACTACTCTCTCAATCACAACACTCCAAATAGCTGATCATTTCAGATCATGTTCTCTTTTAGCTCTTCTTGTTAAGACGTGGAGGTGAAGAGATATACGTCGGTCCCATTGGTCGACATTCGATCCATTTAATCGACTACTTCGAGGTATCGTTTCATATCCTATAAAAACTTCCATTTTCAAGCCGAAAAACATCTAACAAGCCTTTCATACAATTCATTACAGAGAATTGAAGGAGTTCCAAAGATCAAAGATGGCTACAACCCTGCAACATGGATGCTTGAAGTCACCACAGCATCTCAAGAAGCAAATCTTGGAGTGAACTTCAACACATTATACAAAGAATCAGAGCTTTTTAGGTAAGTAAATGGCAACCATTATGATCTTAACACAAAAAATGCAAGAATTTGAAGTATGAACAAACAAAATTATGCAGGAGAAACAAGGATTTGATCAAACAACTAAGTGTTCCAAGTGAAAACTCCAAAGAGTTGTATTTTCCCACTAAATACTCCCAATCTTTCGTGGTTCAATGCATTGCTTGCCTATGGAAACAACATCTTTCGTATTGGAGAAACCCATCATACAGTGCTGTGAGATTCTTGTTCACAACAATCATAGCCTTGATGTTTGGAACGATCTTCTGGGATCTTGGATCCAAGAGGTAAAAGAAACACATAAACATTCCCTTAATGAACTGATACTCAACTTTAAAAATTGATATCATATTGGCTATTTCAGAGACACCCAGCAAGATCTTTTCAATGCCATGGGCTCCATGTATACTGCTGTTCTATTCGTTGGAGTACAAAACGCCACATCAGTTCAACCAGTTGTGGCCATTGAAAGAACTGTGTTTTATAGAGAAAAAGCAGCAGGAATGTACTCAGCATTGCCATATGCTTTTGGACAGGTAACTAAAATGAACTATCGATAACTATAATGTCCCACATTGGTTGGGGAGGAGAACAAAACACCCTTTATAAGGGTGTGGAAACTTTCTCCTAGCATACGTGTTTTAAAAACCTTGAAGGAAAGCTCGATAGGGAAAGCCCAAAAAGGACAATATCTGTTAGGAGTGGACTTGGACTGTTACAAATGGTATCAAAGCCAAACACCCAACGATGTGTCAGCCCTCTCGCTATTCCCCGAAGAGGAGTAGACATGAAGCAATGTGCCAATAAGAACGCTGGTTCCCAAAGGGGGTGGATTGTGATGTCCCACATTGGTTGGGGTGGAGAACAAAACACCCTTTATAAGGGTGTGGAAACCTTCTCCTAGCAGATGCGTTTTAAAAACCTTGAAGGGAAACTCGAAAGGAAAAGCTCAAAGAGGATAATATATGCTAGCGGTGGACTTGGGTTTTACAATAACCTTTCGGTTTAGAAAAGAATATACGAATTTGAGTTTCCTTTTTTTTTTTTTTGATGCAGGTTGTGATTGAACTTCCATATATATTCATCCAAACAATTGTGTATGGAGTTATAGTGTATGGAATGATTGGATTTGAGTGGACTGCAGCTAAGTTCTTTTGGTACATTTTCTTCATGTACTTCACTCTTTTGTACTTCACATTTTATGGGATGATGACTGTGGCTGTAACCCCTAACCACAACATTGCTGCCATTGTTTCATCTGCTTTCTATGGCTTTTGGAACCTGTTTTCCGGGTTCATCATCCCTCGAACGGTGAGTCCGTTTCTTTTCCTTTTGATATCACATTCGAAACGATCGAACGTAACGTTCTAACATATTTTTTATCAGAAAATCCCAATATGGTGGAGATGGTACTATTGGATATGCCCTGTGGCATGGACACTCTATGGGTTGGTGACATCCCAATTTGGGGACATAGAAGACCGAATGGACTCGAACCAAACCGTGGCGGAGTTTGTGAGAAGTTACTTCGGGTACAAGCATGACTTTTTGGGGATTGTTGCAGCAGTTCATGTGGGGTTTACAGTGTTATTTGGGTTCATCTTTGCGTTCTCTATCAAGTTCTTTAATTTCCAAAATAGGTGATTCAAAACAATAAACACTTTAGTAATGTTGTGAGGAATGATATGAAAGTGTAGCCTATTCAACTATTTTTTGTTCTTTTACTCATTAAGCTTGTAAACAAATAAATGTTTTGTGTTCTCTAAATATATAATAAAATATTTTTTATTTAATTAACTACTCGTTCCTCTGACATTGGGGTTGATAATTCATCTTGTGACTCATTTCTTCGGTCAAGCGTTCTTCGTACGTCAATCAATCTATCAAGGATCGCTCTATCATTGTTTGATTTTTTGTTGTCCAAGCACAAAAGAAATTATATATTTACTTATCGTCTTTTTGCTCTTGATAACACATGTTTTATGATCTTCAACGCGATGTCGCTGTCACCTATATGGGAGTCTTATCTTTACCTATATTACCCACAAGGTATCTTAATTTGAGCAATTTGGGGTTAATTGAGCTTAAACGCCTCCAATAAGGTCAAAAACAACTCTAGAATGGTCGAAAATGTAGGAAACAGTAGCAAATATCCTATACCAAGCTGAATAAGTAATCAAGTTGAGTCAAGAGTCGAGCCGAATTGTTTGAGCCGAGCGTAGAGAGATCGATTGAGCCATACGCAAGTAGTTGTATAACGCCCCCTAATTTTCTTGCCTAAATTAGAGACGTCACTACACGTTTGTCTTAATTCACATATGCAGAGATTTGAAATAAAACATTTGCAAATGAAGACATGGACTTACCCATTTAATTTTCAACCAGAAAATAAAAATAACATAGTTTTTGAACACGAAATATACAAAAACCACCTATCAACTATTAAAATGAAAATCATTGCATACTATTGTCTTATCTTGTTCGCCAAGTAACTATCCACGCCTGTACCTGAACAAAGTTCATAACCTAACTCAACTCAATCGTTATTTTCGAGTTGGATCAGGTTGGATAGTCGATCTATTTTTTTTAATTATTTAAAAAATCATATATATCTAAAGGTTAACAAAATCTCAAATATAAAATTCTATGGGTTACAAACATCAAATATTTTTAATATTTATAATAATTTTAAAAATAGAATTAGGTTGGGTTGTAGTCGTAATGGTTGAGTTGACTCAATCAAAAAATGTCAACTCATTGACCGAATTTTCGATTTTTCAAAAAATCCATCCGAGCTCAAACACAAAGAGATCTAACCAACCCGACATTTATAATTTAAGTTAAGTTATCCAAATTAATTGAATTTTTTTATACATTTATGATGCTATTGTTTAAGATAGACTTCAGTATAATATTAATTATTATAGAGATTTTATTTTATAATAATGACAAATCAAAATTTTGACTTCGAACATTCCAATTTCTTCCGCCGCAATTCACGGAGTCTTGTCATTTCTATTTTATTATATTCATAATTATTCTCACACGCCACGTCATCACCCTCTCAATTTTTTTTTTTTTTTTTGAATTATTTTTTCATATTTTATTATACATTCTCATATAAAGACAAGAATTTCCAGGTATTATTCTTAAATCATCGTCCTTTATGTTGTAGTAATTAAATCTTCATTTTTTGTCTTCCAAATGCTATACTATATAGTTTATTAAGCTCATATATATGTATTCCCATAAATATCAATATATAATCATTTTATACTTTGTTTAGGTACACCTACAGCTCGGAAGTCCACCGTTGCAATAGACTAGACAATCTCGGCCTTATCGTACATAACATACCGACAATCAGAACAACAACTCGTCATTCGACTTAGCTTGTTGTTGAAGAAGAAAAAAAGTCTCGACATTTAAAATGTTGTTAAAGATGAAAGAGGTCTCACAGTTCATTGAAAATCTCACCATTGAAGAATTTAAAATTTTTGCACTAAACCCGCGTCGTTAGCCATGAGTACCCTAAAAAAAATTAATATGAATTTGAGCCGTTATGAAAAATATTACCCTTTTTTCTTTACCATATTTTCATACTTGGTTGGGCAAATAAACCAACGTCGAAAATAGAAAAATAGCAACAAAATGATGGTTGATTTAGAGTCCAAATGATTTCTTAGGGTTAAAAGTAAACCGTTAAATTAATAAAAATAATCTTAAATTTTGTATATTTTTATAAATACTTTTAAATGATACTGAATGATTGTGAGCATACAACCTAAACAACATAAAATTGCAAACAAACTTAGCCCAACCCTTTTCATCTTTTAAGGTAGTTTTTTTTACCATAATTAATCGTTATATAAATGTAATCTTACAATAAAATTCAAGGTAATTGACTTGCCTTTCATGCTATATGCCTTTTTACCAAATTTTTATCTAACTACGGTTAGTTAAATTTTAACGTCTACCAAATCTTTACCTAACTACAGTTAAATTTTAACGATAAATTGAGACGTTTATAACGATGAAATTCAAACTTTCAAAATTGTGAGATCCCATGTCGATTGGAGAGGAGAATAAAACATTCCTCATAAACGTGTAGAAACATCTCCACTAACTGCGCATTTTAAAATCGTTAGGCTAATAATACTATTTATAAAGATATGAAAACTTCTCCCCTAATATATTATTTTAAAATTGTGAGGCTAATGCAATAGGTAAAAGATAGGAGAACGAAACATTCCTCGTAAGAGTGTAAAAACATTTCCATTAACAGACGCAACTAATAACATTCCTTATAAACACAAATATCAAAGTATCACGGTCATTCAAGAAATAATATGAATTTGAATAAGTTTGTCGAGCAATGGGAAGCAAGCTAGTCCTGAAAAATGCTCGTCCCTTTACTGTCGGGGCTTACAATTCACCTTGTGATTCATTCCTTAATTCGAGCATTCTCAATCAATCGAATCATAGGAAGGAGACTAAAAATGAATAACATGATCATAAAATAATAAAAGTTGCAGATATCCTACATGGTTACATATGAAGAAATGATGTGTTTCTATTCTTAATACAATTCTAACTAAAACAGTCCCAAGGCAATGGCTTTAGGACATGGCTTCCAAAGCAGTAAAACAACAACGATGGCTTTATAAACCACAGCCTAAGAGGCATCATCCCCCATCAGAAACAGCAGATAAAGAACTAAAGAACATTGCTAGATTGATATCAATCACATCTCAAGGGAAAGAGAACGAACCTCCAATTTCATTTGCACCACTTGGGGGACTAATGGCCACCCAGAGAAGAGATATGGTGATGGCGATAAGTCCCGACCACACGAAAACAATGGTCGGCGTCCTTCCTCTTCTTCCCATGAGCCCCTTTGCGAACGGGTAGAGATGAACCAGAACCCAGAAACTGAAGAAAACACCACCTATCAAGCGACTCCACTGTGGAATTGTACTGTAGATTGTACGGCTGACCCCAACTGCAATGGCGATTAGGTTGATCATCATGATCGTAATTGGCGGAATCATGAGGGACGTCCACTTTACGATGTAGAGATCGGCAAATTCGTCGTCCACATCGTCACCAGCTGATTTGGATGTCAAGGTGAAAGAGATTTCAATCCCAGCAATGACTTTTAGTAAACCTTGAAGCACAGCAGCAAGATGAGCACTGGTGCCCCCAATCAACCAAAACTGCTCATTTCTCCACCATTCTTCTAATTCAATACCAGACCATTTAATTTCAAGAACAGCAAGCAGGCATAAAGTGATGGTGATGCCTAAAAGATAGGTGAGGAAAGTGACATTTAGAGTCTGAACGATAAATTGACCCGAAAATAGGGAGAGTGCAGGGAGGAAACAGTAGACTATGAGGAAGATGGACGTGAACGGGTAGATTCCAACGTTAAGGTAGGCTATTCTTTGCAGAATCTTCATTCTTGAACTAGCCAAGAGTGCATTATTTCTGGAGAAGAAAATCTCCACCGACCCAGTAGCCCATCGGAGGACTTGATGTAGCCTATCAGTGAGATTAATGGGCGCAGTTCCACGAAAAGCATCACGTTTCGTTACGCAGTAAATGGACTTCCATCCCCTATTATGCATCCTGTACCCGGTGACCACATCTTCTGTGACAGATCCATAAATCCACCCAACCCGTTGGCCCCATTCGGTCTTGTCTTCATACCAACAAGAAATGGCACTGATCGCCTCTGCAACAGTTGATGCATCCAGAAGCTCACGAGGAATGGTAAGAGCACCGGGAGGACGTCCATATTTCACAGCTGGGTGATCAGCTAATGGCCGTCCTTGAAACTCCGCAATTGGAATCGAATCAACAAGAAAAGCAGAATTTCCGAACCTTTTTGGGAACAAGGATAGGTCCATTTCTTCATCATCAGAATCACCCATTCTTAGGCCTCTATGCTCTTCAGAGCCATTTGCAATCGATGTATGCTTTTTACGTTTACCAAAGCAGCAGCTACAACAACCCGGGTGCTGCTCTTTTGATCTATGCGGGTCAAAACCATAAAGGGCAATCCGTCTAAATAGACATCCTGTTCCAACATATACTGGACCTTGAAGCCCATCAAGGGCTCGCATGTTAACGTCGAAGAACACCGTGTTGTGATTGGCATACCGATCTGAAGGATCAATGCCCTCAAACCTTTGAGGGAACTGAACGTAACAAATACGATCACCTCCACGGTCCATCATGAAACACATTCCTTCTCTCATTGCCTGGGAGTTGTAGATATAATGATCACAATCAAGGTTGAGGATGAATGGCCCATTTGACATAATAGCCGATGCTCGAACTAGAGCATTCATGGCCCCTGCTTTTTTGTTATGATCATAGCCAGGACGTTTTTCTCGAGAGACATAAACAAGTAAAGGAAGACGGATGTCAACCTCGGATAGGTCAATTAACTTAATTTCATCAGCACTTCCATGTAATGGCTCATCACTCGGAGGTTTAAGCATCACCTGCATACGAGCGATTATTAGCAAGCCTCTACTTTCCAACTGTTTCTTCCAACATTTGTTTTTTTACTCCAAAAAGAAAATCTAAAAACATATCTAATATGAATGAATGCAGAGAACATAAAAAGCTACAGCTACATTTTCCCAAACGAAGTCAAATTTTCGTTTTCTTTTATTTCATTTTAACTTCATGCCGGAATGATCGGCAAGCAAATGACAATTATATTGCAATGACCTTAAATAAGTACCTGTATTATACCAGCGTGGTCGCCCTTGGAGTGCTCAGCAGAAGGTTGCATCCAAGTTCCAGGCCAATGGGTTCCGTCAGCCATCCATGTTGCTTTAGGAATCTTTATGGTCTCCAGAGGTTCATCATCAACCACATTTTGCCTCTGACGCTTCATAGCTTTGATTTCCTCCCTTGCATGATAAGCATCAGATCGACGACGAATAGAATCAGGAAGGCCATTTATCCGAACCTTGAACTCATCGTACTCACGTTTCACACGTCTGCGATCCTTGACAAAATCAGATCGCACTTTATTCTTGAACGGATCTCTCTTCAAATTGAAGTAAGACTCAGGATTCCTAGGTTCAATATCATGCTTTCGACAGAAAGGAACCCATGTGTTAGCAAAACTTGCTGCTTCTGCCATGGCTTCAAAGGTTAGAAGTGCACCTCCATCATCCGAAACATAGCAAGCGAGCTTTTCAACAGGATAATCAGCAGCTAAAATTGACAAGATTGTGTTTGCAGTAACAAGAGGAGGCTCTTTTTCTGGGTCTGCAGTAGAAACAAAGACATCTATTCCTGGAAGATCAGATTTTCCAGTAGGATTACTAGGGCTAGGTGTTTCGAACTTCTCCTTCAGAACATTAAGATCCGTGGCTCGATTTATAGGGCAAAGCTTGGGCAATTGATCAAGAAGCCAAGAAAATGCGAACCATATTTCACAAACAATTGACATTGCCCACAACCAATAGGCATCTGTGTTTGGATGTCGAATCCTCCAAGCCAAAAATAATCCAAGAATAACCATACGAACAAGAATTAGAAGCCTGTGAGGAAACATATTGCATATCAAAAGTTAATCAGTCGTAACGCGAATGGAAAAATGAATTCGAGCACCAAAAATACAATTCAAATCATAATGTGAATCGAAACTAAAACGGGTGGTCTACGTCTAATCATGGATAACTGATACACATTAAATAATACTATTGACATATTGCAACTTTTTCATCCTGTGTAGCAGAGAATCATACCTATATGGGCTGAGAACAGCAGCACGAATCTTAAGTTTCCGTGTCAATGGCCTCCACGGTTTGTTCATAAATTCTTTTGGCTCAACAACCTCATCGTTTTGATCATTTCCATTTCCCATATCCCCTTCCTTTGGCCATATAGCATTTCCGTATCCGTAAGTACCCTTTGTTTCAAAAAGCCACCTATTATGATCAAAATCTCCAACACCGGTTTGACTCCTCACCATCATGGACTTAGTTGATTTCATTAATGACAATCTTCTCTCATTCTTCGACATTGTGCGTGTGGGAGGAAGTGGCAGCGGACGCCCATCTTCAACAGTTATTTCATCCGTATCTGTGTTCTTATATGGCTCCTTGCAACCAGGGCAGATAGCATTCCCTTGTTTAACGGCATCCACATAGCAATCTCGACATATCTTGAAATCACACTCACAGGGGAGAATGTCGTTACCACGTTCATCACTCATAACCTTTGCATCACACCCTGGTACTGCACAAGAAGATCCTTTCATGCCAGCCATTTGAGGATGGATTGCTTCAGATTCAATTACTTTATCCATAAGATGAGCTCGTGTCACGCTATTAAACCCCCCCGTAAATAGTGAATTCGAGACATATTGCTCTTCAACCTTCTGTGAAATGGATGGATCCATAGGTTGATTATCAGGTGTTGGTGGTATGTGAACTGTGTAGTTTGTAAAATCACTACTCCCCAGCTCACTATCAAGATCATCCCTCGAATACCGAACATACCGACCAGAAGAAGTTCTCCGAGCAAACGTTACAATCTGAGTCATTGGATGCTTCTGTGCATCAGACACATCAGAAGATGATGACAGATTTGAACGGGTCAGCTTAAATGACTTGGACGCCATAACCAAACACTAACAAGCTTCTTCCCTGAGACTGCAATTACAAAATACAACAAAGCAAACCCGAATCAAGAATCCATCAGCACCATGTGCAAGATCCTACCTAACAGCATCACAAGAAAAGTAAATCGTTCGATCGATCTATTGAAAGCTTCCAACAGCAGAAATGGCCGATTATCAAACAAATCAAGAACCCATCTAGCCGATGAAAAACCTAGCAGAGAACTCGTAGCCTACACTACATTATCACAAAAGATGAACAACCTAGCAAAGGAACAAAAGATGAACTCACACCTTTAACTCTGTTTATGAGCTAAACATCGAAGATCTAGCAGCTCAGCCGCGTCCGCCGCATGCAGTCGCCGATGATGAAGAAATCAAATTAAAACCACTAAACCCTCCTCCCGTATGAAGAGATCGAAGGAAGATGCAGAGAAAAAGAGGGGAAACACCAACAAATCATATGATAACAGAAGGGTTTTGGGATTAATTTAATCCCTTCAAAGGGGATTAACTTTAATGGGGTTTTACAGAAATGGCAAGAAAGTTGAAGTGATAGCGTTTTCAGGAAGTCGTCTACCAGAGTAGACGAACAGCGGGCGTTTCTTCACCGGTTCCTATCAAATATCTACCCGTCTCTGCTTCAAAACAAGGATTCAAGCTCATTCAGGAACCCGTTTTTCAACTCTGAATAAATTAATACAGAATTTTCAAATTGTAATGGGAGTGTGGCCTTTTGTTGCTTGGGTCTAATCCGGACAGGATGGAGTAGAATGCGGACATTATTGAAAAAGAAAAAGAAATTACTTTTTCTAATGTAAAGTTTTGTATATACTCTAAATATTCATTATATTCCACGTTGGGGGACGCTAATTCATATCTTACTCACAAAATTGTGTTATTACAAGATATAATGTTCTTATTTTCGTTAGAAAAAACATATTTTAGAATTTTAGTTGGAGAGATTTTTGGTGATTAGAAAAATAATTATGAAATTATGAAAATAGAAAGAAAAAAATTATAAACTAACTCTGGTACCATGTTAGATGAACATGGCTCTTTATGATATTGTCACTATAAGCTCTCTCATGGTTTTGTTTTGGACTTTCCAAAAAAGAAGGTATTTTTAAATTATAAACTCAAGATCATTCTCTAACTTAGTAGACGTTAAACTTTTATCCAACAAACTAACTAACTCTTGAGAATCAAGGGTTCAATTTCTACCCATCTGATTAAATTATAAAAATTAAATGGAAGAGGCCAAATAAAATTAAAAAAATAAACTTAAAATTTAACCTAAAATAAATAAATATATATGAGAAAATAATAATAATAATAATAAAATAATAAATGTATTTTAAATTACCAGTTTTAAAAATAAAAAATTTAACTAAATATAAAATAATTTGAGGTTCAAAATTGGTGTGCAAACGCCAGTTGTTTTGTTATATTGCTTTTATTTGTTTCGGGTGCGTGAAACGTGAATAAGCCTTTTCATTAAAAATAAATAAGAAAAGTAATAATAAAAGCTATTAAATAGCTGTCTTTCCTTCGCTACTTCAATTTTCTTTTTTTTATTTATTAATATTTAATATTTCATTAATATATTTATCGTAATTCCATTTTCATAATAAATTATCCAGGTTTTGTACATTCTCCCACGTCTCTTCTGCATTTATATATATATATATATATAGTGAGAGAGAATGTCTTCACATTTATTAAAAAAATAATATAAATTTTTAATTGGGTAACATTGGTATAAAATTAGGTTCCAAAATATTCATATTTCAAAAATAATTATTTTTAATCGTCTTTAAGACAACTATTCAGCAACCCACTCATTAATGTTGGATGATGAAAGTCCCACATCGGTTAATTTAGGGAATGGTCATGGGTTTATAATGTAAGAATACACTCTCCATTGGTATGAGGCCTTTTGGGAAGCCCAAAGCAAAGCCATGAGAGCTTATGCTCAAAGTGGACAATATCATACCATTGTGGAGAGTCGTGTTCTTCTAACAATTAATACGTGGTCTAAGATTGTTTAATATTGTGCTCTTTGAATACAAGTTCTCATAGCTTCAGTTTTATTTTACTAAAAAACTCCCGTAATAATAAAATAATGTCTCGTTCTTATATATCCATGTTCTTTTTCTAATTTAGTTAACGTGCCACTTGAACCGACTTAGTTTTGTAATTTACATGTGAATTAGCTAAAAATGAATATAAAGTAGAAATTATGAAATTAAAAGCTCATAGAATAATTTATTTTTTAATTAATAAAGTTAATTTTTTAAAAATGGAATTAAATAAAATTAACCTCAACCTTCAATACTATTTTTTTTTTCTTTAAATTTTATTCTTTAATAAAATTAAGGTGAATATCAAATAATCAATTTTTAAAAATATGATTAGTGCATTAGCTTTAAGGGACTATGATTTTTGTTTATATTTATAAAATTGTTTAAGACCTAATTTTATTTTTTATTAATGGATTGAAAGTTAATTAAACATATTTATGATTTTTTTTTTTTTTATAAATTAGTTTAATACATGTAATTATTAAATAAAAAATAGTTTATAAAAAAATAAATTTTAAAATTCAATTGATCAATCAAATTTTAAAATAAAATAAAATTAATATGCTTAAATGAAATAAAATAATTGTTTAAGGAATAAAATTTAAATTATAATACAATATATAAGTTTTTTTAAAATAAATAATTTTTCTAAAAATATTTAGAAAAATAAATATATTTTTTATAGAAAAACCAAATAAATAGTTTTCTAGAAAAATAAATAATAATTTTTTTTATAAAAATAAAACTAATATTTTTTAGATAAATAAAATCAATAATTTTTAGGAAATTAAAATTAATTGTTTTTTTAAAAGAATAAAATTAATAATTTTTATAAAAAGTTATATTTAATTTTTTTAAAAAAAAAATAATAATATTATTATTTTTAAAGTAATATTAATTAGAAAAATAAAATTATATATATATATATATATATATATATATATATATATATATATATATTAATCTTTGTAACCCATGGTACAGTGACATTAACTTTGGAAGGGATACTCATAAGTCTAACTTTTGAAGGAGTATACCAAAGGTATGGATATTCGATTAAACTTCATTGTCAAATTCGTCGCCTTGATTAATTTTGATCTTAACTAGAAGTTTTGCTCGATTTTTTGTCTATTCATTGACGACTGATCATTTCACCGTTGATTCATGACAATTACAAGGGAATTTATAGTTCGTTTATCCTTCGTAGAAGTTGAGCAACTCATGAGTTTCCACAGTACGACATATCATAGCTGCAACTCTCTAAATCTAACATTTAGTTTTGTGAATTATCTTTCTCGATTTCTTGATATTTCTTTCTTCATCTTCCGTTGACATCTTCTACGGATTTTCTTGTAGCTTCCCTCTCTCTCGAATCATTTGAAAAATGTCCTCACTTAAAAGACGTGTTCGACTAAAGAAGACCCCATTAAGAAGTCATGCACATAAAGATAAGGATTCAATTAGTTCGGTTCAGTTGGACCAATTCGGTTCAACTTAACTGGTTTAGTTTATCACTCTAGAAAGACATATTTTTCTTTAACTCTAAAATTTATTTGAGATAAATAGATAAATTCTCAAGTTCTATAACCAACCCGAGAATTAGGTTGTGACGTGAAGGATTGTCAATTGCCCGTATTAGTGATTGAGAGTCATATATGGTTAACTCACCTATTATCTTTGGGTTGCTTCTCTATGTCATGATGCTACTATGATAAAACTTTAACGTCAGAGAGTTATCAACTACCTCTAGCAATGAGGAAGTGATAAGAAAAGGAACCAGTACAAGGGGAGTAAGATTCAGATTACCTTGTTGATCGAATATCTCAAGACAAGAATATTGTTTGAGATTCGAATCACTCCACAAGCAAGATCGATCATGTCTAGCTTGAATGATTCTTGTTGATCAAATATCTCAAGGCAAAAAAACACTTGCTTGAGATTCGAATCACTCCATAAGCAAGATTGATCATGTCGAGCTTGAATGATTCTACATGCAACCTAAACTACATAGAATTGCAAAGAAACTTAGTCATTGGCTAAAGAAGAGCACAAATGCTTCTTTTACTATATTTTCCAAGTCTCTCACAAATACAACATACATGACTTTATATAACCTCAAAATGAAACTACTAAAGGCATTCCAAGAGTTGTAACATTCCTACTTAAACATATCATAAACACATATATTACTATATTAACTCATAATCATACAATAAACATGCTCACGTATTTCAAAATATGTTAAGAACATGTTTGAAAAGATTGATATGCTAACTTACTTTGTTTTGAATTCCTCTACGTTAAACCCTAACTTATGCAACAAATCGAAATGAATTTTTTGCTTCTCTAAATACTTAACCTAACCCGAACCGAAAAATATATAATAGATTAGGTTAGTTAGTTTGAATTTGTCAAATTATCAAACTACATCCTAATATCTCAGTGTATTAAAATATGATATTTGGAGAATATATTATAATAATTAGTTATGGAGTATATCTTACATACCCTTAATCAATTAATATATTTTCTTTATTTTTAGGAGTGGTTAGTAGTATATTTTATTTAGGATTTGATTAGCAGTATATTTTTATAGTTATATATTTTCTCTTATTTTTAGGTATAAGTTGACAGTTTGTATCGGTGGTAAAGATCATACTTTCGATCCCAATTTTATTTTTATTTCTGATGGTTAACGATAGTGTAGTGGTCCATTGATGAGGAAAACGACGTCGTATAGAATTTGAATTGATTTAAATGCTAATTAAAAAATACGGACTTTGGAGTAGGGACTTAGTATCGACGCTACACGCCTGGTTCCTTGGCATAAATAACGTCGTTTCATTCCATCGCTTCTTCCTCTCATCTCTCTCTGGGCTTCTCTTTTTCCTCTTCGACCTCACTGCTTGTGCTCACATAATCGATTTCGGTACGCTTCTCTTCCCGCTATACAGATCTATGCGCACTGTTCCTCATCTAAATCCCTATCTTCCTGCATTTTTCTGTTTTTCTCTACCCTTGTTTTGATGTTCTGGATGGTGGAATTTGTCGTTTCCTTATTGGAGGCAGCTGGGTTTTTGGTTCTTCGTTCAATGGTTTGATGCTAGGGCTTTTTTTATTCGGGAGGAAGTGGATTTTATTGTGCCCAATGTGGTTTTTTAATCTCGATTTTTATGTGTTTTTGTCGATGTTGTTGTTGATTTCATTTAGGGAATAGGAAAATCTGCAAAACTTACGGTATGCGTATGCCCCATGCTCCATCGTTATTTATTGCTCTATGCTTGTTTTGAGTTTGTTTATTCCTTTTTTGAATGCTCTCACGGGGGCGTGTTCTTATTTTTTTTTACCTGCTTTGATATTTGATTTTTGTTCAACTAATTTTGTGTTGCGCTGTATTGAATACTTGTTTCTTTCTTCGTGTTTTTTATTTTTATTTTTATGCTTTTTGTGATTCAATGCTGGTGGTGGTGGTGGAGATTTTTGTTTTATGTTGTGTGCTCCATCAATGATTGATTTGGGTTCTGTTTCTTTGCCAGTTCGAGATTAGTTGCTAGCTTTACTCTGTTGCGCCTGGGAATAGACAGAGCGATGTTTGGTTCTCCCAACCGTAAGTATTTCTTTTCAGTTCTTTTATATTTTGAAGGATTGGTGCTTGTCTTCCCATAAGGTTGTTATCCTAATTGCACTTTGTTTGCTGAGCTGCGGACTCCCCTTACTCTATGTTTCAGTTTTTTTATTCTTTTAAGAAAGATATGTAGGGAAGAAACCAAGTAGGAACTTTTTGGTACGAGTAGGCTTAAATACATTGTTTAATCTCTCATATTCATATTTCCTTTAAATTAAATAAGTGGAGGAGATCTCAATCCCTACAAGGGTCCAAGAAATTATGTGACTCTATATTTCATTTCGTAATTATATTGCACCTCTCCTGGAAGTATGACATGTAGATTGGAGTCTTATACTATGGATTTTATCATGTTAACTTGTTGTTTATCAGTTTTCTGATATGTGTGCCTGGGATTAGGTATGTGTACATCTTAATTATCATAGCCTTCCTGCTTCTTTTCTAGCTTTTTACTGTATTTAAATTTACATTTGTATATGGAATCCTGAGTCATGGCTTAGCTTGTGAAATTATTTTCACTTTGAAACTGTCTACTTATTTACTTCTGCATATCTTTCCTTCGATTCTTTTATCTTTGAACTTTCTTTTTCTTTTTCTTTTTTACTGATTGAAATTCTAAGTTCTTGTGCTAACTGGGCTTTTTTTTTTTTTTTTTTTTTTTTTTTTTTTTTTTTTTTTTTTTTTTTTTTTTTTT
>NW_019272025.1:1692634-1703213 GCF_002738345.1 Cucurbita maxima | reverse complement strand
TTTTTTTTTTTTTTTTTTTTTTTTTTTTTTTTTTTTTTTTTTTTTTTTTTTTTTTTTTTTTTTTTTTTTTGTCAATTGTTGCTTGCACAGCTTTTGGGCAACCGTCTACCAGCCCTTTTGTATCTCAACCAGTCTTTGGGCAGACTGCCAACGCAAGTAATAATCCTTTTGCACCGAAGCCCTTCGACAGTACATCCCCATTTGGCTCACAGACAGGAAATACAGTATTTGGTGGTACATCAACCGGTGTGTTTGGGGCAGCCCAATCTTCTTCCCCCTTTCCTTCCAACACAACATTTGGCGGTTCATCGTCACCAGCTTTTGGAGCATCGTCAACTCCTGCTTTTGGTAGTTCATCATCTTCATCATTTGGAGGTATGTCTTTTAAGTTATTATTTTTTGTCCTCCGATAATCAGTTCTTCATGTACCCTGTAAGAGTTTCAGCAATGCTAATGTCTTTTACTTGGAGTACATCAAATATGTGCTAGATTGTGCATGCATTTTATTTGGTTGTTCAACTATGAGAAATTTCCCTTGTGTTCTTAAACCATCATTTTCCTGCAAATGCAATTCTCAGAACTATATTTTATTTTTAGTTGACCATTTTTTCAATGAACATATGAGAGTTGATGTG
Source organism: Cucurbita maxima (assembly GCF_002738345.1). Classification (NCBI taxonomy): domain Eukaryota; kingdom Viridiplantae; phylum Streptophyta; class Magnoliopsida; order Cucurbitales; family Cucurbitaceae; genus Cucurbita; species Cucurbita maxima. The sequence continues at coordinate 1,702,578 of NW_019272025.1, read as the reverse complement.
ATTCTGATTTTTGTGAACATATTTCTGTCAGACCTATTCATTTGTGGGGTTTTAAAATGTTGTTACTGGAATGGTTGCCTTTTGTTCTGCTTATATGGATGTATTTGTTATCTTCCTTGGGAGAAGGATTAACTTTCCTAGCGTCATTTCATTTGAAAATGTCTCTCTTTTATCTAAGAAAACTTGATTACTTCTTCTTTGCTTATTCCTTTTGATGAAGCCACTGTATATTTCCTCACTACCATCATTCAATTCATTACACAAATGGTAACTAGGAAAATTTGGTAGATAATTTTTTGCTTGTATAAATCCAATGCTCTCTTTTCTGGCAGGTTCTTCCATTTTTGGGCAGAAGCCCCTATTTGGAGGCTTTGGATCTACTCCCACTCAAACAAATCCATTTGGAAATACAAACCAGCAATCTCAGCCAGCATTTGGAAGCAATGTCTTTGGTTCCACATCACCTTTTGGCGCCCCTAGTCAATCTGCATTTGGAGCTACTAGCACTCCTGCCTTTGGCGCTACAAGCACCCCTGCCTTTGGTGCCACAAGCACCCCAGCTTTCGGTGCCGCGAGCACTCCGGCATTTGGTGCCACAAGCACCCCAGCTTTTGGGGCCACAAGTACACCAGCCTTCGGTGCACCAAGCACCCCAGCCTTTGGTGCTGCAAGCACTCCTGCCTTTGGTTCAACAAGCACTCCTGCCTTCGGTAGTACTGGGAATGCATTTGGTTCATTAAGCACCCCTGTTTTTGGATCTGGTGGTGGTTTTGGTGCTTCTAGTACTCCTGCTTTTGGAGCTTCAAGTACTCCTGCTTTTGGGGCTTCAAGTGCTCCTGCTTTTGGGGCTTCAAGTGCTCCTGCTTTTGGAGCTTCTAGCACTCCATCCTTTAGCTTTGGGTCCACTCCAGCGTTTGGCCAGTCTACTTCTGCATTTGGTAGTAGCACTTTTGGTACTAATACATCTCCTTTTGGAGCCCAGACCTCTCCTTTTGGTGAGCCATTCTGAAATATCTTACTACTTATTACAGTAAAAATCTATTTTGGAGTTGTTTCTTTTTTGCTTCATTGGGTATGAGTATGTGTTCTTTTGAATTTCATACAGGAGCACAATCTACATCTGCATTTGGGACCAGTGGTTTTGGGCAGGCTGGTTTTGGTGGTCAGCGTGGTGGCAGTAGAGTAGCTGCATATACACCAACAACTGAGCCAGATGCTGGAAGTGGCAGTTCACAAGCAGCTGGAAAGTTGGAGTCTATATCAGCCATGCCTGTTTACAAAGATAAAAGTCACGAAGAGTTGAGATGGGAGGATTATCAATCGGGAGACAAAGGTTCCTTTCTTTTTTTCTTTTTCTTTTCTTGAAAAATGTACAAAGTTTAGTTCATGGATAATTTTGGATTCTTGTGGTTGTCTGCAGGTGGACCTCTTCCAGCTGGTCAGTCTGCTAGTAGTGGTGTTGGCTTTGGTGTTTCTAGTGCACAGCCTAACCCTCTAGCTTCTTCAACATTTAATCAATCATCAAGTCCAAATCCTTTTTCTACGGCCACATCAACCAATCCATTTGCCCCTAAATCTTCTGGTTTTGGTGCTTTTGGACCTTCAACGACGTTTTCATTTAATTCTTCAGCATTTGCTCCTTCCTCTTCATCAAATCCCTTTGCATCGACAACAGCAGCATCAACCTCCTCTTTCCTACCATCAACAACCTCTCAATTTGGAAGCTCATCTCTATTCAGTTCATCTAACGCTCAACCCCTTGCCTCACAGTCTGCTTTTAGTTCAACTACATCTCCAGGAACAAATCTTACCTTTCCATCCAGCTTAAATTTTAGCAATACTCAAACATCTTCCCTTTTCCAATCCACAACACCTTCAATTGGGCAGACAGGTTCAGCCTTTGGTGCTCCCTTTTCACAATCCAGCTTGTTTAGTCAACCTTCGTCTGGGGTTGGAGGGAATCTTTTCTCAAGCTCGCCATCACTCCTAACTTCAAGCAATCCGATGGGTTTTGGTCAAACATCTGTAAGTAGCCTTCAGACATTACCATTTTACTCTGTACCTTTATTGTGGGGAGACAATTGTGTATTGATTATTAGAGTAAAATGTAAATGTATGATCATGGAACTTTATGTTTGATAATTCACTCGATTTTACTTTGGGTTAGGTGTAGTTGTAAAGTTCATAATTTCCTATTCTTGGTTGCACTTTCTTTTATGCCTCTATGAGTTGGCTCTGATTTGCAATTGATTATTTATTTTTTCAAGATGAGTTAATTTAGTAATGATTATTCATTAAATGGTTTTTTTCTGAGTAATAGTTTCAATTCCATGTAACACTAGTTACTTGGAAGTTGTAGTTGGTTATTTATAGTTTTTATACTAACTGGCTTCTAATCTTGTTCATACTGTAGGGCTCTTTCTCTATGCCTTTTCAATCGGCACAAGCACAGGCACCCACTTCCTTTTTTAGCAACCTGGGACAAGCTCAACCAAGTAAGCTCATTTCATAAAAATTGATTGATCATTTTGTTGAGCATTCAAACCTTTTATATTAGTGTACTAACTTGATTATTTCTACCCACTAGTTGGTTCAAGTGGGTTTGCAGGAACTTCAAGCATGTTTGGCCAGAGTAACTTTGGGCAATCGTAAGAGTCATACATTGCTTGGTTATTGGCTCTGTTATTTGCATTTTGTTGAGTTTTAGTTCTCTTATTTGATTTTTTAGTACTATTACTATTACTTTTTGAATTTAATAAGGATGACATTTCTTATGGGCTCTAAATAGGCAATTTGTTCCTTTACAAACTGACATTTTCCAGCATTGGCATGCAAAGCATTGTCCTTCAGCACATTAAAGACCATAGTAAAATGACGAATACGTCCCTTACATCGAGATTTTTGCACTCATGTTTGCCATCGTTTCATGAATTTACTCTGTTACCCGGGTTTAGACCTTTGCCTGGACACTGGGTGTCACAAGGGTCTATCCCTTCAAACGTTGGCAGTTTCTGTACATTCTCCTTGATTCCTTATAGTTCCTTATTTCTTCCAAGTGTTTTTGTGCCATCTTGCCGATCCTTCCCAGGTTGAATTGCTCTGATACCAATGTTTCTAATTTTGTCGCATGGAAATTTCCTTTTCTGGTTCTTGCATGTGATTTGTATGGTGATTTTATCTGTCAGGCATCGACTAATTGACCTGTATTATGATAACTTAGGGCCACATTAATATAAAACATTCAATCTTTTGTGCCTATATATTCATTGCCATGTATCGTTAATTTCCATGCACGTACTTTGCAGGCCTATCACCCAAAGCCCCGCAGTACAACCAGCACCTGCTACAAATCCGTTTGGGACACTCCCTGCAATGCCACAGATGTCAATTAGCAGACCAGGAGTAGCACCTTCGATTCAATATGGAATTTCCAGCATGCCGGTAAATTGAACTTGTCTTTATTTACTGAAGTTTGAGTTGGTTTAGATCAATAGTTTTTATATGGGTGCCTATGTCATTGACATTTGCAAGAATATGATTTGATGCTCTTTTCATTCTTTCCATTAATTGATACTGCTAATGTAGGTTGTTGATAAAGCGGCTCCTGTTAGAATATCAACTTTCTTGACGCCTCGCCACCTATCTAACAGACGGATGAGATTGCCTGTGAGAAAATATAATCCTAAGAATGATGGCAGTCCCAGGGTATGAATGTTTCTTCTATTATAGTTAATCTTTTCCTTTTCTCCTTCCTCACATTCCTATTGGGTTGAGTGGTTACAAAAATGGTGTGCCACTTGAATTTTGTATCTACGGATTGCTTATATCTCCTTGTCATTTATAGGTTCCATTTTTCAGTGATGATGAAGAAACTCCAAGTACACCAAAGGCCGATGCTCTTTTTATTCCCAGAGAGAATCCTAGAGCATTGGTTATTCGTCCAACTGATCAATGGCCTTCAAGAGCCAGTTTAGAGAAAGCATTGCCATCAAAGGATACCTCAGTGCGTGAAAATGGTATGGTTTTTTTGTTTTGCGCCTTCAAATTTTTATGTTTCATCATTGAGAACACTTGAAAAGGGTTCATTTGGTTGGCAATTCAAAATCATGAATTTGAAAACAATATATTTAATGTAAAATAGAGTTGTATTTCATGTTTTCATTGTTTGAGAATATGTTGGGTAATTTGAAAATATTGAGAAGCATGTAAATGTTGTTTTAAAGTTCACTTTTTGTGTCTAGAAATTAACTAAATTCATTTGCAGCGACTTTGATATGAAAAAAATTAAATTGGATACGATAACAAGCAAGTCTATCTATTGGAAGGATTAATTAAGATAGTCTTGAACTTTTTCTTTCTACCTTTTTCGTGAATGATGTTTTTTATATTGTGGAATAGTGTTTTACTTTGAAGATGCTATCTTGCACTGTGATGTCTCTCTCTATTTTTAATTAACATTTTCCTCTATAAACAAGTCTGTGGAGTGGCTTGGTGAAGAACAAAAAAGAAGGAAAAAAAAAGGATGGTCCGAGGAGTGGCTTGTTCATCACATTAACGAAAATGATCCTGAGCTTTGTCATTTGTACTTATTTATTTATTTTTTTTATTAATAGTGCTGATTTGCTGATAGCTAGGTGCCAAGTCAACAGTCCATACTAACGTGGACTTTTTAAACCCATTTTCTTCTATTTATAATCTGGATGTTTTTTACTCTAATCGTAATTTTAGTTTTAAGAGAATTTGATGCTATCTGTTACCTAGCGTGATAGTATAATTATTATTTTTTTTTAAGCTAAGATTGAGTATAATGGCCTGTGGCCCTGTGATCTGAGATTAGATTTTTTAAGTTTTTGTTGTTGAGCAAATCTTAACTTTTAACAGTGAAGATTGCTGACGATACTTCCTCCTCGGCTGTCAACAATTTGAAGGATACCAATGGTTAGCTTTTTACCCTTTGAGTTTAGTATATTTTCAGTTTCTCTGTTCCATTTTGCCTTTCCACACACCTCAAAGAACAAGGTCTTATTTCTTCTTTTGACTTCTGATTGCAATGAAATATTTTGTGGTGGAATCTAGTTATAAAATTGGAGTTTCTAACTTCTTTCAACAGATGAGAAAATAGCTCCATTTTATAGATACCTTTGTGATGTGACTATTGGGTTTTGCTCATAATATTTTTTTTGAATGATGTGGTGGATGAGCCGATATAAATTGGCCATCATCATGGAAGTGCAGTTTGCATCATATAGGAGCTGCATTTTTCATGTTAAAAAATTTCTGTTGTTTTGTTTATTATTGCAGGAAATGTTGTTGAGAATGGTACTTGCAAAGACAACATTCATGTTAACAAAGTAAACCAAAAACCTAACGGGGTCCATGAGGACCACCCTGCTTCAAAGGAAGACTGTTACAGGACATTTGGAGGGTACAGAGCTGGTGAGGCTGCCATTGTTTATGAACATGGGGCAGATATTGAGGCATTAATGCCAAAGCTCCGACATTTAGATTATTATACCGAGCCGAAAATTCAAGAATTAGCTGCCAAAGAAAGGGCCGAACCTGGGTTTTGCCGCCATGTGAAAGATTTTGTGGTTGGTCGTCATGGTTACGGAAGCATCAAATTCTTCGGTGAAACAGATGTGCGAAGGCTGGATCTAGAGTCCATTGTTCAATTTAACAATCGCGAAGTGATTGTGTACCTAGACGAGAGCAAGAAACCCCCTTGCGGGCAAGGTCTGAATAAGCCAGCTGAAGTAACAATACTGAACATCAAATGCATCGACAAGCAAAGCGGGAATCAGTATACGGAAGGGCCGAAAGTAGAGAAATACAAGGAGTTGCTAAGGAAGAAGACGGAGGGTCAAGGTGCGACGTTCATATCCCACGACCCAGTGAAAGGGGAATGGAAGTTCAGGGTTGAACATTTCAGCAGGTATAACATGGAGGAAGTTGAAGATTGGGAATGAGTGTGTTCATGGTTGCCTGGTCTGTACTTTAGGGATTTTGTGTTGAATGAATGGTTTGAAATGTGTGTAAAGAAGTATGTATAAGTAAGGAAGGAAGAGGTAAGTTTTGTTTTTAGGAGTCTGTATTGGGCATTCAAGGTTTTGGTTGGTTTCTATTCTAATTCAGTGTCAGTGTTATATGTTTAATGGATTTATTACTGAATATTGATGTAAGCTTACAGATTGTTCATTCAATATTTTCAATTAGATAGATACTTAGGTCCCCAAAATGTCTCTACATTTTATATGCTATTCCTATGCTTTCTTATTTCTTTGTTTTTCTATTTCTTGTCTCTCTTTTTTCAGAAATGTATGATAATTGTTAAGTATTTATAATTGCTCCAACTCTTATAAGTGAGAATATGATTGGAGTTTATAATCAAAATAATTGTGAATATGAACTAAATAAGAGTGGTGTAATATGTCTTTAGGACAACTTACCACAATCTCCACTTCTCTTTTCATCCCTTTTCAAGATGGGTTATATATTCTGGATATAGTAGTTTCTCAAGTTATCTACTTATGTAGCCTTTCGTCCCCTCTTAAGCTATTATTCTACACACGTTCATACTGCTATTATTCTACACACGTTCACGCTGCTAACGGTCATAAGTTCTCATAACTTTTCTTGGGTGCAGTGAAGATTTACTAGATTTTTAGGATGTCTAAGTGGTTTAAATCTCATCTCGCGTTTCTAGATCGTTTGGGGATAGCTCCTTGGGGGGCTAAACCAATCATCTTGGTGCGCTTAAGTTTAAATCTTTGATTGCCGCTCATGATCCTAGGGTGCTTGATCTACTAGAAACGTAATAACCTTGGTCAACATGAAAACCGCTCTAGCTTTGGTGCACTATTCTTAACTTGTCTCACTCATGCATGCTTGGTTAAGAAGATATTCCTATGAATCACCTAAAGCACGAGAAACATGATCTATTTATATGAACATACTTTTTAGGGAGATATTCATATCCATCCCCTAAAGTACATAAATCATAATATAATCATTCATACAAACTCAACGGGGTGATAACATCGATCAAACTCCCAGAATACAGCTCACAATATCCAATCTTCCCGTCTTACCCATTGGAAAACATTCAAATAGACTACAATTTGAATTCTCATCCTAGGGTAATTTAGTAATTAAGTTCCCCAGGTTGGAGCGTTTGATCATTTTAGGATGCCCTAAGATGAAGACGTTTTCGTGTGGAGTTGTAGTGTTGCCCAGATTGGGTAGAATTTGGATTGATGTGAGAAAATTTGGAGTGGCGGTGGCCGGTGGTGTGAATGAAACTATCCGGGACTTCTGGAGACAAATGGTAATTGTTTCATCCCAATTTAAATCTAATGTTTTAGCTCATGATTTTTTTTTTGTTTTGTTTGTTTTATGGCCTCTTGAATTGATTTAAGGGTTTCGAACGAATCCTTTCGATTTTATAGAGCATTTTTGTTCGCAAAATTTGAGTTTGATTGCATTTTTTATCTTCAAATTCAAGTTTAATAGTGTTATAGTGCATGAAATTTAGTAGCCTTTTGATTATGAAGTTTAAGTTTGATATCATTTTAGTCCGTGAAATTTGAAATTGATAGCATTTTGATCCTGATGTTTAAGTTTGATAACAGTTTCGTCCATGAACTTTGAGATTGATAGCATTTAGGTCCATAATTTTGAGTTCATTTTCATCCTTGCAACATTTAAATATTATTTGAGTTTGATAGAGCTTTAGCATAGTAGGACTCTTATTCAAAATAATATTTTTATTTTTGAAAATATAAATATAATTTTTTTTTGTTCGTTATTCTCTTTTATCCATCTTTTTTTCTTCTTTCTCCTTTCATCTGTCTCCCTCCTCTTGATCGTTGCTTGCCTCTATTCACTAATATTGTCGTCCGTTGTAGTCTGCTATTTGTCCCCGTTGAATTGTTTAGATCTAAGAGTAACCATATATGAAGACAAACCACGAGTAGCAATCAGATAAGTTAATTCAAATTCATTAGATTTGATATAAAATTGACTTATAATTTTGACAATCCAAAAATAGGTGAATACATGTGTAATTTAAGGGTACAGTTACTTTAAATACTATAAACACTAGCTTTTATATTTATTTTAATGCATGCTATAAATTTTATTAAATTATGTGTAATAAATTTTACTTCAACCGAAAAAAATAGTTATAAAACACGTGTTTATTAATTCTTAAAAAACAAAAAATAAGAACGAGATACAAGAAGTATGAATGTTATTAACATCTTGTTTGGCAACATTTTTATTTCTGATTAATTTATGTTTCTTGGTATTCTTTTTTTAAATTTTTTAGGTATCGAATGATGACGATGATTCTGAAATGAATTATGAATATGGAGATACTTCATTTATTAAAGGTAAAGTTCCTATCAATTAAATTAGGCTCCATAAACTGACACCGAGTCATTTCAACATACTTCTCCTCACTCATAACTTTTTTAAGAAAATTTTGAAGAGGTCATTCAACATAGTACGATCCTAAGCCAAATATACTTAATTTTGGAATGCGCATTTGGTTGGTACAAGTAATAACTGAAGATATTCCTCTACTAAGATGTCACATATCTATTAAGTTTTGCTTTGATTTGTTCAAAAAAAAAAAAAAAGTTTCCCTCGAAGATCTTCGATGATGCTAATGCTCAAGATTCAGATCCAGATTCAAATTATGGATTCCACATTTAATAGATTTAACATTTTTTTTAGGTGACTTTACCGTATTATGACTTTATCGTATTACCTTATTTGTGTTGAATTAGTTTTAAGAATGAAAATAACATAAACCTTTTAGGTTATTACTTAAACATAATCTTTGTTAAGGATTGTTGGGAGGGAGTCCCACATTCGGTAATAGTTTAGAGAATGATCATGAGTTTATAAGTGAGGAATACTATCTGTATTGGTATAAGACTTTTTGGGAAGCCTAAAGCAATGTGCAATTTTTAAGGGCCTAAATCGACAAAACCAAGTAAGTAGCACCTTGGAACTTCAAATTAAGATAAGCTTGTAGTATATATGGAAGCATGTTATTAACGTTTAGAACCGAAATGAGCGGATTTGTTTGATAACAAGCATGTTAAACGATTAGAATGCTTGATTTTTACAAAAATAATGCAATAAACTCAAAATTGAACGAAATTGAAAGCATGAATGGATATCCCATGTTCACCTTACTATACTATGTCTCTTATGATCATTTGTTCGTGCATGTATGATTATGCTATTGTATAGGACGATTATGCTATTGTACATGGACGATTAAGGGTTCGCTAATAACCCCTAATCATGAATCCGACTAGATTGTCGGCGGTCTATGCAATATTTTATATATTTTATTACGTTATGAAAGCTAGTTACTAAGTATTTCATACTATTATAATTCTTTTCAGATGAGGCCTAAATGGAACGGTCGAGGTAAGGCGCACACGAGCTATGGGGCTATATGGATCAAACTAGATCATTGTCTTATATTTTTCCAACTTTATGTATTTATGAACTGAAAGTTTTATATCCATGTTTTGTTGTTTGTCTATTGTGTAAATTGTCTTTGTCTTGTTTTAAACGATTAAATGTATTTGTTTGTCTTAAATTAATTGTTCAATTTTATATTTATTAAATGCACGCACATTTTTAAAGTTTTAAATTATCGTGTATTTTCAAATATTTCACGACCTTAGGTGATAGCATCTAACTCAAGTCCATCAAAAAATGGTTTGCTGTAGTTATGAACTCTTTTCAACAAAGATTTGTATTTTGATGCTCATGGGTCTTTGTAGTTAAAATAAAGATAATGGTTATGTCACAGCTCAAAATTTGAATCTCGAAATAAAGGGTTGGATCAACAAACTATGCAATGAAATCATGTAAAACCAGATGGAGAAGACAAAATTACAAAAAAAAAAAAAAAAAAAAAA
>NW_019272025.1:1670721-1692225 GCF_002738345.1 Cucurbita maxima | reverse complement strand
TTACAAAAAAAAAAAAAAAAAAAACTTTAGCAATTAGGTAGAAAGTTTAAAAATCCAAAACAAGGTATTCAAGTAGCATATGGGATCTATGAAAAGTATGTAAATGGCTTACAAAATAATGCATGACATATCTAAACAAGAATATGCACATATTTCTAGACTCCCCAGACACTCCTTTGTGGTATTAAGATTCAACGTGCATTCCCGCCTCGAACCATGGCATCACTCACTTGAAAAAAAAAGAGTAGAAAGGAATGAGTGTACTCAGTAAGCAGCCTACTTGTAGGCTCTTTTTGCATCCTTATCTTGGTAGGTATCCACGGTCTTTCTCGAGTTTCTAAGGAGAGCGATCTAAGCTACAACTCTCTTATCTGTATCTTAAGGGGTTTGCCCAACTCATGTAGTGGAAAAATCATGAGGTTAGGCGCGATCTCATAAGTAAATTTGAGAGGATCGTATGGCTGGATCTGAATACGTAACTCTCTCTGAACATCATCCATGGAGGTTAGCTGACAACCCTCACATGGGACCATACATCCACTAAAAATCGGGGGGTTGCGATCCCCTATGTGCCAGTCAGCTACTAAGTCCTCCTAGTGGTTCCGCGTTCCCCGCTCAGGGACGGGTTTCTACGGCCCAGGAATCCTGTTTAGAGGGCCCCTTAGCTATCACCACTAGGTATGGGCACTTGTTACACTTCCCTGTCCGGATCTGCCAAGCTCAACGAGCTCCGGTACGGTCTCGGAGCAGAGAGGGAAGTGGAGGTTCTGATGACACTATCCACACTGTTCAACTCTAACTGGCTACCTACAGTTACTGTGGTGTCCTACTATTCTTCCTAGGGAGGAACTTGGTTGCTTAGACTTGGATTCATGCATCTCTAAGATTCTCGTGCAAGGTCTCACAAACCTATCGGGTTTGGAAATATGGGCTCTGGATCCGCTGGTAATCGTTTTGCAAGTCTAAATGTACGGTATTCTAAAGGTCTCCCAATCTAGGGTCTCGTCTAGCCTACTTAGTCACAAGCACCCTAATCTAAGCTCATAATTTCTTCATATTCAACAAGAAAGATAACACAAGCAAATATCATACATAGGAGTTCACACGCAATAATTCATGCAATATTAACAAACATTCTCAATGGGAAGATAACGTCCATCTTCACCCAGAGTGCAGATTTCACAAGTTTCCCATCCTCCACATGCCTACATACATTATCAGAATCTCAATCAAAACAGATTTAATAAACATTTCATATCTAGCTTTCCTTAAATCATTTCATTTTTGCAGTTTCCATACTAATATGCTAGGTCCGGCTAGCTAAGTTTATGGGTGGTAGCATGCATGCTTGTTCCTAGCGGTTCCTACAAGTACTGCTCGTGGGAATCCAAATGGCTACTTACTTAGTTGACGTGTGTCTTCCCAAGCTCGAGTTTTCTTGACGGGAAGGATTCCAAAAATTATGGAATTCCCTTAGACATGTCCTAATTCACATAATAAAAAGGTCAGTATCAAAATCGGAACGAAAAACAAGAAAACGGAGACCGAACGGCAAGAAAAACTGTGACTCACGCGCCTACACGCGCTCTGGAGGGTTTCTACGCATAACTCCTACGTGCGGTTTTTGAGTAGTTGCGGGTCAGAGGCACCGGGTAGGAGTGGTTCACGGGTGGAGCGGTTCGCCGGTTCCAAGTCGTGTACGGTTCAGGGGTCGGGTCAGCCCAGATCCGCGTGCCTGACGCGTGTCCGCTGCTGGGTGAGGACGCGCCTCACCAGTTGGTGACCGCCACGTGTTGATCACTGGTTCCGCCGCACCCCTCCATACGCTGGCCGACTCGTGGCGGCGTGTTTCAATTTTTCCAAATGTTAGCCTCTTTTGCGTTTTCAATCTCCGATTTTTTTTTATCTTCCAATCGGTAATCCGATTCAACAAATTTTCTTCACAAACCTTGTAGATCTCATATTCTACTCCTTCGAAACAATTTTCTTATATTTTTCTAATAATCACAGATCTTAATATTCGAGTTCAAATTCAGAGAAAACATGAGTTCTTATCGAAAATCACGAATTCTTGAAACTCCTATTCGAAGGCCAATCTTGGCCGCTTTCACTCCGAAACTTAACTAGATCACGCTGTTGAGGGTAAGAGTCCAAGGATCAACACAAAAACATCGCTAACATACGAAAATCTTGATGACTTCTCAATCTAGACACTCGCGGACTAACCTGAAGTTCTTGGATGTTTTTGACGAAATAGGAAGGTGCGATTCGTGAGAGCACCTTACCTAGGACTGTTGATGGTTTAGATTGGGGACTCGGATCTCTGGCGTCAGTTTTGGTTCGATCTCCTCCTCCTACCTCAAAACCCTAATCTTCTTTCTCCTTTTTCTTTCCCCTCTCTTCTTTCTCTTTTCAGATAATTGCTCCAATCAAATCCGACCTCTTCAGTAATAATAGGTCGAAATGACTATTTTGCCTCTATTGTGACCTTGAACTTTTTTTTTTTTTTTTTTTATTAACTCGGGTGCTACAATTCTCCCCAACTTAGGAATTTTCGTCCTTGAAAGTTGATCCTCCCCAGAAGAGTTTGGGATAAGATCTTCTCATGTCTTCCCAGGTGGCCTCGTTGTCTCGATGGTTTTCCCATAAAACCTTGACCACGGGAATCTCCCTTCTTTTTATTCTCCTCACATCACGTGCCATTATCCCTATGGGTTTCTCCTCATATGATAGGTCCTTTCGAATGGGAAGCGTCTTGTGATCAATGATGTAAATGGGATCTGGAGTGTACTTTCTCAGCATCGATACATGGAAGATGTTGTGCACTGTGGGGAGTGTGGATGGTAATGTTAGTATGTAGGCCACGGGCCCTACCCTTTCTAGGATTTCAAAGGGACCCCTGAATCTCGGGCTCAGCTTGCTCTTCTTCCCAAATCTTAGCACTCCTCTCATGGGGGCTACTTTCAGGAAGATGTGATCCCCCACTGCAAACTCGAGGTCTTTCCTACGAGAATTTGCATAACTCTTCTGCCGACTTTGTGCAGAGAGCATCCTCTGTCAGATTTTTTTGTACTGCTGCGTTGGTAGACTGTACTAACTCCGGCCCCAACAACTGTTTCTTGCCTACCTCCTCCCAGAATATAGGGGTTCTACACCTCCGCCCATATAGAGTTTCAAATGGTGTCATCTGAATGGTTGCTAGGTAACTATTATTGTAGGCAAATTCCATAAGGGCCAAGTGCTCAAGGCATCTGCCACTACATTAGCTTTTCCTGGATGGCAAAGTATTTCAATGTCATAGTCTTTAACTAGTTCTAACCACCTCTATTGTCTCATGTTGAGCTATTTCTGTGTAAACAAATGCTTGAGGCTCTTATGGTCAGTATACACCTGAACTCTTTCCCCATACAGGTAGTGACACCAGGTTTTCAATGCATATACCACGGCTGCTAGTTCCAGATTGTCGGTGGGGTAGTTGCACTCATATTCTTTCAGCTGTCTAGAGGCGTAGGCTATCACCTTGCTCTTTTGCATGAGTGCACAACCTAGCCCTTTTCCTGAAGTGTCGCCGTAAACCACAAGCCCACCTGATCCGTCGGGCACTGTAAGTGCAGTGACCAACCTCTTTCTCAGTTTTAGAAAACTCTGTTCACACTCTGGTGTACAGATAAAAGGTTTCCCCTTCTTGGTTAACTGTGCTACAGATATTTTAGAGAAATCTTGTACAAACCTTCTATAATAGCCTGCTAGACCCACAAAACTCCTTACTTTAGCGACTGTGGTTGGTCTAGGCTATTTCAAGACTGCTCCGATCTTAGCAGGATCCACAGTTACCCCCTGATTGGATACCATGTGTCCAAGAAAGGTCACTTCCTGCAGTCAACCCAATAGTTCGGGTTGGGTTGAGGGATTTTTTTGACCCAACCCAAAAGTTCGGGTTGGTTGGATTGGTAACCCAACCCAACCCGAAACTTTTCACAACCCAACCCAACCCTCTATTTTCGGGTTGGGTTGTCAATTTTTTTTTTTTAAGTTTTATTTATTTACAGTTAATAATTATTGGGATACAATCTTAGATAAAATATATTAAAAATTCACAAATAAATACAAATCAATTCCTAATTATTCACAAATAATAATAATAATAATAATAAACAAATTCAATAAAAAAACAACAAGCGAAAATTGTAACATATTAACATAGTTTGACATTGTCATAAAACTAAAGACGGCTAAATATCGATATTTCTTGAAAATTGGTTCGAGTAAGAAAAATATAAAGATATATCATGAAATTAAATAAACAATAAAAATGATTAATTTAAACTATGCTAATTATACGTGATCTATAAAGATCTAGCCCTAAACTATTTATATGTATATATTGCAACAAATAGAAAATAAATATATTAGAATTTAGAATTACTTTCTTTAATAATAAAATATTTAAATATATTTAAATTAAAATAAATACAAATAAATATATTAAAATTTAAAATTAAAAATATGCTTCTTAGGTTGAGAGCCCTAATATATTTGTGATATAATAATGTAATACAAATAGAAAATAAATACATTATAATTTAGAATTACTTTCTTATTTTAATAACAAAATATTTAAATATATTTAAACTAAAATAAATACAAATAAATACCTTAAAACTTAGAATTACTTTCTTAGTTTAATAATAAAATATTTAAATATATTTAAACTAAAATAAATACAAATAAATACATTAGAATTTATAATTTCAAATTACTTTCCTAGTTTTTTAAATATATTTAAACTAAAATAAATACATTACGATTTAAAATTACTTTCTTAGTTTTTTAAATATATTTAAACTAAAATAAATACAAATAAATATATTAAAATTTAGAATTACTTTCTTAGCTTAATAACAAGATATTTAAATATATTTAAATTAAAATAAATACATTAGAATTTAAAATTACTTTCTTAATTTAATAACAAAAATATTTAAATATATTTAAACTAATTTTCTATGATTCAATTTTGTGGTAACGGTCAAAAAAAATTGAATTTTAAATATATATATAAAAAAAGAAAAAGAAACAAATTTGAATTTTAAATATTATATAAAAAAAGAAAAAGAAACATGTATTTGGCTAGATTCGAACTCGAGCAAACACATCATAACAAACGCTTAATATATTTTATATATTTCAATTTGGCTCGGTTCAACTCGAGGGTTTTGTCCACGAACTTGAAACAGAACTGATTCAGTTCGGGTTTAGAAAAATGAACCCAACTCTATCTGAAATGCTAATCCAATTCAACCCAACCCTTATAATTTGGGTTAGGTTGGTAGAGTTATTGGGTTGTACACAAGTAGATCCTTTTTCAGTTAATTTTTGTTTGTATTCTTTTTAAGTTGGTGGATGCAAATGTAAGTAATAAGATAATAAATAAAAACATGAATGGTTTAGCATAAATTCCACCCTATGGCTTGTGATATTGACACACAAAATGTTCCAAATATTGTTTTATTAAATTTGATTTTGTAGAAGAATGAACAACATTTTAATTTTCACTTGGCTACACGTTGGGTTTAGGGACTGCTGTTAAATCGTTAGTTCATTCTTTACAGATATGATCGAGTGTTCATAATTTAGAATAAAAAGATTCGAGGCTTTGCATGTTGGTTCAAAAAACTGATGCGTTGTCAAGTGTTAATATCGTGATATGAGTGTCGAATATCGTCATTCGGGATGGGTTCCTAATTTCATTTAATTTTATCTTAAAAAATGATGGATCCAATAAAACTAAAACTAAGATTTGTGGAGAGAATTAGAAAGAAATATTTTAGGGGATTGACATCCATTAGTTTTGTGCTTAATTTTATATTAGCTTTTCCCGGGTGGTAAAGTATTTCGATGTCATAGTCTTTAACTAGTTCTAATCACCTCCGTTGTCTCATATTGAGCTCTTTCTCTGTAAACAAATACTTGAGGCTCTTATGGTCAGTATACACCTGAACTCTCTCTCCATACAGGTAGTGACGCTAAGTTTTCAATGCATATATCACGGCTGCTAGTTCCAGATCGTCGGTGGGGTAGTTGCACTCATATTCTTTCAGCTGTCTAGAGGTGTAGGCTATCACCTTGCTCTTTGGCATGAGTACACAACCTAGCCCTTTTCCTGAAGCGTCGCCGTAAACCACAAGCCCACCTGATCCGTCGAGCACTGTAAGTACAGACGCAGTGACTAACCTCTTTCTCAGTTCTAGAAAACTCTATTCACACTCTGGTGTACAGATAAAAGGTTTCCCCTTCTTGTGTCAAAGCTGCAGATATTTTAGAGAAACATTGTACAAACCTTCTATAATAGCCTGCTAGACCCACAAAACTCCATACTTCAGCGGCCGTGGTTGGTCTAGGCCATTTCAAGACTGCTTCGATCTTAGCAGGATCCACAGTTACCCCTGACTGGGTACCACGTGTCCAAGAAAGGTCACTTCCTGCCGCCAACCCAATAGTTCGGGTTGGGTTGAGAGATTTTTTTGACTCAACCCAAAAGTTCGGGTTGGTTGGATTGGTAACCCAACCCAACCTGAAACTTTTCACAACCCAACTCTCTATTTTCGGGTTGGGTTCGGATTGTTTTTCTAGTAAGTAAGAACATACATGGGTTTTGGAATGAAAGTAGGAAAATGAAGAAGAAGAATGGAATTTTTGGTTTGAAAAAATTGTAAAAGGAATGAAAGAAGAATTGCAAGAGGGTGCAACAAAAAAGAAATAGAGGAAGTTTTTTCTTAGTGCATTTGATGATGAAGAAGATATTTATGTATTATTGGGAGACTTTTCTTAGTTTGGATATCTTCCACGGAAAAGAGAAAAGAACAAAGTAGGGGTGTTCGTGGGTTGAATTAGGTTAATGACATTTTTTTCGTCCCAATCCAATTATCGTAGTTATAAATTTTTTCAATCCAAACAACTCTTATTATATAACGAATTCAATCCAATCAAACCATAAATTTTTTGAGTTAGGTTGTGTCACGACCAAATTTTCAAGATTTCAAGAAATTGGATCGTGACGAAGAAACGAAACAGAATCAAAATAAAACAAAACATTGATATTGTAGGAAATATGGTAAAATTTTGCACGGTTTTAAAAGACATACAACACCAATGTCAAAATTCCAAGTTATTTACAAATACGGAAAATGACAGGGATACAAAAGAATACAAAATCAAACCCTAAAAGAATACAACTAACTGACGCCTCGAGTCGACACCCCTATGTGACAGTGCATCTCCAAAACATTTCCCCACCTTGACCGATACTTGACAAAGAAAGGAAAAAAGGGGTGAGTATAAAAATATAGTCGGTAAGCAACCTACTTGTAGGCCTCATTACTTATTTCTCCTAATAGGTTTCCACAACTTTCCTCAGCCTTGACCCGTACCTACACTCAATAGAAATTTTCATACTAAACCACCTACTCGCATAGTCCCTGATCTCTTCCAAGATCGGATTACGAAGTCACAGCATCGACTTTGCCTCGTTCCTACATTCAATAGGTGCTCTAATCCTGATACGGACCTATTATGGTGGGCTTGAGTCATTACAGGTTAGTTCAAGTTGTTCGAGTCATTTATTCAATTTTTTTGAACACTTATAGACGAAAGAATCATGGGAAACGAAAAGAAAACCGAATTTGTATAATTTTGCGAGTATAAAAAGGGATGAAAAGAGTTTTCATGAGTTCACTCGAGAAGAGAGTTGAAAGGGGTGGGCTAAAGAAACACTCAAAAAAGGGAAGATGGAAAAGGTATATTCTAAGCTTCATGAATGTGCAAGGAAAGAGGGAGATGGTATTATTGTGAATATAAATCATACAATTTGGACTCACTTAAACTAATCAACTCTTCCCACCTTCCTCGTTTCGCCACAACACACCGAGTAAGTTATCTTTACAAACCCTTTTTCATTTCATGCCATAATATCTAATTCTATTTAGTTTTACTTCGTGAAATATGATCGTATGTTATTTTTTTAAAGAGACGATATGTTTATAATTTGAATGAGTGAGAAACGAATACTGTAAAAAGAAACTAGTTAACTACTACGAGTTGGATTAAATATTTTTAACTTAGTTTAAAAAATAGCTAAATTTTTAAAAGGTTCTTTAATATTTTAAATTTTTTTTTAAAAAAACTTTAAAAATAGTATAATATGCACTTTCAAACGACCTATAAGTTATTTATAGACAATTTTCGTTTATATATATTAATGATAAAAACTTTCGAACATTTTTTAAATAAAGGTAAAAAATATTAATACTAATTTTAATATTTTATAGATATTTTTTAAACAAAGTGTTAATTGTATTTTAAGATTTTTTTTTTTTTTTAAAATTGGAAGGTATTAATGAAATTTTTTAAAGTTTCGAAACCATATTAAAATTTCAGACATATTTTTGTTTCAAAACTCTCTGTTAAAGTATTTTTTTAGATTTTTTTTTTTTTTAAATTTGAAGGATATTATTAAAATTAAAAGGAAAAAATCTACAAATATTTTTGGAAAAAATAGAAAATTATTTGAATTATATGAAACTAATCAAACATTAACCTTATGAATTTATTAAAAAATTTGTATAGGTAAATTCATAATCAACCGCACCAGAAGTTTAGTGGTAGAATAGTACTTTGTCACAGTACAGACCGAGTTTGATTTTCGGTTGGTGCATTTATGACAACGCTAACAGCCTTTTCGAAAATAAAATATCTAAACTAAGCCCGAACTCATAATGTATTCTTAATCTTGTACAATTTTATTTCTCTATTATGGTTTTGGTTTTAGCCCGACCTCGTAATGTATTCTTAATCTTGTACAATTTTATTTCTCTATTATGGTTTTGGTTTCAGCCCGACCTCATAATGTATTCTTTATTCTTACAATATTTTGTTTAAGACAATTTTTTTCAAGTATTTTGATGATTATGCCATCGTAGGGACATTGAAAGAGCTGGAATGGAAATTCTAGTCTCAGTAGCTGAATCAATAATGGGAGAATATGTGATTAAACCCATTGGACGTCAACTAAGCTATCTCCTCTGCTACAACAGAAACAAAAACAAGCTCAAAGAGCAGCTCGAAGCTCTCAAGACAGCGCGCAGGGACGTCCAAGGACGAGTCCAACAGGCAAGAAGCAACGCATATGTAATCCGCGAGGAAGTTTCAAAGTGGCTAACTGATGCAGACAACGCCATCCATGATGAGCTATCATCAAATTCTTCAAACCCATCAGCCTTTAACTTGATTGATAGATACCACATAGGCAGAAAAACAAAGAAGAAAATTGAAGCTCTTCATGAACTCATAGCCAAAAGAATCAACTTTATGGAAGTGGGCTACCCTGCACCGCTTTTAGAGACTAAGAACATCGTTGTTCCGGGTGGGTATCAAGTTTTGGAATCCAAGATTTCAATGGCTAAACAAATCAAGAAAGCACTTGAAAAGGCAGAGGTTAGCAGGGTTGGTGTTTATGGCATGGGAGGCGTTGGAAAAACTTACTTGCTTAATGAAGTTAAGAAGATGGTTTTGGAAGAAAAAGTGTTTGATCGAGTGATTGAAGTGTGTGTAGGCCAATCAAATGGAGTTATACAGATTCAAGAACAAATTGGAGATGTTTTGAATGTAAGATTACCAAAGAGTAAGGAGGGAAGAGCTTCTTTTATAAGGAACAATTTGGTTAAAATGGAAGGGAATGTTCTTATTATATTGGATGATTTGTGGAAGGAATATGATCTTATAAAAGAGATTGGAATTCCTTGTTCTTCATGTAAAATGCTTATGACGAGTCGATCACAGGATATATTGATGAACAACATGAACACAACAGTGTGTTTTCAGGTGAATTCTTTAAGCGAAGAGGAGTCATGGAAGTTCTTCACAGCTATCATTGGTGATGAGTTTGATACCCCTGATATGGAGAATTTGGCTAAGATGGTAGCAAGAGAATGTGGAGGGCTACCTCTTGCGCTTGATACCATTGCCAAGGCATTGAAAGGGAAGCATATGAACCATTGGAAGGATGCTTTGAGCAAATTAAGAAACTCCATTGGAATGGATATCAAAGGAGTTAGTCACAAAGTTTATGCTTCATTGAGATTGAGCTATGATCATTTAGTTGGAGAAGAACCCAAGTTAATGTTCCTTTTATGCAGTGTTTTTCCAGATAATTACAAGATTTCTTTGAATGATTTGCAAATGTATGCAATGGGTATGAGATTATTGAGAAAAGTAAACACTTGGGAGGATGTGAAGAACAGAGTAATGAAATTGGTTCATGATCTTAAATCTTGTTCTTTACTTCTTGATGCGGATGAACATTCAAGAGACACATATGTTAGCATGCATGATGTTGTTCGTGATGTTGCTATACACATTGCATCAATGGAGGGTATCATGACAACAATGAGCTTTGGATCTAAGCTTAGTGATTGGGAAGATGAGTATCAAAGTGGAGCTTATCGTGCTATCTTTGTAAACTGTGATAACTTTCAAAAACTTCCCCAAAACTTGAACTTTCCTGATCTTGAGCTCTTGATATTAAGATCATCAAATGGGTTTGTGGGAAATCTTGAAATTCCATATGGGTTTTTTGCAGGAATGGAAAAGATTAAAGCTTTGGACATAACAGGGATGAGTTTCCTCCAAACTTCTTGGAGATTATTTAAGAACATTCGAACATTATGTCTGTTACGCTGTGAATTCAATCCTATTGACACAATTAGTGAGCTGAAGAACTTGGAGATTTTAAGGATTTGTAGCTGCAACAAGCTAGATCATTTACCTGTGACTATGAATCAATTAACAGAACTTAAGGTACTCGAAGTGTTAAATTGCTCGAACTTGGAGGTGTTTCCTGCAAATATTATTTCAAGTATGAACAAACTAGAAGTGTTGAAATTACGCGACAGCTTTGATAGATGGGGAGAAGAAGTATGGTACAAAGATGAACTGATTATGAACATCAAACTTTCTGAACTGAATTGTCTGCCACGGCTTTCAAGTTTAAGATTAGAGAGCTCAAATGTCAAAATTCTGTCGGAGATAACCTCGGAAACATCAAACAAGTTGAAAGAATTCTGGGTTTGTGTTAATGAATCAGACGATTTTATTCTCCCCTTTATTTCTTACGAATATGCAACAACTATGATTCTTAGTATAGAATCCCAAACTGCCATTGATGGAGGGCTTGAAACACTTTTGAAAAGATCTGAACGATTGGTTCTAAGCGATTCAGTGGGTCGTTTTATAAACGAAATGTTCAATCCAATTAGAAATGGGTATCCATTTTTGAAGTATCTATGGATAATTGATGAACATGGATACTCAAATTTGCCGTATCTGTTCAGATCTGACTTCAATTCCTTGGAGTTCTTGACTGTTTATGGAATGAAGAGATTGATGAATTTATCTCCCAGGAATTCGCCAATCCTTCCTTTTAAAAAGCTTAAATCCATATCAATTCAATCATGTGGGGAGATCAGAAATCTGTTCTCAATCTCTGTTCTTAAAGCGGTTTCAAATCTTCAAGAGATTTCTGTGACGGATTGTGGCATGATGGATGAGATTATATCCATAGAAACTGAAGAACAGAGCAGCATTTGTAGTATAACCTCTTTAACACTTGAAAAAGTGAATAAACTTGCGAGTTTCTGTACCAAATTGTTCATCCAAGAAGACCCACAAAGTAAAATCCCCTGTTTTGATCAACGGGTTTCATTTCCTGAATTGAAGCATTTATCAATCACTAAAGGAAACAATTTGGAGACATTATGGCATAGTGATGGGTTGGCTTCAAATTCCTTCGGCAAACTCCAAACGGTGAGAATTGAAGGCTGCAAGCGATTAAGATGCATGTTTCCATCGAACACAAGCGCTAGGTTCGACAGTTTGGAGAGGATCGAGGTGAGAAAATGTGAGAATTTGAATCGATTACTGCCATCATCGATTCTGTTCTTGAGCTTGAATGAGCTGAGCGTGGAGAAATGTAATGGAATGATGAGTTTGTTTAGCGCGACTGTGGCGAAAGGGCTGGTGAATCTTAGGTCGATTAAGGTGCGTTGTTGTAGAGGGATGAGGTGCGTGGTTGCGGCGGGGGAAGAACAGGGTGGTGTAGTTTTTGGGAAATTGAAGACGGTGGAGTTGGATTTGTTGCCTGAATTGGGGAGTTTTTATTGTGGGAAATGTAGGATTGAGTTCCCAAGATTGGAGTGTTTGATCATTGGACGATGCCCTGAGATGAAGGCGTTTTCGTATGGTGTTGTTGTGACGCCCAGATTGGATAGCATTTTGATGGATGGGGCTGAATTTGGAGTGGCGGCGGCCGGTGGTGTGAATGAAACTATCCAGAACTTCAGGAGATAAATGGTAATTGTTTCATTTCAATTTAGATCCAACTTTTTAGCTCATGATTATTTTTTTTTTCTAAGTTGTCATGAGTTCGATTTATGGGTTTTCGATAAATTCTTCGAGTTTTATTGCATTTTTGTTCGTGAAACTTGAGTTTAATTGAATTTTTGTTGTTCAAATGAGTGTGACAGCATTTTGGTTCCTGAAATTTGAGTTTGATAGTATTTTAGTCCTTCAAATATGGGTATAATAACTTTTTATTCGATGAAATTTGAATTTAATAGGATTTTGATTATAGAAATGTGAATTGATTTTGGTCTTTCTGTTTTAAAACTCAACCTTTCAAATAAAGTTTTATTATTTGAGTTTGATAGTTTTAGGGTAATATGACTTTCTATAATCCTCATTTGCCTCTATTTGTCATTATTGTTTGTTTGTCTGTTATCTATCATCGTTGGATTCTTGTAATGATTTGTTCGTGTATGAATGATTATGTTATTGTATAAGATGATTAGTGATTCACCAATTAACTCCTAATCATGAACCCGATTAGATTGTCAGGGGTCTATACAATATTTTATTATGTTTATGAGTGAGTAGAACTAGGGTGGAGCGTTGAAATGCATGAATCAAATGAGAAACTTAAAAAGCGCCTTATGGGTGCAATTACGGGGTTTCCAACCACCCCTTAGTCATGATCTTGTTCGATTGAGAGCGAGGGACTATATAGGTAGATGAGTGTTAGCAAGCTTGAGGACCACAACCTCTTTTATAATTATATGGGGCCTACTAGGGAGATGCCAACTAAACCCTACTAGAGAATCTGAGAACGATGTCCATAATATGATGAGAATTATGAGTTAGAAACGATGTTGGGGTCACACCTCGAGGACCTACTAGGTATAGGTCCAGGGAGTAGTAGAACATTTAAACAATATACCTATGAAACCTATGAACGAACTATGAGAACTAACAACCCAAATAGGGCTACGAAAAGAGAAACATACAATTTTCTTACCATGACCCTAAGTTGAGCTTAGGTGAACCAATTTAACATAGGGTACAACCTAGAAACAGCGGATACTTAGAAACAAACTCCTAAACATGAATAAGACACCAGACAAACGAATGAACCAATCTGTAAGACTTAAAAAACGAATTAAGAACTACAGACAAACTAGTTATTAAGTATTTTTAAACTCACCCATGCTACTTTAATTCTTTTCAGATGAGGCCTAAATAGAGCGATCGAGGCAAGGACTGTTGGACTAGATCGAAGTTTTATATTTCTTTGACTTGATGTATTTATGAACTCAAAGTTTTCTGTGTTTGTTGTTGGTATATTTTGTAAATTATCTGGTTGCGCTTTAAATACTTAAATGTATTTGTTTATTTTAAATCAGTTGTTCAATTGGATGGTTATTAAATGTGCACACATTTTTTTTATATTTTAAATTAATGTATATTTTCAAATATTTCAGTAAGTGACTATTTATAACTTAAGTCCCTAAAAAAGTAGGTCGTTATAGTTATGAACTCTTGTTAGTGAGGGTTTATTTTTTTGATGTTCATGGGTGAGAACTCTTGTCTATTAATGTTAAGACTAAATATTATGTTAGTAAGGACGTGTACTTTCGATATTCATGTTTGTCTTGGTATCATGCATGCCTTTCCTTTTTGGTGGCACCTGACGTCTGACGAGTTAAGTCCGACCATGTCAGGCCTAGGGGTATCTATACGAACTCGTTTGGTGGGTTCATGTGCGCGCACGTAGGCTGTGTGTGGGGAAGTACCACATATCCAACCCTGCTTATAATTGGGAAGAGTCCAAGGCCATGTGATGGTTTTAAGAAAGGTCCCAATCATGTTATATGTGTGATTGCATTGCTAACCCCAACGGTGGGTGACTTACTGAGTATTTAATAAAATAATCAAGTCGAGCGCTACCCTTATATTTTTTAGGTAAATTTTCTATGCGCGGATGAAAAATTGTTGGAAAGACCATGGAAGTTCGGATAGAGCATGATAGAACTGTTTTATATTTAAAACTATGTTAGGTTGAATTTCTTGTTTGAAATTGAATACTAAGTCCATGACTTTGTTTTAAAAGTATTTATTAAGAACTTGTGCATATGTGATTAAAGCATGCTTAGGATGACATCACAAATAAGGTTAAGAAATTTAGGGACGTTACAATTACGAATCGTCGATGATGACAATTGTTCATTGACTTAGAAGTTGATTACTCGGTGTCTCTATGTGCCAGTTTGAGTTGAGTTAGATAATCCTGATCTAGAATAGAATACGACATGAGCGAGTGACCACATTTTGAAAATAAATTTTGAACTTTGATTTTGCTCGTTATTCTTGTATGTTTTTGTGCATATTTGCCCCCAACAAGCGAGTGCATGAGTGAGTGTTTTTAGTAGTCACCTTTTTAAAAATTATTTTTAGGTAAAAGCAAAGTCGTGATATGGGAGTGACAAGTAAGGTTGTGAGACCCGTCTGCAGGATGACTTCAGAGTTTTATGTTTTATTAAGGGCATATTTTTCCTATTGAGACTAATGTAAGAAATTTTCGTAATTAATATAGTTACTCGAGAGACTGGAGGTGATCTACGTGTGTAACCTAGATACGAGTACTAATGCACGTTTGAAGGAAGTAGCCATGCTCCGATTGCAACACGTGTCATCCTATGACTGGCCTTCCATCTTCCTCCGCATGTGTTTGAGTATCATGAATGTAAGAATTTCTATTTATTCTTCGGCAAATGGCATCATAGGGTGTGGCCTGAACAATGTTCGATGCATGTCCTTATCCTCGTCAGCCCCGTTCATCCACTTTGCGCCTAATACGTGTACACCTACATTTCATCTTCCACAAATTGATTTCCAAATCCAACCTGATTTCATGTTCCTCCTATTTTCTTCTAGTATTTTTTTTCTTTGTAAATAAAACTTAGTTCTTGCACCAAAGATGACGAATTTTGTACCACCTTTCCAAAAAAGTATTTTTATTTCATTTCGTTAAACATAGAAAGAGGTAAACACATCCAATTTAGGCTCAAAGCTCTAAAACTCACGAGGATGGCTAGGATTTTCTTTTCTTTTATTTAAAGAAAAAAATCAAGAAATTACTTGGAAAGAAGTAAACCCATCCAATTTAGTGTCAAAGCTCTAAAACTCACCGAGGATGGCTAGGATTTTCTTTTCTTTTATTTAAAGAAAAAATCAAGAAATTAATTCTCAACTATATTTATAAGGTGAGTTATTTTCCATAGTGTCCGAGTTATTTTCCATAGTGTCCCATATTACTTCACAAATATTAGCATTTATATCCTCGAATAACTCTCATTTGTGTTTATAAGGAAAACGTATGAATGTAGAATTAATATTAATATGCATGGAAAGAAATGAAGGTATTTGCTCTTAATGATAGAGAATAATTGGAAGTTAATAACACTATTATATAAAGCAGTTTTCGAAAGCTAAAATCACACCGGCAGAAGAAAATTAAACATATAGTTTTTGAAGTTAAGGATGAAGATGCAGAAGTTTATCTTGATTTCTGTCGCTGCAATGGCCTTGCTTTCGCTTTTAGTTTGCTCTTGTACCCTCTCTATTATCTCTAATTGCTCCCCTACTCCCTCCCTCTCTTTCTCTCTTTCAAATTTATGAGACACTAAATTTTTGTTTAATTCGATTGATGCAGATACAGAGGCGAGGGAGGGAATTTCACCTCCATTAACTTGTATTGGACTTTGCGGAAACGACAGCGACGCTGAAAATGAAAAATGCATAGAATCATGTTCTAGAAAAGGATTTGAACAAGGACGATGCATTCCAAACCCAACCAACGTAATTTGTTGTTGTAACCCTTAATTTTGGTTCAACTTTAATTCCTTTCTTTGCAAAAGATATGGATTTATCAATAAAATTATAAACTTGTCTTTCCTTCGAATGCAATGCATTGTTCTATAATTTGCCTTCTTAAGATTGATTGCAATTGTGAACACAATAAGTTTCCTACATAAGATTAAAGAATTCATCACTTCCAACAATTTCGAGTCCCTCTATTCAAATCTATGTTACAAAAAAAGCCGAAGAGTATCTTGCATAATTTTTCTTTGTTTTGCTTTGTTTATAACTAATAGGACGAATATTTTGGCAAATTAACATAGATTCAGTAGATAGAAATCTTCAAGAATGAGAACCCAAAAAGTGCCTAAAAATTTTGGAAAACTAAACAGTAATAAATTTTTAGTTCAAAAGCTACTACTCTAAAATTCTTTGAAACAACATTATGTTAAAAAACAATTGTACGAAACACAAAACAATTGTGAAACACCATATCTCTACTACAAAACTTGAAAAAAAAAAACCAAAGTGAGAAAGTTGCAAAATTTTTACTATAGTCATGCTTTTTTCTTCTAATTTTGAATCACGAGTAAGACAATGTGAGCATGGTGATAATTGGTATCGGCTACAAATACATACATGACACGGACCTTTGGCAACAAACTAAAGTTCATATTAAAAACTATATATATATAAAACACCCCAAATCTTTCAGAACCTTCATGATATTTAAAAACATGGGAAAAAAAGAACCAAGCGAAAATCAATACTTGATGAAATGCTCTTGTCACACGATCTCATATATTTATGCATTATCTAAAATGAGAAAAAAAAAGTAGCAAGGGTGATTATATACTCACTACGTAGCCATACTTAAGAGTTGAAACTAGATTCATGTNAAAGATATGAATTTAGAAATAAAATTATAAACTTGTCTTTCCTTCGAATACAATGCATTGTTTTATAATTTGCCGTTCTCAAGATTGATTGCAATTGTGAACACCAGAAGTTTCCTACACAAGATTAAAGAATCCATGACTTCCAACAATTTCGAGTCCCTCTATTCAAATCTATGTTACAAAAACAAGCCGAAGAGTTTCTTGCATAATTTTTTTTTGTTTTGCTTTGTTTATACTTAATAGCTCAAATATTTTGACAAATTAACATAGATTCAATAAATAGAAATCTTCAAGAATGAGAACCCAAAAAGTGCCTCAAAATTTCCGAAAACTAAACTGTAATAAATTTTTAGTTCAAAAGCTAATACTCTAAAATTCTTTGAAACAACATTAATGTAAATAAAAAAATTGTACTAAACACAAAACAATTGTGAAACACCATATCTCTACCACAAAACTTGAAAAAAAAATTCAAAGTGAGAAAGTTGCAAAATTTTTACTATAGCTATGCTTTTTTCTTCTAATTTTGAATCAGGAGTAAGACAATGTGAGCATGATGATAATTGGTATCGGCTACAAATATATACATGACACGGACCTTTGCCAACAAACTAAAGTTCATATTAATAAGCAAACTAAAGTTCATATTAATAACTATATATATATAAAGCACCCCTAATCTTTCAGAACCTTCATGATATTTAAAACATGGGATAAAAAGATGCGAGCGAAAATTAATACTCGATGAAATGCTCTTGTCACACGATCTCATATATTTATGCATTATCTAAAATGAGAAAACAAAAGTAGCAAGGGTGATTATATACTCACTACGTAGCCATACTTAAGAGTTGAAACTAGATTCATGTTTATAAACCATGATATTAAATACATGCAAAGTCCTATTTATACGTCAATGTGTTTAGTTGCTATATAAAATAAGTTGTCTTAATCATACTACAAAGATTTCATGGTGGATGACAAAACTCGTATATGTTATTTAGATTTAAGGAGGTTTTATTGTTTTTTTTTTTTTCATGTTTTAGAGAATTGTCTTTATGATTATACGTTACAATTAGCTAATTACGATTATGGTATTGATAGCCTTGAAAGTTACAACCTTTCAATTAACCATTGGTTGGTTTATTTTCAATACTATGAATAATCATCGAAGGTTTTACTTTAGATGAAGATTTTTGAATGTTATAATAAAAGTTGTAGATTATACTCCTTAACAAATGAGTGTAATCCTTTGCATTTCTTATGTTTAGATTTCCAAGTAGTTTTGACAAACCTATCTTATAACGAATAAAAAAAAAAAAAAAAAAGTTAGAAAACCGCACTCACTCAGCCTTTTAGGGGTGTCTTGTCTATACCTAAAAAAAGATGTAGCACATGCGTTGAGTACTTTAAGAAATACTCAGTAAGTGACCCCACTATTAGCTTCGGGAGTGCAACCACATGCAACTCATGATTAGGGATCTAACATTAAAACCATCGTATGGGTGGCCTCAGTCCGGATAAAATTGGATATGTAGTACTTCCCCACACACGACCCGCACTTGTAAGCGTGAATCCACAAGCGTTTCGCACTCCCTTATACACATCATAGTCAGGCTAGTTGTCCGTAGTCGGACGTCTGGAGGTTAGCAAACCCCCGAGTGTCGGGTGAAGCATGATCATCATGTCGTAGTTTACGCGTTCGTACTCATCATTATAAATGGAGAAATAACCCGATGTATATAACCACACAAAATGCATGAGGTCCCTATGCTTTTTCATCTTTAAATAATCCTTTGAACAAAGCCCTGTCCACATCACATTGGGCAACATGAATGCATTGGCTTTCGTACTTTCCTCGACATTAACATCAATTATGATTGTGTCTGAGAAAACGCGTCGTCATATTGTATCGTGTCATTTAATATATGCACATCATCTTACTATGGAATAACATCATATTAAGTCATGTCATCATCAAGCATCTTACATTGTCCTGGTATCATGCATCATCATATAAGGTTGTGAGACCCGTCTGCAGGATGACTTCAAAGTTTTATGTTTTATTAAGGGCATATTTTTCCTATTGAGACTAATATAAGAAATTTTCGTAATTAATATAGTTACTCGAGTGACTGGAGGTGATCTACGTGTGTAACCTAGATACGAGTACTAATGCACGTTTCAAGGAAGTAGCCATGCTCCGATTGCAACACGTGTCATCCTATGACTGGCCTTCCATCTTCCTCCGCATGTGTTTGAGTATCATGAATGTAAGAATTTCTATTTATTCTTCGGCAAATGGGGTGTGGCCTGAACAATGTCCGATTCATGTCCTTATCCTCTTCAGCCCTGCTCATCCACTTTGCGCCTAATACGTGTACACCTACATTTCATCTTCCACAAATTGATTTCCAAATCCAACCTGATTTCATGTTCCTCCTATTTTCTTCTAGTATTTTTTTTCTTTGTAAATAAAACTTAGTTCTTGCACCAAAGATGACGAATTTTGTACCACCTTTCCAAAAAAGTATTTTTATTTCATTTGGTTAAACATAGAAAGAGGTAAACACATCCAATTTAGTCTCAAAGCTCTCAAACTCACTAGGATGGCTAGGATTTTCTTTTCTTTTATTTAAAGAAAAAAATCAAGAAATTAATTCTCATGGAAACATGGAAAGAAGTAAACCAATCCAATTTAGTGTGGAAGCTCTAAAACTCACGGAGGATGGCTAGGATTTTCTTTTATTTTATTTAAAGAAAAAATCAAGAAATTAATTCTCATTCCCAACTATATTTATAAGGTGAGTTATTTTCCATAGTGTCCCAGTTATTTTCCATAGTGTCCCAGTTATTTTCCATAGTGTCCCATATTACTTCACAAATATTAGCATTTATATCCTCGAATAACTCTCATTTGTGTTTATAAGGAAAACGTATGAACGTAGAATTAATATTAATATGCATGGAAAGAAATGAAGGTATTTGCTCTTAATGATAGAGAATAATTGGAAGTTAATAACACTATTATATAAAGCGGTTTTCGAAAGCTAAAATCACACCGGCGGAAAAAAATTAAACATATAGTTTTTGAAGTTAAGGATGAAGATGCAGAAGTTTATCTTGATTTCTGTCGTTGCAATGGCCTTGCTTTCGCTTTTAGTTTGCTCTTGTACCCTCTCTATTATCTCTTATTGCTCCCCTACTCCCTCCCTCTCTTTCTCTCTTTCAAATTTATGAGACACTAAATTTTTGTTTAATTCGATTGATGCAGATACAGAGGCGAGGGAGGGAATTTCACCTCCATTAACTTGTATTGGACTTTGCGGAAACGACAGCGACGCTGAAAACGAAAAATGCATAGAATCATGTTCTAGAAAAGGATTTGAACAAGGACGATGCATTCCAAACCCAACCAACGTAATTTGTTGTTGTAACCCTTAATTTTGGTTCAACTTTAATTCCTTTCTTCGCAAAGGATATGGATTTATCAATAAAATTATAAACTTGTCTTTTCTTTGAATGCAATGCATTGTTCTATAATTTGCCGTTCTCAAGATTGATTGCAGTTGTGAACACAATAAGTTTCCTACATAAGATTAAAGAATTCACGACTTCCAACAATTTCGAGTCCCTCTATTCAAATCTATGTTACAAAAAAAGTCCAAGAGTATCTTGCATAATTTTTCTTTGTTTTGCTTTGTTTATAGCTAATAGGATGAATATTTTGGCAAATTAACATAGATTCAGTAGATAGAAATCTTCAAGAATGAGAACCCAAAAAGTGTCTAAAAATTTTGGAAAACTAAACAGTAATAAATTTTTAGTTCAAAAGCTACTGCTCTAAAATTCTTTGAAACACCAATATTGTTAAAAAAGATTGTTCAAAATTAGAAGAAAAAAGCATGGCTATAGTAAAAATACATACATGACACGGACCTTTGGCAACAAACTAAAGTTCATATTAAAAACTATATATATATATAAAACACCCCTAATCTTTCAGAACCTTCATGATATTTAAAAACATGGGAAAAAAAGAACCAAGCGAAAATCAATACTCGATGAAATGCTCTTGTCACACGATCTTATATATTTATGCATTATCTAAAATGAGAAAAGAAAAGTAGCAAGGGTGATTATATACTCACTACGTAGCCATACTTAAGAGTTGAAACTAGATTCATGTTTATAAACCATGATATTAAATACATGCAAAGTCCTATTTATACGTCAATGTGTTTAGTTGCTATATAAAATAATTTGTCTTAATCATACTACAAAGATTTCATGGTGAATGACAAAACTCGTATATGTTATTTAGATTTAAGGAGGTTTTATTGTTTTTTTTTTTTTTTTT
>NW_019272025.1:1649314-1670174 GCF_002738345.1 Cucurbita maxima | reverse complement strand
AACTCATGATTAGGGATCTAACGTTAAAACCATCGTATGGGTGGCCTCAGTCCGGATAAAATTGGATATGTAGTACTTCCCCACACACGACCCGCACTTGTAAGCCTGAATCCACAAGCGTTTCGCACTCCCTTATACCCATCATAGTCGGCTAGTTGTCCGTAGTCGGACGTCTGGAGGTTAGCAAACCCCCGAGTGTCGTGTGAAGCATGATCATCATGTCGTAGTGTGCGCGTTCGTACTCATCATCATAAATGGAGAAATAACTCCATGTATATAAACACACAAAATGCATGAGGTCCCTATGGTTTTTCATCTTTAAATAATCCTTAGAACACAGCCCTCTACACATCACATTGGGCAACATGCATGCGTTGGCTTTCATACTTTCCTCGACATTAACATCAATTATGATTGTGTCTGAGAAAACGCGTCGTCATATTGTATCGTGTCATTTAATATATGCACATCATCTTACTATGGAATAACATCATATTAAGTCATGTCATCATCAAGCATCTTACATTGTCCTGTTATCATGCATCATCATCATCATGTCATCATCAAGCATCTTACATTGTCCTATTATCATGCATTATCATATAATGTCATCATATAACATAATCGTGAATATCATTCATGCTCGCAAGTTTGGGTCGTGTATAGAAAAGTACTACACATCTAATTTTCTCGTGACCGGAGGCTACCCATAGATGGTTTTAAGGATAGGTTCCTAATCAAGAGTTGCAGGAGATTGCATTCCCTGGTTGCAATAGTGGGTCGCTTATACTGAAGCTCAGTTCTACTTCTATTTCAGGTAAAGGCAAGGCACCCCTGTACGACTGAGTGTCGTTTTCTGACTTTTTTTTTTCTTTCCTTCTAGTCGTTACAAGATAGCTTGATCAAGACTACTTGAATGATTTTAGCATACAAATATAAAAGGAGCAAATTCATGGCTTAAGTAGTATAATATACCACTTTCATTCTAATATCCAAAAATCTTTATCATAAAGTAACAACCTTAATGACTATTTATAACCTTGAAAATAAACCTTACAGTAACTTATGGTTAATCGAAAGGGTGTAACTTTCATGACCGTCATTACCATAATCGCAACTAGCTAAAGACAATTTTCTCAAATTTCTATATGTATATACTCTTATCTCTGTATTTAGTTTCCGTTTTTAATTCTATTAATTTAATCATTACTTTTTTCTCGTCAATATTTATTCTTGATCATGTTCAAATTATTGGCTAATCTTTAACTTATTGTTACTCAAAATGATTGGATGTGATGTCCTAACAATGAAATTAGTACGAGAGAGAAGAAAGATTTAATATATCTTAACAAATTTAATACATTTTTCCACTTAAATTACCCTTTTAATTTTTTCTTACTCGTGACCTTTCTTATTTTTTCTGCTTGTTTTTCCAACCACAGTAATATTGTTGGTTGAAAGAAGATAATTGGAGGAAGGGACAGAGAGGTAAGGGGAGAGAAGTGGGAAAATGTTTTTTTTTAAACCGAGGTAACCTTTCTTATTTATTTGTTTATTTATTTAAATATATATACATATATTTTTTAGGTTTTTACAAAAGCTATTCAAAAGCTAAAATTACATGGTCGAAGTAAATTAAACATATAGTTTTCAAAGTTAAGGATGAAGGTGCAGAAGTTTCTCTTGATTTCTGTCACTACAATGGTCATGCTTTCGCTTTTAGTTTGCTCTCGTACCCTCTCTATTATCCCCAGTTGCTCCCTTACACCCTCTCTTTCTCTCTTTCAGTTTTACGAGGCTCTAACTTTTTGTTTAATATGATTGATGTAGATACCGAGGTGAAGGAGGGAACTTCACTTCCATTAACTTGTAATGAAGTTTGCCCAAAGAACAGCAACGCTGAAAATGATAAATGCATACAGTTATGCTCTAGAAGAAGATTTAACATGGAGTATGCATTCCAACCCCACAAACATAATTTGCTGTTGTGCCCCTTAATTTTGGTTCAACATTAATTCCTTTCTTTGCAAAAGATGTGAAATTATCAATAAAATCATCAACTTATCTTTCATTCGAGTGCAATGCATTGTTCTATAAATTTTCGTTCTCAAGATTGATTGTAATTGTTGTTGGTGACAACAGAAAACTGAAGTGAGATTGAGAGGAGGAGTGATTTGAATGATGGAGAGGGATGTTCTTTTATAGGGGGGATTCCTGGAGTTGCTTGAGATTTTTGTGGATGAAATTGAATTCACCTCCTCCTTCTCTTCCGTAGTAACTAATTCAAACTTCTATTATTAGTTTCAACACCCTCCCTTAAATTGAATTCTGCCGAAATCAGTTTAGGACGTCACTTCATCTTCTTGATATACATCTTGGATTCTGCATATCCCCATCTTTCTTCTGAGCTTCTCGAACAATGGTTGTTTCAAGGGCTTTGTGAATAGGTCTGCGATTTGTTCATCACATCGGCAAAAGTTGAGTTCAATAATGCCTTCTTTACACAGATCACGCAAGAAATGAAATCGAACATCGATGTGCTTGCTCCTTCCATGCAACACAGAATTTTTAGACAACTTAACAGTTGACATATTATCACAATATATAACTGTCGTACTTGGTTGCTTCTGATTAAGAATTTCAAGCATTTTTCTTAACCAAATTGCTTGGCACGAGCATGCTGTTGCTGCCACAAATTCTGCTTCTGTCGTTGAGAGTGTTACAATAGGTTGCTTCTTTGAAGACCACCAAATAGCTCCTGAACTCATCATGAAAATACTTCCTGAAGTACTTTTACGATCGTCTATATCACCTGCATAGTCACTATCTGTATAGCCAACCATCTTCGGATCATCTCCTTTCTTGTAGAATACCCCCAAATCAGAGGTTCCTTTCACATAACGAAGTATCCTTCTTGCTGCATTGAGATGTTTTTCCGTTGGATGCTCCATGTAACGACTTATCATACTAACCGCATACATGATGTTTGGTCTTGTTGAAGTTAGGTACATCAAACTTCCCACAATTTGTTTGAAGTACCTATTATCAACCTCTCGCCCGTCAATGTCCTTGTGCAACTTTAAACCCAATTCTGATGGAGTTCCAAATGTGCGCTCATCTAATTTAAATCTTTCAAGTAATTCTTGAGCATACTTCTTCTGACAGATAAAGTTACATGCGGGAGTTTGAGTAACTTCTACTCCAAGAAAATATCTCATCAAGCCACAATCTGTCATTTCAAATTCCTTCATCATGCTCTTCTTAAAAAATTCAAAACATTTCTTCATTATTGCCAGTAAATATTAAATCATCAACGTATAAGCAAATAATGATAATGTTACCTCCCTTTTCAGTTTTCACATACAACATATGTTCATACGGGCATTTGGTGAATCCCATCTTTTCAAAATGAGAATCAATGCGACTGTACCATGCCCTCGGAGCTTGCTTCAAACCGTACAAAGCTTTCTTCAACTTGTATACGTGTTCCTCTTTGCCTTTTTGAACAAAACCTTCTGGTTGCTCCACATATACTTCTTCTTGAAGCACTCCATGTAAGAAGGCTGATTTCACATCAAGTTGATAAATAGGCCAAGATTTCTGTGCTGCAATAGAAATTATGAGCCTGATAGTGTCTTGACGTGCCACTGGTGCAAATACCTCCTTATAATCAATTCCATACTTTTGCTTGTATCCTTTTGCAACAAGTCGCGCCTTGTACTTATCCACCTCACCGTTTTCATTCAACTTGGTTTTGAAAACCCATTTTACTCCGATTGTTTTCTGCCCTCTAGGAAGATCAGTGAGCTCCCAAGTCTTGTTCTTCTCTATGGATTTGATTTCACTTGTCCATAGCTTCCTTCCATTTCTTCTCTTTTACTGCTTCTTCATAGACAATTGGATCACTATCCATAAAGAATGCAAAATAACCACTATCACTTGATTCATAATCCGTCTCATAATCAATCATCCAGTTTGGTCTTTTTCTTGTTCTTGGATGTCTTTGATTTTGATCATGATCTTCTTCTACTGGTTCTTCTTGTTGAGCTTGTGATGAGCTCTCTCCATGCTCATAGTGAGGCTGAATAGGGGCTTCAGTTTGTTCTTCTTCAAGATTTAAAGGAATATGCTGATTCACAGTGATCTTTTCTTTCCATGTCCAAGGCTTCTTTTCGTCAAAGACTACATCACGACTTACCACCACCTTCTTTGTCAAAGGATCGTAGAGCTTGTATGCCTTAGAGGTCTCGCTTACTCCAAGGAACACACACTTCGAACTCTTGTCCTCAAGTTTCTTCCTTTTCTCATCAAGAACATGTGCATATGCTATGCACCCAAAGATTCTAAAGTGGTCTACTGCAGGTTTTCTTCCGCTCCATGCTTCTTGTGGAGTCATATCTCTAACAGAAAAGGTAGGGCTGCGATTGAGAATGTGAACGGACCACACAACAGCTTCTAGCCAGAATTCCTTCGGGACTTCTCCTTTATTTAGTAAACTTTGAACCATATTCAGAATGGTCCTGTTTTTCCTTTCGGCCACACCATTTTGTTGTGGTATATATGCTGTTGTTAATTGCCTCCATATGCCCTTCTCTTCACAAAATTGAATAAACTCTTTCGAGCAGAATTCTCCACCTCTGTCAGTTCTTAAAACCTTGACTCTTCTTCCACTTTTCGTTTTCATAGTAGCACAAATTTTTTTGAAGCAATCAAAGGCTTCTGATTTGGCGTGCAAGAAATAAGTACATGTTTTTCGACTAAAATCATCGATGAGGGTCATGAAATATTTCTTGTTACCATTTGATGCAGGAGAGATGAGACCACATATGTCTGAATGAATCAACTCCAAAATTGCTTGAGCTCTTCTTGATTTTCCGGATGGAAAAGAGTTTCTTTCATGTTTTGCTACTACACAGCTCTCGCAAATTTTCGTTGGTGGAGTAATATCTGGCAACCCAGTTACCATCTTCTTTGAGGACAACGTCTTTAATCCTTTGAAGTGTAGATGACCATACCTAAAATGTCAAAGCCAAGTGGTATCTTCTTTCTTCACCATCAAACTTTTGGCAATGATATTTAACGTCAACGGATATAGACGGTAGGTGGTCATCTTCATCTTAGCAATCGATCCTCTTTTGGAGTCATAAATTTCACATTCATCATTTTGGAATGTGATCACATACCCCTTTTCTTGTAACTGACCGATACTAAGTAAGTTGGCCTTCAGATCAGGAATGTAGAATACATTAGAAATAGACTCTACAAAGCCATTTCTAGTCTTGATATCTACGGTTCCTTTCCCCATCACTTGGAGAGTTGAATTGTTGCCAAGAGACCGTAGTATGAAAATTTTCATCTAAAGTTGAGAAGAATTCCTTACAACCTGTCATATGATTGCTGCATCCAGAGTCTACGACCCATACACCTTGATCTGCCACCTTCATAGCATGGAATGACATTAATAATGTTTCTTCTTCTCTTCTCTCCACAAAATTGGATTGATTTCTTTTCTCCTTTTGAAGCCTGGTATAGCATTCATTTTTGTAATGTCCAAGGCGTCCACATCTGTAACATTCCACCTTAGACTTGTCAAAGTGCCTCTTGCCTTTGTTGTCATAATCGTTTTTTACTAGGTCTGCTGACCTGCCAACATCTCCACTTCTTTCTCGACTGCCTCTCTCACGACCTCTACCTCTTCTTTGCCCTCTACCTCTAGAGCTTGAAGTTTCACTTGGTGTGGATATCTTTAAGGCTGTCATCTCCTCTATTGCACTTGTACGATTGAGCCTCTGCTCATGTACTAATAGGGAGCTTTGGAGTTCATCTATTTGCATTTCCTCGACATTGTTTGCTTCTTCGATAGAACATACAATGTAATCGAACTTTGGCTTTAGTGATCGCAAAATCTTTTCTACGACCGCAACATCTGTGATTGAACCACCATGCATCCTCATTTTACTTGCAAGACTTATAACCTTGCCAATATAATCATTCACCGTTTCTCCCTTTTGCATTTGGAGAATTTCAAAGTCTCTCCTAACTGCCTGTAGTTGAGCACGTTCTACTCTCGTTGAGTCTTGATACTTCCTCCTCATATAGAGTCCCAAATTTCCTTGGATGTCTTCTTCTGAAGCATTGTTTCCAAGATAGTCCTGTCAATGGACTGAAATAAATAGTTCTTGACCTTCAGGTCCTTCAACTTCGATGCTGCCAACAGTTGTTGTCGACCAGCTGAGAGTACCTCGCCTTCATTTGGCTCTTCATAACCCGTTTCCACCATATCAAAGAACTCCTTTGATCTGAGAAAATTTTCCATCAACATCGCCCAATGATCATAGTGACCATCGAACCTCGGGATGGCGGGCTGAACGTAGTTCTCAACTTGTTTTTCTGCTGCCATTTTTTTGCTGTTGCAAGATTGCTCTGATACCAGTTGTTGGTGACAACAAAAAACTGAAGTGAGATTGAGAGGAGGAGTGAATTGAATGATGGGGAGGGAGGTCCTTTTATAGGGGGGATTCCCGGAGTTGGTTGAGATTTTTGTGAATGAAATTGAATTCACCTCCTCCTTCGATTCCGTAGTAACTAATTCAAACTTCTATTATTAGTTCCAACAAGATCTTGGCTTGATGAGAGCCCCACCCCGAGGGGTGCACTAGTTCACATGAGAAGTGGTCGCGACCAAAGAGTGTCGCGGCTGGGCTTGCGAGCCCCACCCCGAGGGGTGCACTAGTTTATGTGATCCACAGAGGATACACACACTAGGGCCAAGTTGGCCACAATAGGGAAAAAGTGCCCTTCTAAGTCCATAGTCGGCTAGGGAGTGCCTGCAAAGAGAGTCAGCCTCACCCACAACTATGGCAAACACTGAAGAGTCACGTCTACGTTGCGAGTCTTGGTGGCCGAGTCCAATGATGGGGAGGGAGGTCCTTTTATAGGGGGGATTCCTGGAGTTGGTTGAGATTTTTGTGGATGAAATTGAATTCACCTCCTCCTTCTCTTCGTAGTAACGAATTCAAACTTCTATTATTAGTTTCAACATGTGCCCTTCCAAAATTTTGACTTCCATCCATTTCAAGTCTCTCTATTAGAATCCACATTACAAAAATAAGTTCAAAAGGTTCTTGCATTATTTTTTTTTTAGACCATAGCACGAAAATTTTGATCAATTAACATAGATTTAGTAGATAGAATCTTCAAGAATAAGAACTCAAAAGGTGCCTAAAAATTTAGAAAACAAAACTTAGAATAAATTTTTAGTCCAAAAGCAAGCATTATTGTTAAAAAAAATAAAAATTGTACCCAATACTTTCTTGGTCCTCAACATCAATTAGGGTGGTGTCTTAGAAAACTCGTCGTGATAATGTATCATGACATTTAATACATGCACATCATCTCACTATGGAATAACATCATATTAAGTCATGTCGTCATCATGCATCTTACATTGTCATGTTATCATGCATCATCATCATGTTATCATCATCATGTTATAATAATAATATGTCATCTTATAACAAAGTCTCATCATCATATAACGTCATCATATAACCTCTTCGCATAACATCATTCTTATAACATAGGCTCATCATCATACAAAATAGTCACATCATCATATAACATAGTCACATCATCATATAATATAAACCATAAATCACACGTGCAAGGACCACTTCCATCTTCCTCCGCATGTGTTCGTGTATCATGAATGTAAGAATTTCTATTTATTCTTCGGCAAATGGCATCATAGGGTGTGGCCTGAACAATGTTCGATGCATGTCCTTATCCTCGTCATTCCCGTTCATCCACTTTGCGCCTAATACGTGTACACCTACATTTCATCTTCCACAAATTGATTTCCGAATCCAACCTGATTTCGTGTTCCTTCTATTCTCTTCTAGTATTTTTTTTCTATGTAACTCAATAAAACTTAGTTCTTGCACCAAAGATGACGAATTTTATACCACCTTTCCAAAAAAGTATTTTTATTTGATTTAGTTAAACATAGAAAGAGGTGAACACATCCAATTTAGGCTCAAAGTTCTAAAACTCAAGAGGATGGCTAAGATTTTCTTTTCTTTTATTTAAAGAAAAAAAAATCAAGAAATTAATTCTCATTCCCAACTATATTTATAAGGTGAGTTATTTTCTAGAGTATCCCAAATTACTTTACAAATATTAGCCTTTATGAGCAATTATATCATCGAATAACTCTCATTTGTGTTTATAAGGAAAACGTATGAACGTAGAATTAATATTAATATGCATGGAAAGAAATGAAGGTATTTGCTCTTAATGATAGAGAATAATTGGAAGTTAATAACACTATTATATAAAGCGGTTTTCGAAAGCTAAAATCACACCAGCGGAAGAAAATTAAACATATAGTTTTTGAAGTTAAGGATGAAGATGCAGAAGTTTATCTTGATTTCTGTCGCTGCAATGGCCTTGCTTTCGCTTTTAGTTTGCTCTTGTACCCTCTCTATTATCTCTCATTGCTCCCGTACTCCCTCCCTCTCTTTCTCTCTTTCAAATTTATGAGACACTAAATTTTTGTTTAATTCGATTGATGCAGATACAGAGGCGAGGGAGGGAATTTCACCTCCATTAACTTGTATTGGACTTTGCGGAAACGACAGCGACGCTGAAAACGAAAAATGCATAGAATCATGTTCTAGAAAAGGATTTGAACAAGGACGATGCATTCCAAACCCAACCAACGTAATTTGTTGTTGTAACCCTTAATTTTGGTTCAACTTTAATTCCTTTCTTTGCAAAAAGATATGAATTTAGAAATAAAATTATAAACTTGTCTTTCCTTCGAATACAATGCATTGTTTTATAATTTGCCGTTCTCAAGATTGATTGCAATTGTGAACACCAGAAGTTTCCTACACAAGATTAAAGAATCCATGACTTCCAACAATTTCGAGTCCCTCTATTCAAATCTATGTTACAAAAACAAGCCGAAGAGTTTCTTGCATAATTTTTTTTTGTTTTGCTTTGTTTATACTTAATAGCTCAAATATTTTGACAAATTAACATAGATTCAATAAATAGAAATCTTCAAGAATGAGAACCCAAAAAGTGCCTCAAAATTTCCGAAAACTAAACTGTAATAAATTTTTAGTTCAAAAGCTAATACTCTAAAATTCTTTGAAACAACATTAATGTAAATAAAAAAATTGTACTAAACACAAAACAATTGTGAAACACCATATCTCTACCACAAAACTTGAAAAAAAAATTCAAAGTGAGAAAGTTGCAAAATTTTTACTATAGCTATGCTTTTTTCTTCTAATTTTGAATCAGGAGTAAGACAATGTGAGCATGATGATAATTGGTATCGGCTACAAATATATACATGACACGGACCTTTGCCAACAAACTAAAGTTCATATTAATAAGCAAACTAAAGTTCATATTAATAACTATATATATATAAAGCACCCCTAATCTTTCAGAACCTTCATGATATTTAAAACATGGGATAAAAAGATGCGAGCGAAAATTAATACTCGATGAAATGCTCTTGTCACACGATCTCATATATTTATGCATTATCTAAAATGAGAAAACAAAGTAGCAAGGGTGATTATATACTCACTACGTAGCCATACTTAAGAGTTGAAACTAGATTCATGTTTATAAACCATGATATTAAATACATGCAAAGTCCTATTTATACGTTAATGTGTTTAGTTGCTATATAAAATAAGTTGTCTTAATCATACTACAAAGATTTCATGGTGGATGACAAAACTCGTATATGTTATTTAGATGTAAGGAGGTTTTATTGTCTTTTTTTTTTTCATGTTTTAGAGAATTGTCTTTATGATTATACGTTACAATTAGCTAATTACGATTATGGTATTGATAGCCTTGAAAGTTAAACCTTTCAATTAACCATTGGTTGGTTTATTTTCAATACTATGAATAATCATCAAAGGTTTTACTTTAGATGAAGATTTTTTGGATGTTATAATAAAAGTTGTAGATTATACTCCTTAACAAATGAGTGTAATCCTTTGCATTTCTTATGTTTAGATTTCCAAGTAGTTTTGACAAACCTATCTTTTAACGAATAAAAAAAAAAAAAAAAAAGTTAGAAAACCGCACTCACTCAGCCTTTTAGGGGTGTCTTGTCTATACCTAAAAAAAGATGTAGCACATGCGTTGAGTACTTTAAGAAATACTCAGTAAGTGACCCCATTATTAGCTTCGGGAGTGCAACCACATGCAACTCATGATTAGGGATCTAACGTTAAAACCATCGTATGGGTGGCCTCAGTCCGGATAAAATTGGATATGTAGTACTTCCCCACACACGACCCGCACTGGTAAGCGTGAATCCAAAAGCGTGTCGCTCTCCCTTATACCCATCATAGTCGGGCTACTTGTCCGTAGTTGGACGTCTAGAGGTTAGGAAACCTCCGAGTGTCGTGTGAAGCATTATCATCATGTCGTAGTGTACGCGTTCGTACTCATCATCATAAATGGAGAAATAACCCGATGTATGTAAACACACAAAATGCATGAGGTCCCTATGGTTTTTCATCTTTAAATAATCCTTAGAACACAGCCCTATACACATCACATTGGGCAACATGCATGCGTTGACTTTCATACTTTCCTCGATATTAACATCAATTATGATTGTGTCTGAGAAAACGCGTCGTCCTATTGTATCGTGTCATTTAATATATGCACATCATCTTACTATGGAATAACATCATATTAAGTCATGTCATCATCAAGCATCTTACATTGTCCTGTTATCATGCATCGTCATCGTCATGTCATCATCAAGCATCTTACATTGTAGTATTATCATGCATCATCATATAATGTCATCATATAACATAATCGTGAATATCATTCATGCTCGCAAGTTTGGGTCGTGTGTAGAAAAGTACTACACATCTAATTTTCTCGTGACCGGAGGCTACACATATAATGGTTTTAAGGATAGGTTCCGAATCATGAGTTGCAGGAGATTGCATTCCCTGGTCGCAACAGTGGGTCACTTATACTCAAGCTCAATGCTACTTCTATTTCAAGTAAAGGCAAGGCACCACTGTACGACTGAGTGTCGTTTTCTGACTTTTTTTTTTTTTTTTTCATTCTAATCGTTACAAGATAGCTTGATCAAGAATACTTGAATGATTTTAGCATGCAAATATAAAAGGAACAAATTCATGGCTTAAGTAGTATAATATACCACTTTCATTATAATATCCAAAAATCTTTATCATAAAGTAACAACCTTAATGACTATTTATAACCTTGAAAATAAACCTTACAGTAACTTATGTTTAATGGAAAGGGTGTAACTTTCACGACAGTCATTACCATAATCGCAACTAGCTAAAGACAATTTTCTCAAACTTCTATATGTATATACTCTTATCTCTGTATTTAGTTTCCGTTTTTAATTCTATTAATTTAATCCTTACTTTTTTCTCGTCTGTATTTATTCTTGATCATGTTCAAATTATTGGCTAATCTTTTACTTATTGTTACTCAAAATGATTGGATGTGAATGATTGGATGTGATGTCCTAAGAATGAAATTAGTACGAGAGAGAAGAAAGATTTAATATATCTTAACAAGTTTAATACATTTTTCCACTTAAATTACCCTTTTAAATCTTTTCTTAATCTTGACCTTTCTTATTTTTTCTGCTTGTTTAAGGAGATAACTGGAGGAAGGGACAGAGAGGCAAGGGGAGAGAAGTGGGAAAATGTTTTTTTTAAATCGAGGTAACCTTTCTTATTTATTTGTTTACTTATTTAAATATATATACATATATTTTTTAGGTTATTACAAAAGCTATTTTCAAAAGCTAAAATTACATGGTCGAAATAAATTAAACATATAGTTTTCGAAGTTAAGGATGAAGATGCAGAAGTTTCTCTTGATTTCTGTCACTACAATGGTCATGCTTTCGCTTTTAGTTTTCTCTCGTACCCTCTCTATTATCCCCAGTTGCTCCCCTACACCCTCTCTTTCTCTCTTTCAATTTTACGAGGCTCTAACTTTTTGTTTAATATGATTGATGTAGATACCGAGGTGAAGGAGGGAACTTCACTTCCATTAACTTGTAATGAAGTTTGCCCAAAGAACAGCAATGTTGAAAATGATAAATGCATACAGTTATGCTCTAGAAGAAGATTTAACATGGAGTATGCATTCCAACCCCGCAAACATAACTTGCTGTTGTGCCCCTTAATTTTGGTTCAACATTAATTCGTTTCTTTGCAAAAGATTCGAAATTATCAATAAAATCATAAACTTATCTTTCATTCAAGTGCAATGCATTGTTCTATAAATTTTCGTTCTCAAGATTGATTGTAATTGTGCACTTCCAAAATTATGACTTCCATCCATTTCAAGTCTCTCTATTAGAATCCACCTTACAAAAACAAGTTCAAGAGGTTCTTGCATTTTTTTGTTTTTTAGACCATAGCAGGAAAACTTTGATAAATTAACATAGATTTAGTAGATAGAATATTCAAGAATAAGAACTCAAAAGATGCCTAAAAATTTACAAAACAAAACTTAGAATAAATTTTTAGTCCAAAAGCAAGCATTATTGTTATAAAAAATAAAAATTGTACCCAATACTTTCTTGGTCCTCAACATCAATTAGGGTGGTGTCTTAGAAAACTCGTCGTGATAATGTATCATGATATACATGCACATCATCTCACTATGGAATAACATCATATTAAGTCATGTTGTCATCATGCATCTTACATTGTCATGTTATCATGCATCATCATCATGTTATCATAATATAATGTCATCTTATAACATCATCGTGTAACATCATTCTTATAACAAAGTCTCATCATCATATAACGTCATCATCATACAAAATAGTCACATCATCATATAACATAGTCACATCATCATATAACATAAATCACACGTGCAAGGACCACTTCCATCTTCCTCCGCATGTGTTCGTGTATCATGAATGTAAGAATTTCTATTTATTCTTCGGCAAATGGCATCATAGGGTGTGGCCTGAACAATGTTCGATGCATGTCCTTATCCTCATCATTCCCGTTCATCCACTTTGCGCCTAATACGTGTACACCT
Organism: Cucurbita maxima; assembly: GCF_002738345.1. NCBI lineage: Eukaryota > Viridiplantae > Streptophyta > Magnoliopsida > Cucurbitales > Cucurbitaceae > Cucurbita > Cucurbita maxima. Next base: position 1,657,067 of record NW_019272025.1, on the reverse strand, counting down.
ACATTTCATCTTCCACAAATTGATTTCCGAATCCAACCTGATTTCGTGTTCCTTCTATTCTCTTATAGTATTTTTTTTCTATGTAACTCAATAAAACTTAGTTCTTGCACCAAAGATGACGAATTTTATACCACCTTTCCAAAAAAGTATTTTTATTTCATTTTGTTAAACATAGAAAGAGGTGAACACATCTAATTTAGGCTCAAAGTTCTAAAACTCAGGAGGATGGCTAGGATTTTCTTTTCTTTTATTTAAAGAAAAAAAAATCAAGAAATTAATTCTCATTCCCAACTATATTTATAAGGTGAGTTATTTTCTAGAGTATCCCATATTACTTTACAAATATTAGCCTTTATTAGCATTTATATCCTCGAATAACTCTCATTTGTGTTAAGATTAATATGCATGGAAAGAAATGAAGGTATTTGCTCTTAATGATAGAGAATAATTGGAAGTTAATAACACTATTATATAAAGCGGTTTTCGAAAGCTAAAATCACACCGGCGGAAGAAAATTAAACATTTAGTTTTTGAAGTTAAGGATGAAGATGCAGAAGTTTATCTTGATTTCTGTCGCTGCAATGGCCTTGCTTTCGCTTTTAGTTTGCTCTCGTACCCTCTCTATTATCTCTAATTGCTCCCCTACTCCCTCCATCTCTTTCTCTCTTTCAAATTTATGAGACACTAAATTTTTGTTTAATTCGATTGATGCAGATACAGAGGCGAGGGAGGGAATTTCACCTCCATTAACTTGTATTGGACTTTGCGGAAACGACAGCGATGCTGAAAACGAAAAATGCATAGAATCATGTTCTAGAAAAGGATTTGAACAAGGACGATGCATTCCAAACCCAACCAACGTAATTTGTTGTTGTAACCCTTAATTTTGGTTCACTTTAATTCCTTTCTTTGCAAAAGATATGGATTTATCAATAAAATTATAAACTTGTCTTTCCTTCGAATGCAATGCATTGTTCTATAATTTTCTGTTCTCAAGATTGATTGCAATTGTAAACACAATAAGTTTCCTACATAAGATTAAAGAATTCATGACTTCCAACAATTTGGAGTCCCTCTATTCAAATCTATGTTACAAAAAAAACCGAAGAGTATCTTGCATAATTTTTCTTTGTTTTGCTTTGTTTATAGCTAATAGGACGAATATTTTGGCAAATTAACATAGATTCAGTAGATAGAAATCTTCAAGAATGAGAACCCAAAAAGTTCCTAAAAATTTTGGAAAACTAAACTGTAATAAATTTTTAGTTCAAAAGCTAATACTCTAAAACAACATTATTGTTAAAAAAAAATTGTACGAAACACAAAACAATTGTGAAACACCATATCTCTACTACGAAACTTGAAAAAAAATTCAAAGTGAGAAAGTTGCAAAATTTTTACTATAGCCATGCTTTTTTCTTCTAATTTTGAATCACGAGTAAGACAATGTGAGCATGGTGATAATTGGTATCGGCTACAAATACATACATGACACGGACCTTTGCCAACAAACTAAAGTTCATATTAAAAATTATATATATATCAAGCACCCCTAATCTTTCAGAACCTTCATGATATTTAAAAACATGGGATAAAAAGAAGCGAACGAAAATTAATACTCGATGAAATGCTCTTGTCACACGATCTCATATATTTATGCATTATCTAAAATGAGAAAAAAAGTAGCAAGGGTGATTATATACTCACTACGTAGCCATACTTAAGAGTTGAAACTAGATTCATGTTTAAAAACCATTATATTAAATACATGCAAAGTCCTATTTATACGTCAATGTGTTTAGTTGCTATATAAAAAAGTTGTCTTAATAATACTACAAAGATTTCATGGTGGATGACAAAACTCGTATATGTTATTTGGATTTAAGGAGGTTTTATTGTTTTTTTTTTTTCATGTTTTAGAGAATTGTCTTTATGATTATACGTTACAATTAGCTAATGACGATTATGGTATTGATAGCCTTGAAAGTTACAACCTTTCAATTAACCCTTGGTTGCTACCTGGTTTATTTTCAATACTATGAATAATCATCGAAGGTTTTACTTTAGATGAAGATTTTTGAATGTTAGAATAAAAGTTGCAGATTATACTTCTTAACAAATGAGTTTGTTCCTTTGCATTTCTTATATTTAGATTTCCAAGTAGTTTTGACAAACCTATCTTATCATGATTAAAAAAAAAAAAAAAAAAGTTAGAAAACCACACTCACTCAGCCTTTTACGGGTGTCTTGTCTATACATAAAAAAAGATGTAGCACATGCGTTGAGTACTTTAAGAAATACTCAGTAAGTGACCCCACTATTAGCTTCGGGAGTGCAACCACATGCAACTCATGATTAAGGATCTAACGTTAAAACCATCGTATGGGTGGCCTCAGTCCGGATAAAATTGGATATGTAGTACTTCCCCACACACGACCCGCACTTGTAAGCGTGAATCCACAAGCGTTTCGCACTCCCTTATATCCTTCATAGTCGGGCTAGTTATCCGTCGTCGGATGTCTGGAGGTTAGGAAACCCCCGAGTGTCGTGTGAAGCATGATCATCATGTCGAAGTGTACGCGTTCGTACTCATCATCATAAATGGAGAAATAACCCGATGTATATAAACACACAAAATGCATGAGGTCCCTATGGTTTTTCATGTTTAAATAATCCATAGCCCTATACACATCACATTGGGCAACATGCATGCGTTGGCTTTCATACTTTCCTCGACATTAACACCAATTATGATTGTGTCTGAGAAAACGTGTCGTCATATTTATATCGTGTCATTTAATATATGGAATAACATCTTATTAAGTCATGTCATCATCAAGCATCTTACATTGTCTTGTTATCATGCATCATCATCATCATGTCATCATCAAGCATCTTACATTGTCCTATTATCATGCATCATCATATAATGTCATCATATAAAATAATCGTGAATATCATTCATGCTCGCAAGTTTGGGTCGTGTGTAGAAAAGTACTACACATCTAATTTTCTCGTGACCGGAGGCTACCCATAGATGGTTTTAAGGATAGGTTCCTAATCATGAGTTGCAGGAGATTGCATTCCCTAGTCGCAACAGTGGGTCACTTATACTCAAGCTCAGTTCTACTTCTATTTCAGGTAAAGGCAAGACACCCCTGTACGACTGAGTGTCGTTTTCTGACTTTTTTTTTTCTTTCCTTCTAGTCGTTACAAGATANAAAGGCAAGGCACGCCTGTACGATTGAGTTTCGTTTTCTGACTTTTTTTTTTTTTTTGGATCTAGTCGTTACAAGATAGCTTGATCAAGACTACTTGAATGATTTTAGCATGCAAATATAGAAGGAACAAATTCATGGCTTAAGTAGTATAATATACCACTTTCATTATAAGATCGAAAAATCTTTATCATAAAGTAACAACCTTAATGACTATTTATAACCTTGAAAATAAACCTTACAGTAACTTATGGTTAATCGAAAGGGTGTAACTTTCATGACCGTCATTACCATAATTGCAACTAGCCAAAGACAATTTTCTCAAACTTCTATATGTATATACTCTTATCTCTGTATTTAGTTTCCATTTTTAATTCTATTAATTTAATCCTTACTTTTTTCTATGTTCAAATTATTGGCTAATCTTTAACTTATTGTTACTCAAAATGATTGGATGTCATGTCCTAACAATGAAATTAGTAGGAGAGAGAAGAAAGATTTAATATATCTTAACAAGTTTAATACATTTTTCCACTTAAATTACCCTTTTAATTTTTTCTTAGTCGTGACCTTTCTTATTTTTTCTGCTTGTTTTTCCAACCACGGTAATATTGTTTGTTGAAAGGAGATAATTGGAGGAAGGGACAGAGAGGTAAGGAGAGAGAAGTGGGAAAATGTTTTTTTTAAACAGAGGTAACCTTTCTTAATTATTTGTTTATTTATTTAAATATATATACATATATTTTTTAGGTTATTATAAAAGCTATTTTCAAAAGCTAAAATTACATGGTCGAAATAAATTAAACATATAGTTTTCGAAGTTAAGGATGAAGATGCAGAAGTTTCTCTTGATTTCTGTCACTACAATGGTTATGCTTTCGCTTTTAGTTTTCTCTCGTACCCTCTCTATTATCCCCAGTTGCTCCCCTACACCCTCTCTTTAGCTCTTTCAGTTTTACGAGGCTCTAAATTTTTGTTTAATATGATTGATATAGATACCGAGGTGAAGGAGGGAACTTCACTTCCATTAACTTGTAATGAAGTTTGCCCAAAGAACAACAACGCTGAAAATGGTAAATACATACAGTTATGCTCTAGAAGAAGATTTAACATGGAGTATGCATTCCAACCCCGCAAACATAACTTGCTGTTGTGCCCCTTAATTTTGGTTCAACATTAATTCGTTTCTTTGCAAAAGATGTGAAATTATCAATAAAATCATAAACTTATCTTTCATTCGAGTGCAATGCATTGTTCTATAAATTTTCGTTCTCAAGATTGATGGTAACTGTGCACTTCCAAAATTATGACTTCCATCCATTTCAAGTCTCTCTATTAGAATCCACATTACAAAAACATGTTCAAGAGGTTCTTGCATTTTTTTGTTTTTTAGACCATAGCACGAAAACTTTGATAAATTAACATAGATTTAGTAGATAAAATATTCAATAATAAGAACTCAAAAGGTGCCTCAAAATTTAGAAAACAAACTTAGAATAAATTTTTAGTCCAAAAGCAAGCATTATTGTTAAAAAAAATAAAAATTGTACCCAATGCTTTCTTGATCCTCAACATCAATTAGGGTGGTGTCTTAGAAAACTTGTCGTGATAATGTATCATGACATTTAATACATGCACATCATCTCACTATGGAATAACATCATATTAAGTCATGTCGTCATCATGCATCTTACATTGTCATGTTATCATGCATCATCATCATGTTATCATCATCATGTTATCATAATGTAATGTCATCTTATAACATCATCGCGTAACATCATTCTTATAACAAAGTCTCATCATCATATAACGGCATCATATAACCTCTTTGCATAACATCATTCTAATAACATAGGCTCATCATCATACAAAATAGTCACATCATCATATAACATAGTCACATCATCATGTAATATAAACCATAAATCACACGTGCAAGGACCACTTCCATCTTCCTCAGCATGTGTTCGTGTATCATGAATGTAAGAATTTCTATTTATTCTTCGGCAAATGGCATCATAGGGTGTGGCCTGAACAATGTTCGATGCATGTCCTTATCCTCGGCAGCCCCGTTCATCCACTTTGCGCCTAATACGTGTACACCTACATTTCATCTTCCACAAATTGATTTCCAAATCCAACCTGATTTCATGTTCCTCCTATTTTCTTCTAGTATTTTTTTTTCTTTGTAAATAAAACTTAGTTCTTGCACCAAAGATGACGAATTTTGTACCACCTTTCCAAAAAAGTATTTTTATTTCATTTCGTTAAACATAGAAAGAGGTAAACACATCCAATTTAGGCTCAAAGCTCTAAAACTCGCGAGGATTGCTAGGATTTTCTTTTCTTTTATTTAAAGAAAAAAATCAAGAAATTAATTCTCATGGGAACATGGAAAGAAGTAAACCCATCCAATTTAGGCTCAAAGCTCTAAAACTCACCAAGGATAGCTAGGATTTTCTTTTCTTTTATTTAAAGAAAAAATCAAGAAATTAATTCTCATTCCCAACTATATTTATAAGGTGAGTTATTTTCCATAGTGTCCCAGTTATTTTCCATAGTATCCCATATTACTTCACAAATATTAGCATTTATATCCTCGAATAACTCTCATTTGTGTTTATAAGGAAAACGTATGAATGTAGAATTAATATTAATATGCATGGAAAGAAATGAAGGTATTTGCTCTTAATGATAGAGAATAATTGGAAGTTAATAACACTATTATATAAAGCAGTTTTCGAAAGCTAAAATCACACCGGCGGAAGAAAATTAAACATATAGTTTTTGAAGTTAAGGATGAAGATGCAGAAGTTTATCTTGATTTCTGTCGCTGCAATGGCCTTGCTTTCGCTTTTAGTTTGCTCTTGTACCCTCTCTATTATCTCTAATTGCTCCCCTACTCCCTCCATCTCTTTCTCTCTTTCAAATTTATGAGACACTAAATTTTTGTTTAATTCGATTGATGCAGATACAGAGGCGAGGGAGGGAATTTCACCTCCATTAACTTGTATTGGACTTTGCGGAAACGACAGCGACGCTGAAAACGAAAAATGCATAGAATCATGTTCTAGAAAAGGATTTGAACAAGGACGATGCATTCCAAACCCAACCAACGTAATTTGTTGTTGTAACCCTTAATTTTGGTTCAACTTTAATTCCTTTCTTCGCAAAAGATATGGACTTATCAATAAAATTATAAACTTATCTTTCCTTCGAATGCAATGCATTGTTCTATAATTTGCCGTTCTCAAGATTGATTGCAATTGTGAACACAATAAGTTTCCTACATAAGATTAAAGAATTCATGACTTCCAACAATTTCGAGTCTCTCTATTCAAATCTATGTTACAAAAAAAGCCAAAGAGTATCTTGCATAATTTTTCTTTGTTTTGCTTTGTTTATAGCTAATAGGACGAATATTTTGGCAAATTAACATAGATTCAGTAGATAGAAATCTTCAAGAATGAGAACCCAAAAAGTGCCTAAAAATTTTGGAAAACTAAACTATAATAAATTGTTAGTTCGAAAGCTACTACTCTAAAATTCTTTGAAACAACATTATTGTTAAAAAAAAATTGTACGAAACACAAAACAATTGTGAAACACCATATCTCTACTACAAAACTTGAAAAAAAAAAACCATAGTGAGAAAGTTGCAAAATTTTTACTATAGCCATGCTTTTTTCTTCTAATTTTGAATCATGAGTAAGACAATGTGAGCATGGTGATAATTGGTATTGGCTACAAATACATACATGACACGGACCTTTGGCAACAAACTAAAGTTCATATTAAAAACTATATATATATAAAACACCCCAAATCTTTCAGAACCTTCATGATATTTAAAAACATGGGAAAAAAAGAACCAAGCGAAAATCAATACTCAATGAAATGCTCTTGTCACACGATCTCATATATTTATGTATTATCTAAAATGAGAAAAAAAAAGTAGCAAGAGTGATTATATACTCACTACGTAGCCATACTTAAGAGTTGAAACTAGATTCATGTTTATAAACCATGATATTAAATACATGCAAAGTCCTATTTATACGTCAATATGTTTAGTTGCTATATAAAATAAGTTGTCTTAATCATACTACAAAGATTTCATGGTGGATGACAAAACTCGTATATGTTATTTAGATTTAAGGAGGTTTTATTGTTTTTTTTCATGTTCTAGAGAATTGTCTTTATGATTATACGTTACAATTAGCTAATGACGATTATGGTATTGATAGCCTTGAAAGTTACCACCTTTCAATTAATCATTGGTTGCTACCTGGTTTATTTTCAATACTATGAACAACCATCGAAGGTTTTACTTTAGATGAAGATTTTTGAATGTTAGAATAAAAGTGGCAGATTATACTTCTTAACAAATGAGTTTGTTCCTTTGCATTTCTTATCTTTAGATTTCCAAGTAGTTTTGACAAACCTATCTTATAACGAATAAAAAAAAAAAAAAAAAAAAAAAAAAAAAAAAAAAAAAAAAAAAAAAAAAAAAAAAAAAAAAAAAAAAAAAA
>NW_019272025.1:1593353-1648710 GCF_002738345.1 Cucurbita maxima | reverse complement strand
AACTCATGATTAGGGATCTAACGTTAAAACCATCGTATGGGTGGCCTCAGTCCGGATAAAATTGGATATGTAGTACTTCCCCACACACGACCCGCACTTGTAAGCGTGAATCCACAAGCGTTTCGCACTCCCTTATACCCATCATAGTCGGGCTAGTTGTCCGTAGTCGGACGTCTGGAGGTTAGCAAACCCCCGAGTGTCGTGTGAAGCATGATCATCATGTCGTAGTGTGCGCGTTCGTACTCATCATCATAAATGGAGAAATAACTCCATGTATATAAACACACAAAATGCATGAGGTCCCTATGGTTTTTCATCTTTAAATAATCCTTAGAACACAGCCCTCTACACATCACATTGGGCAACATGCATGCGTTGGCTTTCATACTTTCCTCGACATTAACATCTATTATGATTGTGTCTGAGAAAACGCGTCGCCATATTGTATCGTGTCATTTAATATATGCACATCATCTTACTATGAAATAACATCATATTAAGTCATGTCATCATCAAGCATCTTACATTGTCCTGTTATCATGCATCATCATCATCATGTCATCATCAAGTCATCATCAAGCATCTTACATTGTCCTATTATCATGCATCATCATATAATGTCATCATATAACATAATCGTGAATATCATTCATGCTCGCAAGTTTGGGTCGTGTGTAGAAAAGTACTACACATCTAATTTTCTCGTGACCGGAGGCTACCCATAGATGGTTTTAAGGATAGGTTCCTAATCATGAGTTGCAGGAGATTGCATTCCCTAGTCGCAACAGTGGGTCACTTATACTCAAGCTCAGTTCTACTTCTATTTCAGGTAAAGGCAAGACACCCCTGTACGACTGAGTGTCGTTTTCTGACTTTTTTTTTTCTTTCCTTCTAGTCGTTACAAGATAGCTTGATCAAGACTACTTGAATGATTTTAGCATACAAATATAAAAGGAGCAAATTCATGGCTTAAGTAGTATAATATACCACTTTCATTATAATATCCAAAAATCTTTATCATAAAGTAACAACCTTAATGACTATTTATAACCTTGAAAATAAACCTTACAGTAACTTATGGTTAATCGAAAGGGTGTAACTTTCACGACCTCATTACCATAATCGCAACTAGCTAAAGACAATTTTCTCAAACTTCTATATGTATATACTCTTATCTCTGTATTTAGTTTCCGTTTTTAATTCTATTAATTTAATCCTTACTTTTTTCTCGTCGGTATTTATTCTTGATCATGTTCAAATTATTGGCTAATCTTTAACTTATTGTTACTCAAAATGATTGGATGTGATGTCCTTACAATGAAATTAGTACGAGAGAGAAGAAAGATTTAATATATCTTAACAAATTTAATACATTTTTCCACTTAAATTACCCTTTTAATTTTTTCTTAGTCGTGACCTTTCTTATTTTTTCTGCTTGTTTTTCCAACCACGGTAATATTGTTGGTTGAAAGGAGATAATTGGAGGAAGGGACAGAGAGGTAAGGGGAGAGAAGTGGGAAAATGTTTTTTTTAAACCGAGGTAACCTTTCTTATTTATTTGTTTATTTATTTAAATATATATACATATATTTTTTAGGTTATTACAAAAGCTATTTTCAAAAGCTAAAATTACATGGTCTAACTAAATTAAACATATAGTTTTCGAAGTTAAGGATGAAGATGCAGAAGTTTCTCTTGATTTCTGTCACTACAATGGTCATGCTTTCGCTTTTAGTTTTCTCTCGTACCCTCTCTATTATCCCCAGTTGCTCCCCTACACCCTCTCTTTCTTTCTTTCAGTTTTACGAGGCTCTAACTTTTTGTTTAATATGATTGATGTAGATATCGAGGTGAAGGAGGGAACTTCACTTCCATTAACTTGTAATGAAGTTTGCCCAAAGAACAGCAACGCTGAAAATGATAAATGCATACAGTTATGATCTAGAAGAAGATTTAACATGGAGTATGCATTCCAACCCCACAAACATAATTTGCTGTTCTGCCCCTTAATTTTGGTTCAACATTCTTTGCAAAAGATGTGAAATTATCAATAAAATCATCAACTTATCTTTCACTCGAGTGCAATGCATTGTTCTATAAATTTTCGTTCTCAAGATTGATTGTAATTGTTGTTGGTGACAACAGAAAACTGAAGTGAGATTGAGAGGAGGAGTGATTTGAATGATGGAGAGGGATGTCCTTTTATAGGGGGGGATTCCTGGAGTTGGTCGAGATTTTTGTGGATGAAATTGAATTCACCTCCTCTTTCTCTTCCATAGTAACTAATTCAAACTTCTATTATTAGTTTCAACACCCTCCCTTAAACTGAATTCTGCCGAAATCAGTTTAGGACTTCACTTCATCTTCTTGATATACATCTTGGATTCTGCATATCCCCATCTTTCTTCTGAGCTTCTCGAACAATGGTTGTTTCAAGGGCTTTGTAAATAGGTCTGCGATTTGTTCATCACTTCGGCAAAAGTTGAGTTCAATAATGCCTTCTTTACACAGATCACGCAAGAAATGAAATCGAACATCGATGTGCTTGCTCCTTCCGTGCAACACAGAATTTTTAGACAACTTAATAGTTGACATATTATCACAATATATAACCATCGTACTTGGTTGCTTCTGATTAAGAATTTCAAGCATTTTTCTTAACCAAATTGCTTCGCACGAGCATGCTGCTGCTGCCACAAATTCTGCTTCTGTCGTTGAGAGTGTTACAATAGGTTGCTTGTTTGAAGACCAGCAAATAGCTCCTGAACTCATCATGAAAATACTTCCTGAAGTACTTTTACGATCGTCTATATCACCTGCATAGTCGCTATCTGTATAGCCAACCATCTTCGGATCATCTCCTTTCTTGTAGAATACCCCCAAATCAAAGGTTCCTTTCACATAACTAAGTATCCAAAATTATGACTTCCATCCATTTCAAGTCTCTCTATTAGAATCCACCTTACAAAAACAAGTTCAAGAGGTTCTTGCATTTTTTTGTTTTTTAGACCATAGCACGAAAACTTTGATAAATTAACATAGATTTAGTAGATAGAATATTCAAGAATAAGAACTCAAAAGGTGCCTAAAAATTTAGAAAACAAACTTAGAATAAATTTTTAGTCCAAAAGCAAGCATTATTGTTATAAAAAATAAAAATTGTACCCAATACTTTCTTGGTCCTCAACATCAATTAGGGTGGTGTCTTAGAAAACTCGTCGTGATAATGTATCATGACATTTAATACATGCACATCATCTCACTATGGAATAACATCATATTAAGTCATGTCGTCATCATGCATCTTACATTGTCATGTTATCATGCATCATCATCATGTTATCATAATATAATGTCATCTTATAACATCATCGCGTAACATCATTATTTTAACAAAGTCTCATCATCATATAACGGCATCATATAACTTCTTCGCATAACATCATTCTTATAACATAGGCTCATCATCATACAAAATAGTCACATCATCATATAACATAGTCACATCATCATGTAATATAAACCATAAATCACAGGTGCAAGGACCACTTCCATCTTCCTCCGCATGTGTTCGTGTATCATGAATGTAAGAATTTCTATTTATTCTTCAGCAAATGGCATCATAGGGTGTGGCCTGAACAATGTTCGATGCATGTCCTTATCCTCGTCAGCCCCGTTCATCCACTTTGCGCCTAATACGTGTACACCTACATTTCATCTTCCACAAATTGATTTCCAAATCCAACCTGATTTCATGTTCCTCCTATTTTCTTCTAGTATTTTTTTTTTTTTTTTTGTAAATAAAACTTAGTTCTTGCACCAAAGAAGACGAATTTTGTACCACCTTTCCTAAAACGTATTTTTATTTCATTTCGTTAAACATAGAAAGAGGTAAACACATCCAATTTAGGCTCAAAGCTCTAAAACTCACGAAGATGGCTAGGATTTTCTTTTCTTTTATTTAAAGAAAAAAAATCAAGAAATTAATTCTCATGGGAAAATGGAAAGAAGTAATCCATTCTAATTTAGGCTCAAAGCTCTAAAACTCACGGAGGATGGCTAGGATTTTCTTTTCTTTTATTTAAAGAAAAAATCAAGAAATTAATTCTCATTCCCAACTATATTTATAAGGTGAGTTATTTTCCATAGTGTCCCAGTTATTTTCCATAGTGTCCCAGTTATTTTCCATAGTATCCCATATTACTTCACAAATATTAGCATTTATATCCTCGAATAACTCTCATTTGTGTTTATAAGGAAAACGTATGAATGAAGAATTAATATTAATATGCATGGAAAGAAATGAAGGTATTTGCTCTTAATGATAGAGAATAATTGGAAGTTAATAACACTATTATATAAAGCGGTTTTCGAAAGCTAAAATCACACCGGCGGAAGAAAATTAAACATATAGTTTTTGAAGTTAAGGATGAAGATGCAGAAGTTTATCTTGATTTCTGTCGCTGCAATGGCCTTGCTTTCGCTTTTAGTTTGCTCTTGTACCCTCTCTATTATCTCTTATTGCTCCCCTACTCCCTCCCTCTCTTTCTCTCTTTCAAATTTATGAGACACTAAATTTTTGTTCAATTCGATTGATGCAGATACAGAGGCGAGGGAGGGAATTTCACCTCCATTAACTTGTATTGGACTTTGCGGAAACGACAGCGACGCTGAAAACGAAAAATGCATAGAATCATGTTCTAGAAAAGGATTTGAACAAGGACGATGCATTCCAAACCCAACCAACGTAATTTGTTGTTGTAACCCTTAATTTTGGTTCAACTTTAATTCCTTTCTTCGCAAAAGATATGGATTTATCAATAAAATTATAAACTTGTCTTTCCTTTGAATGCAATGCATTGTTCTATAATTTGTCGTTCTCAAGATTGATTGCAATTGTGAACACAATAAGTTTCCTACATAAGATTAAAGAATTCATGACTTCCAACAATTTCGAGTCCCTCTATTCAAATCTATGTTACAAAAAAAGCCGAAGAGTATCTTGCATAATTTTTCTTTGTTTTCCTTTGTTTATAGCTAATAGGACGAATATTTTGGCAAATTAACATAGATTCAGTAGATAGAAATCTTCAAGAATGAGAACCCAAAAAGTGCCTAAAAATTTTGGAAAACTAAACTACAATAAATTTTTAGTTCAAAAGCTACTACTCTGAAATTCTTTGAAACAACATTATTGTTAAAAAAAAATTGTACGAAACACAAAACAATTGTGAAACACCATATCTCTACTACAAAACTTGAAAAAAAAATTCAAAGTGAGAAAGTTGCAAAATTTTTACTACAGCCATGCTTTTTTCTTCTAATTTTGAATCACGAGTAAGGCAATGTGAGCATGGTGATAATTGGTTCAACATTAATTCCTTTCTTTGCAAAAGATGTGAAATTATCAATGAAATCATCAACTTATCTTTCATTCGAGTGCAATGCATTGTTCTATAAATTTTTGTTCTCAAGATTGATTGTAATTGTTGTTGGTGACAACAGAAAACTGAAGTGAGATTGAGAGGAGGAGTGATTTGAATGATGGGGAGGGAGATCCTTTTATAGGGGGATTCCTGGAGTTGGTTGAGATTTTTGTGGATGAAATTGAATTCACCTCTTCCTTCTCTTCCGTAGTAACTAATTCAAACTTCTATTATTAGTTTCAACACCCTCCCTTAAACTGAATTCTGCCGAAATCAGTTTAGGACATCATTTCATCTTCTTGATATACATCTCGGATTCTGCATATCCGCATCTTTCTTCTGAGCTTCTCGAAAGTGGTTGTTTCAAGGGCTTTGTGAATAGGTCTGCGATTTGTTCATCACTTCGGCAAAAGTTGAGTTCAATAATGCCTTCTTTACACAGATCACGCAAGAAATGAAATCGAACATCGATGTGCTTGCTCCTTCCATGCAACACATAATTTTTAGACAACTTAATAGTTGACATATTATCACAATATATAACCGTCGTACTTGGTTGCTTCTGATTAAGAATTTCAAGCATTTTTCTTAACTAAATTGCTTGGCACGAGCATGCTGCTGCTGCCACAAATTCTGCTTCTGTCGTTGAGAGTGTTACAATAGGTTGCTTCTTTGAAGACCAGCAATTAGCTCCTGAACTCATCATAAAAATACTTCCTGAAGTACTTTTACGATCGTCCATATCACCTGCATAGTCGCTATCTGTATAGCCAACCATCTTCAGATCATCTCCTTTCTTGTAGAATACCCCCTAATCAGAGGTTCCTTTCACATAACGAAGTATCCTTCTTGCTGCATTGAGATGTTTTTCCGTTGGATACTCCATGTAACGACTTATCATACTAACCGCATACATGATGTCTGGTCTTGTTGAAGTTAGGAACATCAAACTTCTCACAATTTGTTTGAAGTACCTATTATCAACCTCTCACCCGTCAATGTCCTTGTGCAACTTTAAACCCAATTCTGATGGAGTTCCAAATGTGCGCTCATCCAATTTAAATCTTTCAAGTAATTCTTGAGCATACTTCTTCTGACAGATAAAGTTACCTGCGGGAGTTTGAGTAACTTCTACTCGAAGAAAATATCTCATCAAGCCAAGATCTGTCATTTCAAATTCCTTCATCATGCTCTTCTTAAAAAATTCAAACATTTCTTCATTATTGCCAGTAAATATTAAATCATCAACGTATAAGCAAATAATGATAATGTTACCTCCCTTTTCAGTTTTCACATACAACGTATGTTCATACGGGCATTTGGTGAATCCCATCTTTTTCAAAATGAGAATCAATGCGACTGTACCATGCCTCGGAGCTTGCTTCAAACCGTACAAAGCTTTCTTCAACTTGTATACTTGTTCCTCTTTGCCTTTTTGAACAAAACCTTCTGGTTGCTCCACATATACTTCCTCTTGAAGCTCTCCATGTAAGAAGGCTGATTTCACATCAAGTTGATAAATAGGCCAAGATTTCTGTGCTGCAATAGAAATTATGAGCCTGATAGTGTCTTGACGTGCCACTGGTGCAAATACCTCCTTATAATCAATTCCATACTTTTGCTTGTATCCTTTTGCAACAAGTCGCGCCTTGTACTTATCCACCTCACGTTTTAGTTCAACTTGGTTTTGAACACCCATTTTACTCCGATTGTTTTCTGCCCTCTAGGAAGATCAGTGAGCTCCCAAGTCTTGTTCTTCTCTATGGATTTGATTTCACTGTCCATAGCTTCCTTCCATTTCTTCTCTTTTACTGCTTCTTCATAGACAATTGGATCACTATCCATAAAGAATGCAAAATAATCACTATCACTTGATTCATAATCCATCTCATAATCAATCATCCAGTTTGGTATTTTTCTTGTTCTTGGATGTCTTTGATTTTGATCATGATCTTCTTCTACTGGTTCTTCTTGTTGAGCTTGTGATGAGCTCTCTCCATGCTCATAGTGAGGCTGAATAGGGGCTTCAGTTTGTTCTTCTTCAAGATTTACAGGAATCTGCTAATTCACAGTGATCTTTTCTTTCCATGTCCAAGTCTTCTTTTCGTCAAAGACTACATCGAGACTTACCACCACCTTCTTTGTCAAAGGATCGTAGAGCTTGTATGCCTTAGAGGTCTCGCTTACTCCAAGGAACACACACTTCGAACTCTTGTCCTCAAGTTTCTTCCTTTTCTCATCAGGAACATGTGCATATGCTATGCACCCAAAGATTCTAAAGTGGTCTACTGCAGGTTTTCTTCCGCTCTATGCTTCTTGTGGAGTCATATCTCTAACAGAAAAGGTAGGGCTGCGATTGAGAATGTGAACGGACCACACAACAGCTTCTGGCTAGAATTCCTTCGGGACTTCTCCTTTATTTAGTAAACTTTGAACCATATTTAGAATGGTCCTGTTTTTCCTTTCGGTCACACCATTGTGTTGTGGTGTATATGCTGTTGTTAATTGCCTCCGTATGCCCTTCTCTTCACAAAATTGAATAAACTCTTTCGAGCAGAATTTTCCACCTCTGTCAGTTCTTAAAACCTTGACTCTTCTTCCAGTTTTCGTTTTCATAGTAGCACAAAATTTTTTGAAGCAATCAAAGGGTTCTGATTTGGCGTGCAAGAAATAATTCCATGTTTTTCGACTAAAATCATCGATGAGGGTCATGAAATATTTCTTGTTACCATTTGATGCAGGAGAGATGGGACCACATATGTCTGAATGAATCAACTCCAAAATTGCTTGAGCTCTTCTTGATTTTCCGGATGGAAAAGAGTTTCTTTCATGTTTTGCTACTACACAGCTCTCGCAAATTTCCGTTGGTGGAGTAATATCTGGCAACCCAGTTACCATCTTCTTTGAGGACAACGTCTTTAATCCTTTGAAGTGTAGATGACCATACCTAAAATGCCAAAGCCAAGTGGTATCTTCTTTCTTCACCATCAAACTTTTGGCAACGATATTTAACGTCAACAGATATAGACAGTTGGTGGTCATCTTCATCTTAGCAATCGATCCTCTTTTGGAGTCATAAATTTCACATTCATCATTTTGGAATGTGATCACTTACCCCTTTTCTTGTAACTGACCGATACTAAGTAAGTTGGCCTTCAGATCAGGAATGTAGAATACATTAGAAATAGACTCTACAAAGCCATATCTAGTCTTGATATCTACGGTTCCTTTCCCCATCACTTGGAGAGTTGAATTGTTGTCAAGAGAGACCGTAGTATGAAAATTTTCATCTAAAGTTGAGAAGAATTCTTTACAACCTGTAATATGATTGCTGCATCCAGAGTCTACGACCCATACACCTTGATCTGCCACCTTCATAGCATGGAATGACATTAATAATGTTTCTTCTTCTCTTCTCTCCACAAAATTGGATTGATTTCTTTTCTCCTTTTGAAGCCTGGTATAGCATTCATTTTTGTAATGTCCAAGGCGTCCACATCTGTAACATTCCACCTTAGACTTGTCAAAGTGCCTCTTGCCTTTGTTGTCATAATCGTTTTTGACTAGGTCTGCTGACCTGCCAACATCTCCACTTCTTTCTCGACTGCCTCTCTCACGACCTCTGTCTCTTCTTTGCCCTCTACCTCTAGAGCTTGAAGTTTCACTTAGTGTGGATATCTTTAAGGCTGTCATCTCCTCTATTGCACTTGTACGATTGAGCCTCTGCTCATGTACTAATAGGGAGCTTTGGAGTTCATCTATTTGCATTTCCTCGACATTGTTTGCTTCTTCGATAGAACATACAATGTAATCGAACTTTGGCGTTAGTGATCACAAAATCTTTTCTACGACCGCAACATCTGTGATTGAACCACCATGCATCCTCATTTTACTTGCAAGACTTATAACCTTGCCAATATAATCATTCACCATTTCTCCCTTTTGCATTTGGAGAATTTCAAAGTCTCTCCTAACTGCCTGTAGTTGAGCACGTTTTACTCTCGTTGAGCCTTTATACTTCCTCCTCATATAGAGTCCCAAATTTCCTTGGATGTCTTCTTTTGAAGCATTGTTTCCAAGATAGTCCTGTCAATGGACTGAAATAAATAGTTCTTGACCTTCAGGTCCTTCAACTTCGATGCTGCCAACAGTTGCTGTCGACCAGCTGAGAGTACCTCGCCTTCATTTGGCTCTTCATAACCCGTTTCCACCATATCAAAGAACTCCTTTGATCTGAGAAAATTTTTCATCAACATTGCCCAATGATCATAGTGACCATCGAACCTCGGGATGGCGGGCTGAACGTAGTTCTCAACTTGTTTTTCTGCTGCCATTTTTTTGCTGCTGCAAGATTGCTCTGATACCAATTGTTGGTGACAACAAAAAACTAAAGTGAGATTGAGAGGAGGAGTGATTTGAATGATGGGGAGGGAGGTCCTTTTATAGGGGGGATTCCCGGAGTTGGTTGAGATTTTTATGGATGAAATTGAATTCACCTCCTCCTTCTCTTCCGTAGTAACTAATTCAAACTTCTATTATTAGTTTCAACAAGATCTTGGCTTGATGAGAGCCCCACCCCGAGGGGTGCACTAGTTCACAGGAGATGTGGTCGCGACCAAAGAGTGTCGCGGCTGGGCTTGCCAGCCCCACCCCGAGGGGTGCACTAGTTTATGTGATCCACAGAGGATACACACACTAGGGCCAGGTTGGCCACAATAGGGCAAAAGTGCCCTTCTAAGTCCATAGTCGGCTAGGGAGTGCCTGCAAAGAGAGTCAGCCTCACCCACGACTATGGCAAACACTGAAGAGTCACGTCTACGTTGCGAGTCTTGGTGGCCGAGTCCAATGATGGGAGGGAGGTCCTTTTATAGGGGGGATTCCCGGAGTTAGTTGAGATTTTTGTGGATGAAATTGAATTCACCTCCTCCTCTTCTATAGTAACTAATTCAAACTTCTATTATTAGTTTCAACAAGATCTTGGCTTGATGAGAGCCCCACCCCGAGGGGTGCACTATTTCACAGGAGATGTGGTCACGACCAAAGAGTGTCGCGGCTGGGCTTGCGAGCCCCACCCCGAGGGGTGCACTAGTTTATGTGATCCACAGAGGATACACACACTAGGGCCAAGTTGGCCACAATAGGGCAAAAGTGCCCTTCTAAGTCCATAGTCAGCTAGGGAGTGCCTGCAAAGAGAGTCAGTCTCACCCAAAACTATGGCAAACACTGAAGAGTCACGTCTACGTTGCGAGTCTTGGTGGCCGAGTCCAGTGATGGGGAGGCAGGTCCTTTTATAGGGGGATTCCCGGAGTTGGTTGAGATTTTTGTGGATGAAATTGAATTCACCTCCTCCTTCTCTTCGTAGTAACTAATTCAAACTTCTATTATTAGTTTCAACATGTGCACTTCCAAAATTATGACTTCCATCCATTTCAAGTCTCTCTATTAGAATCCAAAAAATAGTTCAAGAGGTTCTTGCTTTTTAGACCATAGCAGGAAAACTTTGATAAATTAACATAGATTTAGTAGATAGAATCTTCAAGAATAAGAACTCAAAAGGTGCCTAAAAATTTAGAAAACAAAACTTAGAATAAATTTTTAGTCCAAAAGCAAGCATTATTGTTAAAAAAAAATAAAAATTGTAACCAATACTTTCTTGGTCCTCAACATCAATTAGGGTGGTGTCTTAGAAAACTCGTCGTGATAATGTATCATGACATTTAATACATGCACATCATCTCACTATGGAATAACATCATGTTAAGTCATGTCGTCATCATGCATCTTACATTGTCATGTTATCATGCATCATCATCATGTTATCATAATATAATGTCATCATATAACATCATCGCTTAACATCATTCTTATAACAAAGTCTCATCATCATATAATGTCATCATATAACCTCTTCGCGCATAACATCATTCTTATAACATAGGCTCATCATCATACAAAATAGTCACATCATCATATAACATAGTCACATCATCATATAATATAAACCATAAATCACACGTGCAAGGACCACTTCCATCTTCCTCCACATGTGTTTGTGTATCATGAATGTTAGAATTTCTAATTATTCTTCAGCAAATGGCATCATAGGGTGTGGCCTGAACAATGTTCGATCATGTCCTTATCCTCGTCAGCCCCGTTCATCCACTTTGCGCCTAATACGTGTACACCTACATTTCATCTTCCACAAATTGATTTCCAAATCCAACCTGATTTAATCTTCCTCCTATTTTCTTCTAGTATTTTTTTTCTATGTAACTCAATAAAACTTAGTTCTCGGACCAAAGATGACGAATTTTGTACCACCATTCTAAAAAAGTATTTTTATTTCATTTCGTTAAACATAGAAAGAGGTAAATACATCCAATTTAGGCTCAAAGCTCTAAAACTCAGAGGATGGCTAGGATTTTCTTTTCTTTTATTTAAAGAAAAAATCAAGAAATTAATTCTCATTCCCAACTATATTTATAAGGTGAGTTATTTTCCATAGTATCCTATATTACCTCACAAATATTAGCCTTTATTAGCATTTATATCCTCGAATAACTCTCATTTGTGTTTATAAGGAAAACATATGAAGATAGAATTAATATTAATATGTATTGAAAGAAATGAAGGTATTTGCTCTTAATGATAGAGAATAATTGGAAGTTAATAACACTATTATATAAAGCGGTTTTCGAAAGCTAAAATCACACCGGAAGAAAATTAAACATATAGTTTTTAAAGTTAAAGATGAAGATGCAGAAGTTTATCTTGATTTCTGTCGCAGCAATGGCCTTGCTTTCGCTTTTAGTATGCTCTTGTACCCTCTCTATTATCTCTAATTGCTCCCCTACTCCCTCCCTCTCTTTCTCACTTTCAAATTTATGAGACACTAAATTGTTGTTTAATTCGATTGATGCAGATACAGAGGCGAGGGAGGGAATTTCACCTCCATTAACTTGTATTGGACTTTGCGGAAACGACAGCGACGCTGAAAACGAAAAATGCATAGAATCATGTTCTAGAAAAGGATTTGAACAAGGACGATGCATTCCAAACCCAACCAACATAATTTGTTGTTGTAACCCTTAATTTTGGTTCAACTTTAATTCCTTTCTTTGCAAAAAGATATGAATTTATCAATAAAATTATAAACTTGTCTTTCCTTCGAATGCAATGCATTGTTCTATAATTTGCCGTTCTCAAGATTGATTGCAATTGTGAACACCATAAGTTTCCTGCACAAGATTAAAGAATTCATGACTTCCAACAATTTTTAGTCCCTCTATTCAAATCTATGTTACAAAAATAAGCCGAAGAGTTTCTTGCATAATTTTTGTTTGTTTTGCTTTGTTTATACTTAATAGCACGAATATTTTGGCAAATTAACATAGATTCAATAGATAGAAATCTTCAAGAATGAGAACCCAAAAAGTGCCTCAAAATTTTGGAAAACTAAACTGTAATAAATTTTTAGTTCAAAAGCTAATACTCTAAAGTTCTTTCAAAACAACATTATTGTTAAAAAAAATTTGTACGAAACACAAAACAATTGTGAAACACCATATCTCTACTACGAAACTTGAAAAAAAAAAATTCAAAGTGAGAAAGTTGCAAAATTTTTACTATAGCCATACTTTTTTCTTCTAATTTTGAATCACGAGTAAGACAATGTGAGCATGGTGATAATTGGTATTGGCTACAAATACATCCATGACACGGACCTTTGCCAACAAACTAAAGTTCATATTAAAAACTATATATATATCAAGCACCCTTAATCTTTCAGAACCTTCATGATATTTAAAACATGGGATAAAAAGCAGCGAGCGAAAATTAATACCCGATGAAATGCTCTTGTCACACGATCTCATATATTTATGCATTATCTAAAATGAGAAAAAAAGTAGCAAGGGTGATTATATACTCACTATGTAGCCATACTTAAGAGTTGAAACTAGATTCATGTTTATAAACCATGATATTAAATACATGCAAAGTCCTATTTATACGTCAATGTGTTTAGTTGCTATATAAAATAAGTTGTCTTAATCATACTACAAAGATTTCATGGTGGATGACAAAACTCGTATATGTTAGTTAGATTTAAGGAAGTTTTATTGTTTTTTTTTTTTTCATGTTTTAGAGAATTGTCTTTATGATTATACGTTACAATTAGCTAATGACGATTATGGTATTGATAGCCTTGAAAGTTACAACCTTTCAATTAATCATTCGTTGCTACCTGGTTTATTTTCAATACTATGAATAATCATCAAAGGTTTTACTTTAGATGAAGATTTTTGAATGTAATAATAAAAGTTGCAGATTATACTTCTTAACAAATGAGTTTGTTCCTTTGCATTTCTTATGTTTAGANGTCTATACCTAAAAAAAGATGTAGCACATGCGTTGAGTACTTTAAGAAATACTCAGTAAGTGACCCCACTATTAGCTTCGGGAGTGCAACCACATGCAACTCGTGATTAGGGATCTAACGTTAAAACCATCGTATGGGTGGCCTCAGTCCGGATAAAATTGGATATGTAGTACTTCCCCACACACGACCCGCACTTGTAAGCGTGAATCCACAAGCGTTTCGCACTCCCTTATACCCATCATAGTCGGGCTAGTTGTCCGTAGTCGGACGTCTGGAGGTTAGCAAACCCCCGAGTGTCGTGTGAAGCATGATCATCATGTCGTAGTGTACGCGTTCCTACTCATCATCATAAATGGAGAAATAACCCGATGTATATAAACACACAAAATGCATGAGGTCCCTATGGTTTTTCATCTTTAAATAATCCTTAGAACACACCCCTATACACATCACATTGGGCAATATGCATGCGTTGGCTTTCATACTTTCCTCGACATTAACATCAATTATGATTGTGTCTGAGAAAACGCGTCGTCATATTGTATCGTGTCATTTAATATATGCACATCATCTTACTATGGAATAACATCATATTAAGTCATGTCATCATCAAGCATCTTACATTGTCCTGTCATCATGCATCATCATATAATGTCATCATATAACATAATCGTGAATATCATTCATGCTCGCAAGTTTGGGTCGTGTGTAGAAAAGTACTACACATCTAATTTTCTCGTGACCGGAGGCTACCCATATGATGGTTTTAAGGATAGGTGCCTAATCATGAGTTGCAGGAGATTGCATTCCCTAGTCGCAATAGTGGGTCACTTATACTCAAGCTCAGTTCTACTTCTATTTCAGGTAAAGGCAAGGCACCCCTGTACGACTGAATGTCGTTCTGACTTTTTTTTTTCTTTCCTTCTAGTCGTTACAAGATAGCTTGATCAAGACTACTCGAATGATTTTAGCATACAAATATAAAAGGAACAAATTCATGGCTTAAGTAGTATAATATACCACTTTCATTATAATATCCAAAAATCTTTATCATAAAGTAACAACCTTAATGACTATTTATAACCTTGTAAATAAACCTTACAGTAACTTATGGTTAATCGAAAGGGTGCAACTTTCATGTCCGTCATTACCATAATCGCAACTAGCTAAAGACAATTTTCTCAAACTTCTATATGTATATACTCTTATCTCTGTATTTAGTTTCCATTTTTAATTCTATTAATTTAATCCTTACTTTTTTCTATGTTCAAATTATTGGCTAATATTTAACTTATTCTTACTCAAAATGATTGGATGTGATGTCCTAACAAGGAAATTAGTACGAGAGAGAAGAAAGATTTAATATATCTTAACAAATTTAATACATTTTTCCACTTAAATTACCCTTTTAATTTTTTCTTAATCGTGACCTTTCTTATTTTTTCTGCCTGCTTTTCCAACCACGGTAATATTGTTGGTTGAAAGGTGATAATTGGAGGAAGGGACAGAGAGGTAAGGGGAGAGAAGTAGGAAAATGTTTTTATTTAAACAGAGGTAACCTTTTTTATTTATTTGTTTATTTATTTAAATATATATACATATATTTTTTAGGTTATTACCCAAGCTATTTTCAAAAGCTAAAATTACATGGTGAAGTAAATTAAACATATAGTTTTCGAAGTTAAGGATGAAGATGCAGAAGTTTCTCTTGTTTTCTGTCACTACAATGGTCATGCTTTCGCTTTTAGTTTTCTCTCGTACCCTCTCTATTATCCCCAATTGCTCCCCTACACCCTCTCTTTCTCTCTTTCAATTTTACGAGGCTCTAACTTTTTGTTTAATATGATTGATGTAGATACCGAGGTGAAGGAGGGAACTTCACTTCCATTAACTTGTAATGAAGTTTGCCCAAAGAACAGCAACGCTGAAAATGATAAATGCATACAGTTATGCTCTAGAAGAAGATTTAACATGGAGTATGCATTCCAACCCCGCAAACTTATTTTGCTGTTGTGCCCCTTAATTTTGGTTCAACATTAATTCCTTTCTTTGCAAAAGATGTGAAATTATCAATAAAATCATAAACTTATCTTTCATTCGAGTACAATGCATTGTTCTATAAATTTCGGTTCTCAAGATTGATTGTAATTGTGCACTTCCAAAATTATGACTTCCATCCATTTCAAGTCTCTCTATTAGAATCCACATTACAAAAACAAGTTCAAGAGGTTCTTGCATTTTTTTTGTTTTTTAGACCATAGTAGAAAAACTTTGATAAATTAACATAGATTTAGTAGATAGAATCTTTAAGAATAAGAACTCAAAAGGTGCCTAAAAATTTAGAAAACAAAACTTAGAACAAATTTTTAGTCCAAAAGCAAGAAAGAATCGAGTTAGTACGAGTTACGATTGGAAGATAGAAAAATCCAAAACAAATAGGTTGATATGTGGTTTGTCTCGAATCTGGAAAATTTGATGAATTCAGGTAATTGGCAACGGACACGCGGCGGCAGGAAAGGGGGAGACGCGTCTGGCAACAAGGAGAACACGCATCGAACACTCTGTGGAGGAACGCATCCAACGCCGTGCGCTGACACGCGTCCAATTGCCGACCCATATACCCAAAAACTAGAAACTGACCCGCGCGCCATGAAAAGATTCGGCGACCCACGATCTTGTTGGGTTTTATGTCCTAAAACTCATAGTTTGTAAACAAAAACATATTCTATTTTCAATAAAGTTATTATTATTGTTTATTCAGTAAAGATTGTTATCGAATAAAGTGGACTCTACCGTAATTAATCTAAATTTAATAAACTAAAAACACTCTAGCTATAGTATGATTACTTGAACTATATGTAGAGACATAAGTGTTGATCAAGTTCAAGTATATAGTCAAAATGATCTATAGTATAAGGATAAAGCTGAGTACCTTATTCTAGGGACACTATAGATGCGGCCCACTTTTGTATATGATATAAATAATGTGATCACTAAATTGTACATGTGGAGACATGTGAGTGAGGGCGTCCTATGCAATGAGTATTGCATAAGATCGGACCATGATGAAAATCACTCTCACTTTATAATGTCGTTTACTGTTGAGACTAATTTTCTTTTCATTCGATGACCTAGGTAACTCGATCTTAATCCTGAGCTAACCATGAACTCCTGTTTATTTAGAATTATCCTTAGATTTGCATGGGTGAGAGTGGCTCAAGTTCGCCGACTCAATAGGCCTCTCATTTTAGGGGTAAGACTGGGTAAATGGCTGGGGGCGTGGGGTGCAAGATGGAATTCACTCCTACCCACTTTTAGGGATAGAAGAGAGGTAGTTCTCTTAAGTACTGACTCCAGGTCTTGAATAAGGGGCCCCACCCTCTCATTGGCCTTAGAGGGATTCAGTTTACTAGTTGGACCACAAACCAATTGTTCATTAGAGGATCCAGTGAAACATAAGGAACAAGAAGTAACTTTAGGAGTAAAACGGTAAATTGACCCAGCTCTAGTTACGAACAACCTATGAAGGATCGACTAACTAATCATGGTTATATCAAATGGACAGAAATATATCTATAGTGAGGGGAGTGCAACTACTAGGGTATAGTGGAATGTCCTAGTAGTTAACGAATGTTGGTCAACAAGGTTAATGAGTTTAACCGGTTAATCTTGGATCGTTAAAGCCCATGATTTATAGGTCCATTAGGTCCCTCTGCTGGCTCATAATGGACTAAACCATAGAACAGTATGACGAGTGAGTTCAAAGTGTTCAAATTCAAATTAGGGAGAATGCACTACATATATACGATATATTTAACCGCATTTTTGTTTTATTTACGAATTAAAAAAAAAGTACTCCATACATACCCATACCTATTAAAGACACAAAAAGCATACCTTATGATCACAACTAAACCAATGATCACAAAACCACAAGTAGAGAGACATTTTCTACAAAAAGATATCATACTCATACTCCAATATCAAGAATTTATAACTAAAATATAGCCACAGTATTCATATACTCATCGCTACATCCCGCTGGTCGGGCACAGTAGAGTTGCTGTGGTTTTTAGTAAGTCTTATACCTTACTACTTCAAAAAAGACACTTCTCGATACGTCTAGACACAAAAAGAGAGAATTTGAGATATTTAAATAAAATTTAAATATCTTAATCAAATATGTGTCGAAATTAATTGGGATTGACATTTGAATTAATATTAAATATGAATTAAATAGTTTAATTAATCATTTAATATTACTTCAATTTGAAATTAATAATTCAAATTGATTGTTGAATCAAAATGAAGAAAGTCAAAATGTTTACTTCATTTAATAGAAAAATCCATGTTAGTGGAATTTTGTGGGGTCAAAATTTGGTTTAACCAAACTTGCATGTTTGCCAAATAAACCCCACAAATTTTAGTGGAATTTTGAGTGTCAAAATTTGGTTAACTCAAGCATGCATGCTTGTCACATAATCCCAAACATTTGAGTGGAATTTTGAGTGTCAAAATTTGGTGATCTCAAATTTGCATGAACATACAAACATGACTCTATAAATAGAGTGATCATAGTACATGAAGGTTGGCTTTTGGAAAAAACCTTGAAAAAAACCTCTCACAAACTATCTCTTCATATATACTAAATCTCTCCCAAGTTTAGTCACTCACTGATTCCACAATCCCGTTCTAAGGCTGGAGAATATTGGAGAAGACACTAGTGGTGGTTCGAAACCGGTTCTGAGGAAAAAGAAACTTGAGCGACAAAAGGTTAGTATTCAAACTCATTTAGTTTTAATGCTTTTGAACATGCTAGCTATCACTATAATTGATGTACTTAGAGTGCCTAAGATTCAAATTGCTTCCGCATGTTTTATATTAACACCATTAGATCTAACTTGAATTCTACTGACAGTCCTTGCATGCCACATGTCTCTCCTAGAAAATTTGAAGGGTAAGTCTTCTTCCACTGGGGTTCGAAGTGCGACATTGCCCGTGCGTTGCTGTGCTGACCACGTGTGGAGCCCGCACGTGGGGGAGCCTGTCATTGTGTGCTGGCATGTGGACCACCTACTTTCGTCCATTTTTCGCTAGATTTGTCACTTGTCCGTCCCGATTCCAATGCTAACTATATGATATATGATAGTGCATGTCTTCTAGCCCTTGCATGTACCCTAACATTTTTTATGCTATGCTTGTGTGCTTTATGTATTGAAATGTTATGTTGTACTATGTATGCAATATGATGTCTATTAATGTTAAGACTAAATGTTATGTTAGTAAGGACGTGTACTTTCGATATTCATGTTTTCCATGGTATCATGCAGGCCTTTCCTTTTTTGTGGCGCCCGACAACGTCTGACGAGTTAAGTCCGACCATGTCAGGCCTAGGGGTACCTATACGAACTCGTTTGGTGGGTTCATGTGCGCGCACGTAGGCTGTGTGTGGGGAAGTACCACATATCCAACCGTGCTTATAATTGGGAAGAGTCCAAGGCCATGTGATGGTTTTAAGAAAGGTCCCAATCATGTTATATGTGTGATTGCATTGCTAACCCCAACGGTGGGTGACTTACTAAGTATTTCATAAAATAATCAAGTCGAGCGCTACCCTTATATTTTTTAGGTAAATTTTCTATGCGCGGATGAAAAATTGTTGGAAAGACCATGGAAGTTCGGATAGAGCATGATAGAACTGTTTTATATTTAAAACTATGTTAGGTTGAATTTCTTGTTTGAAATTGAATACTAAGTCCATGACTTTGTTTTAAAAGTATTTATTAAGAACTTGTGCATATGTGATTAAAGCATGCTTAGGATGACATCCCAAATAAGGTTAAGAAATTTAGGGGTGTTACAATTACGAATCGTCGATGATGACAATTGTTCATTGACTTAGAAGTTGATTACTCGGTGTCTCTATGTGACAGTTTGAGTTGAGTTAGATGATCCTGATCTAGAATAGAATAGGACATGAGGAGTGACCAGAGTGAGTGTTTTTAGTAGTCACCTTTTTAAAAATGATTTTTAGGTAAAAGCAAAGTCGTGATATGGGAGTGACAAGTAAGGTTGTGAGACCCGTCTGCAGGATGACTCTAGAGTTTTATGTTTTATTAAGGGCATGTTTTTCCTATTGAGATTAATGTAAGAAATTTTCGTAATTAATATAGTTACTCGAGTGACTGGAGGTGATCTACGTGTGTAACCTAGATACGAGTACTAATGCACGTTTGAAGGAAGTAGCCATGCTCCGATTGCAACACGTGTCATCCTATGACTGGCCTTCCATCTTCCTCCGCATGTGTTTATCATGAATGTAAGAATTTCTATTTATTCTTCGGCAAATGGCGTCATAGGGTTTGGCCTGAACAATGTTCGATGCTTGTCCTTATCCTCGTCAGCCCCGTTCATCCACTTTGCGCCTAATACGTGTACACCTACATTTCATCTTCCACAAATTGATTTCCAAATCCAACCTGAATTCATCTTCCTCCTATTTTCTTCTAGTAAAACTTAGTTCTTGCACCAAAGATGACGAATTTTATACCACCTTTCCAAAAAAGTATTTTTATTTCATTTCGTTAAGCATAATAAGAGGTAAACACATCCAATTTACGCTCAAAGCTCTAAAACTCACACGATGGCTAGGATTTTCTTTTCTTTAATTTAAAGAGAAAAATCAAGAAATTAATTCTCATGGGAACATGGAAAGAAGTAAACCCCATCCAATTTAGGCTCAAAGCTCTAAAACTCACCATGGCTAAGATTTTCTTTTCTTTTATATAAAGAAAAAATCAAGAAATTAATTCTCATTTCCAACTATATTTATAAGGTGAGTTATTTTCCATAGTATCCTATATTACCACACAAATATTAGACTTTATTAGCATTTATATCCTCGAATAACTCTCATTTGTGTTTATAAGGAAAACATTTGAAGATAGAATTAATATTAATATGTATCGAAAGAAATGAAGGTATTTGCTCTTAATAATAGAGAATAATTGGAAGTTAATAACACTATTATATAAAGCGGTTTTCGAAAGCTAAAATCACACCGGCGGAAGAAAATTAAACATATAGTTTTTGAAGTTAAAGATGAAGATGCAGAAGTTTATCTTGATTTCTGTCGCAGCAATGGCCTTGCTTTCGCTTTTAGTTTGCTCTTGTACCCTCTCTATTATCTCTAATTGCTCCCCTACTCCCTCCCTCTCTTTCTCTCTTTCAAATTTATGAGACACTAAATTTTTGTTTAATTCGATTGATGCAGATACAGAGGCGAGGGAGGGAATTTCACCTCCATTAACTTGTATTGGACTTTGCGGAAATGACAGCGACGCTGAAAACGAAAAATGCATAGAATCATGTTCTAGAAAAGGATTTGAACAAGGGCGATGCATTCCAAACCCAACCAACGTAATTTGTTGTTGTAACCCTTAATTTTGGTTCAACTTTAATTCATTTCTTTGCAAAAGATATGGATTTATCAATAAAATTATACATCTTGGATTCTGCATATCCTCATCTTTCTTCTGAGCTTCTCGAACAATGGTTGTTTCAAGGGCTTTGTGAATACCCCTAAATCAGAGGTTCCTTTCACATAACGAAGTATCCTTCTTGCTGCATTGAGATGTTTTTCCGTTGGATGCTCCATGTAACGACTTATCATACTAACCGCATACATGATGTCTGGTCTTGTTGAAGTTAGGTACATCGAACTTCCCACAATTTGTTTGAAGTACCTATTATCAACCTCTCGCCCATCAATGTCCTTGTGCAACTTTAAACCCAATTCTGATGGAGTTCCAAATGTGCGCTCATCCAATTTAAATCTTTCAAGTAATTCTTGAGCATACTTCTTCTGAAAGATAAAGTTACCTGCGGGAGTTTGAGTAACTTCTACTCCAAGAAAATATCTCATCAAGCCAAGATCTGTCATTTCAAATTCCTTCATCATGCTCTTCTTAAAAAATTCAAACATTTCTTCATTATTGCCAGTAAATATTAAATCATCAACGTATAAGCAAATAATGATAATGTTACCTCCCTTTTCAGTTTTCACATACAACGTATGTTCATACGGGCATTTGGTGAATCCCATCTTTTCAAAATGAGAATCAATGTGACTGTACCATACCCTCGGAGCTTGCTTCAAACCGTACAAAGCTTTCTTCAACTTGTATACTTGTTCCTCTTTGCCTTTTTGAACAAAACCTTCTGGTTGCTCCACATATACTTCCTCTTGAAGCTCTCCATGTAAGAAGGCTGATTTCACATCAAGTTGATAATAAATAGGCCAAGATTTCTGTGCTGCAATAGAAATTATGAGCCTGATAGTGTCTTCACGTGCCACTGGTGCAAATATCTCCTTATAATCAATTCCATACTTTTGCTTGTATCCTTTTGCAACAAGTCGCGCCTTGTACTTATCCACCTCACCGTTTTCATTCAACTTGGTTTTGAAAATCCATTTTACACCGATTGTTTTCTGCCCTCTAGGAAGATCAGTGAGCTCCCAAGTCTTGTTATTCTCTATGGATTTGATTTCACTGTCCATAGCTTCCTTCCATTTCTTCTCTTTTACTGCTTCTTCATAGACAATTGGATCACTATCCATAAAGAATGCAAAATAACCACTATCACTTGATTCATAATCCATCTCATAATCAATCATCCAGTTTGGTCTTTTTCTTGTTCTTGGATGTCTTTGATTTTGATCATGATCTTCTTCTAC
Organism: Cucurbita maxima; assembly: GCF_002738345.1. NCBI lineage: Eukaryota > Viridiplantae > Streptophyta > Magnoliopsida > Cucurbitales > Cucurbitaceae > Cucurbita > Cucurbita maxima. Next base: position 1,626,167 of record NW_019272025.1, on the reverse strand, counting down.
TGGTTCTTCTTGTTGAGCTTGTGATGAGCTCTCTCCATGCTCATAGTGAGGCTGAATAGGGGCTTTAGTTTGTTCTTCTTCAAGATTTACATGAATTTGCTGATTCACAGTGATCTTTTCTTTCCATGTCCAAGTCTTCTTTTCGTCAAAGACTACATCACGACTTACCACCACCTTCTTTGTCAAAGGATCGTAGAGCTCGTATGCCTTAGAGGTCTCGCTTACTCCAAGGAACACACACTTCGAACTCTTGTCCTCAAGTTTCTTCCTTTTCTCATCAGGAACATGTGCATATGCTATGCACCCAAAGATTCTAAAGTGATCTACTGCAGGTTTTCTTCCGCTCCATGCTTCTTGTGGAGTCATATCTCTAACAAAAAAGGTAGGGCTGCGATTGAGAATGTGAACGGACCACACAACAGCTTCTGGCCAGAATTTCTTCGGGACTTCTCCTTTATTTAGTAAACTTGGAACCATATTCAAAATGGTCCTGTTTTTCCTTTCGGCCACACCATTTTGTGTTGGTGTATATGCCGTTGTTAATTGCCTCCGTATGCCCTTCTCTTCACAAAATTGAATAAACTCTTTCGAGCAGAATTCTCCACCTCTGTCAATTCTTAAAACCTTGACTCTTCTTCTAGTTTTTCGTTTTCATAGTAGCACAAAATTTTTTGAAGCAGTCAAAGGCTTCTGATTTGGCGTGCAAGAAATAAGTCCATGTTTTTCGACTAAAATCATCGATGAGGGTCATGAAATATTTCTGGTGTATATGTTGTTGTTAATTGCCTCCGTATGCCCTTCTCTTCACAAAATTGAATAAACTCTTTCGAGCAGAATTCTCCACCTCTGTCAGTTCTTAAAACCTTGACTCTTCTTCTAGTTTTCGTTTTCATAGTAGCACAAAATTTTTTGAAGCAATCAAAGCCTTCTGATTTGGCGTGCAAGAAATAAGTCCATGTTTTTCGACTAAAATCATCGATGAGGGTCATGAAATATTTCTGGTGTATATGTTGTTATTAATTGCCTCCGTATGCCCTTCTCTTCACAAAATTAAATAAACTCTTTCGAGCAGAATTCTCCACCTCTGTCAGTTCTTAAAACCTTGACTCTTCTTCTAGTTTTCGTTTTCATAGTAGCACAAAATTTTTTGAAGCAATCAAAGGGTTCTGATTTGGCGTGCAAGAAATAAGTCCATGTTTCGACTAAAATCATCGATGAGGGTCATGAAATATTTCTTGTTACCATTTGATGCAGGAGAGATGGGACCACATATGTCTGAATGAATCAACTCCAAAATTGATTGAGCTCTTCTTGATTTCCCGGATGGAAAAGAGTTTCTTTCATGTTTTTCTACTACACAGCTCTCTCAAATTTTCGTTGGTGGAGTAATATCTGGCAACCCAGTTACCATCTTCTTTGAAGACAACGTCTTTAATCCTTTGAAGTGTAGATGACCATACCTAAAATGCCAAAGCCAAGTGGTATCTTCTTTCTTCACCATCAAACTTTTGGCAACGATATTTAACGTCAACGGATATAGACGGTTGGTGGTCATCTTCATCTTAGCAATCGATCCTCTTTTGGAGTCATAAATTTCACATTCATCATTTTGGAATGTGATCACATACCCCTTTTCTTGTAACTGACCGATACTAAGTAAGTTGGCCTTCAGATCAGGAATGTAGAATACATTAGAAATAGACTCTACAAAGCCATTTCTAGTCTTGATATCTACGGTTCCTTTCCCCATCACTTGGAGAGTTGAATTGTTGCTAAGAGAGACCGTAGTATGAAAATTTTCATCTAAAGTTGAGAAGAATTCCTTACAACCTGTAATATGATTGTTGCATCCAGAATCTACGACCCATACACCTTGATCTGCCACCTTCATAGCATGGAATGACATTAATAATGTTTCTTCTTCTCTTCTCTCCACAAAATTGGATTGATTTCTTTTCTCCTTTTGAGGCCTGGTATAGCATTCATTTTTGTAATGTTCAAGGCGTCCACATCTGTAACATTCCACCTTAGACTTGTCAAAGTGCCTCTTGCCTTTGTTGTCATAATCGTTTTTGACTAGGTCTGCTGACCTGCCAACATCTCCACTTATTTCTCGACTGCCTCTCTCACGACCTCTGCCTCTTCTTTGCCCTCTACCTCTAGAGCTTGAAGTTTCACTTGGTGTGGATATCTTTAAGGCTGTCATCTCCTCTATTGCACTTGTACGATTGAGCCTCTGCTCATGTACTAATAGGGAGCTTTGGAGTTCATCTATTTGCATTTCCTCGACATTGTTTGCTTCTTCGATAGAACATACAATGTAATCGAACTTTGGCGTTAGTGATCGCAAAATCTTTTCTACGACCGCAACATCTGTGATTGAACCACCATGCACCAACTTTAAATAATCCTTAGAACACAGCCCTGTACACATCACATTGGGCAACATGCATGCATTGGCTTTCGTACTTTCCTCGACATTAACATCAATTATGATTGTATCTGAGAAAACGCGTCGTCATATTGTATCGTGTCATTTAATATATGCACATCATCTTACTATGGAATAACATCATATTCAGTCATGTCATCATCAAGCATCTTACATTGTCCTGTTATCATGCATCATCATATAATGTCATCATATAACATAATCGTGAATATAATGTCTTAAGCAAGTATTTATAGGGGAGATTGTACAACCGATCTCCTAAACTTTCTCCTCAACTACTAACAAATCTTCCTCATCAATCTCCTAAAATTAAGCAACTAGTAACAATTCTAAACATATTCAAATCAAATCAAACTTATTAACTCACAAATGTTGAAGTTACTAACATCGAAAACATAGCTAGTCCGCATCCATGTGAGCAATTGGATCCTATATGATGCCTTCCTGACCTTGTGGATAACTTCGCCTCATCCATAGTATTTTGCATCAGTCTTTGATTCTTCTTGTTTTGATCTTGGAATTGATCTAACCTCAATTTGATCAAAAGTGTCTCTCGATCTTGAAATTTTCGTGACCAATGCATATGACCGACCCTTCTCTTCATTCGTCTAAATGGTATTCCTACGTCAACATGTATTGCTTTTGAGGTTTCAAAACTTCCATAGAACTTTTCATAGAACTTTCCATAGAATCAACACCTCGAGTACCAACTTATTCACCAACTCATCGCCCCCAAACAACCCTAAGTGTTGTCCATAAGGCACTGGCATTTGAAGACAGAGAGAAGATTATACTAAAACGCAAAATTAATGAAAAATTCTACATGTTTTCAATGCGTCTACACCCAAACGACCTGATTTTAAAAATTCACGAATTTGATATACTTTTTGTGATTTGCTCCATTAAATATCCTAAAATTGAGGGATTATGGTCTAAGTACAACTTCTAACACTAATCTCGATACAAATCCTAGCCCTAACCATCTTAAAAAAGTGGCTCAAGCTATAATGAAATTATCTATACTTTCTTTCATCCCCATTCTTCGAACAAGATTCTAAATTTGAAAGAAGAAACGACTTTTTTTTTTTTTAATGTTTGACAAGTGGAAAACAGAACAAGCTACGTGTTTTATGTTGATTTTGATCTACAATCGAAATATATAGAAATAAATAAGGGAAGCAAAAGGAACAAATTGAGGGGAGAACTCTTTTTTGTTTTGAAAAATAACTTTTTAACACTATGCTCCTAAAATTTAAAATATGAATACTATTCTTATAGGCTTTCCCTCGAGTTTTAGAACATTTTTTCTAAGGAGAAGTTTCCACGCCCTTATAAGCTTATGGACTTCCCCTCAAGTTTTAAAATAACGCGTTTTCTAAGGAGAGGTTTTCACACCCTTATAAGAAATGTTTCGTTCTCTTTCTCAACTAATGTGAGATCTCACAATCCACTTGTAGGAGGCCCAAAAGAAATTCTTCATCTCATAGTCCACCCCTTCGGAGCCTAGTGTCTAGCATTGATACCATTTGTAACTACCCAAGCCCACCACTATCATATATTATCCTTTTTAGGGTTCTTCTCAAGGTTTTTAAACAGGTCTACTAGGGAGATGTTTTCACACCTTTATAAAAAAATGTTTCGTTCTTCTCTTCAACCAATGTGAGATCTTGTAGTTATTTGTTTAAAAAATAGTTTTAAACTTTCAGAAGTGTTTCAAAATACCTTTAAGATTGAAAAATTTTCATTAATATCCTTCCACTTTTTTTAAAAATATTCTTATGATCAGTAATGATGTTTAAAAAATGTCTATTAACTTTTAAAATGTAGTATTAACTCTCTTAATTTTATAAAAAAAAAAAAAATTTATTAATTTTGAAAATTCGTAGATATTTATAAAATATAATACTATTAATGGTAACTATATTCTTAAACTTTCATTTTAAAAAATTTAAAGGTAATTTAAAACACTTTTAAAAATATTTTTATTAATTTAACTTAGTCTATCTTTAAATATAAAATAAATAAATAAATAAATAAAAAATGTGGCATTACTTGGGCCCAAAATCCTGTGAACTTGAACTGTTTAAACCCTCGGAAAGAGAAAGGAGAGCCTTCTTCGTAAAACCTCTTTAAAACCCTATCATTTCTCAGCCCTCGCTCACACGAGCCTCGAGCCGAGCTCTAGGGTTCTTCTTCGGGGTTTGAATTTCCAAGGATTTTGCTGCGAAATGGCGAAGACGACGTATGCCATGGGTTTAATTTCCGCCATTGCAGCCTCTGCATCTTTGTCTCAAGATCGCTCTGCCTATGCCGATGGCCCCTTCAACTTCCCTCCCTTTTCCTCTTCTCCTGCCGCTAATGTTCCTCACACTTCTCCTCCCGCACAATCAGCTTCACCTGGTGCTACTGCTAATCCTGAGCCCTCTGCCCCAAAGGCTCGTAATGATAATCCCAGGACGTCGTCGTCGGGGTTTGACCCGGAAGCGCTGGAGCGTGGTGCTAAAGCTCTCAGAGAGATCTCTAGCTCTTCGCATGCTAAGAAGGTTTCAATTAATTTTCACTTGTTTTGTTTTTCTTGGTTTTTAATTGGCGGCTTTTAGTGTTCTTCTCTGTAAGGTTAGAGTCGGTGTATGTTCTGTGTTTTTAATTGCTTCTTAGAACTTGTAGATTGCTATTTTTTGATATTTGGCTTTCGCTTGTACAATAGAGCTGAAACAAGTAGGGTTTAGAAAGGAGGAAAAGCTGCAAAGATAGACATTCTAAACTACGCAATCCTATAAGATACTGATACTGAAAAATATGATCGAACTGATTTTTAGTAATTTTTTTATTTCGCCACTTAGCCAATTCTGGTTTTCTTGTCTGGAGCTTTAAGTTAGTAACTGGTATTTTTACAGGATGATTATATTGCTTAAATTTTCAGTTCTCTAGTTAATTCTTTTCCCAATTTTAGTATCATTTGAAACTTTTTCTTTTTGGATCTGAGTGTAGTTCAATCATAATATGTTGAGATCAACATGGAAATTATGTTATGTTTCGTTTACCTTCAAAATCTTATATTATGCCCTTTGGGTGGCCTCTTGTTGGGGTAGGCTTTTGAAGTTATGAAGAAGCAAGAAGAGACAAGACAAGTAGAGTTGCAGGCAAAGGCTGCTGAGTTTAAAGCAATGCAAGCTCAAGCTGAAACAGTACGTTTTACTAAGTCCTTACGGTTAACTACTCTCATGATACTACTACCTTCTCTGTGTCCTTTGAACAATGTTGAGTTTACTTTGTAGTCTTGTTTAATGGATATTTTGGTGAAGGTCTGAATCCGGCGTTGGACCAATTATTTAAAACGCTAAGATGCATGGAAGAAGTTTCAATAAGAGGAAACCCTTTATATTTGTATCGGAATTTAACTTCATCATATTTATTACTGGAATTTTTATATTTTAAGTGGTATTAATCTTGAAACAGGTTCTCAATTATATATCCATTAATTTCTAGGCTTGTAGTTGTATCAGGATAAAAATAAAATTTTTTCTGTTTCAGATGAGGTGTAATAGTTTGATCGGACATTATTGAAAGTAAATGCACTTTTCAATGGTTGCATTGAATTCTTTCATTGTTTTCTACTGAAAAATATGTTCTTATTCTTGACAAATGTTTATATATTTGTAAAATGAAAAAAAAAACAAATAAAGGTGTAATGCGTCTATTAATTATGTTTTTGACATATGACGGATTGCTTGTTTGCACCGTAGGAAAGACAAAGGGTTATATATGATGAGCAGAAGAAGTTAGCTCAGCATCAAGCACAGACTAAATCCCAAATGGCACGATACGAGGATGAATTGGCCAGGAAGAGAATGCAGGTACATGCTTGCTAACGTCTAAGTTTGGGTTTGTTTCTTTATGTGTTCAATATGCAGACCTTTTTGTGACCTATATACTTACAGGCAGAAAATGAGTATCAAAGAGCCAGGAATCAAGAACTTGTAAAACTACAAGAAGAGTCATCAATTCGGCAAGAGCAAGCACGTCGAGCTACTGAAGAACAAATTCAAGCCCAAAGACGGCAAACAGAGAGGGAGAAGGCTGAGATAGAGCGTGAAACCATCAGAGTAAGGGCTATGGCAGAGGCAGAAGGAAGGGCCCATGAAGCAAAGCTTGCTGAAGACGTAAACAGGCGAATGCTAGTTGATCGTGCAAATGCAGAGAGAGAAAAATGGATTGCCGCAATTAATACTACTTTTGATCATATTGGAGGTATTAACTGAACTGTATTTAATTTAGATCAATATTGTATGCATAAAATGTTTGATGTAAAAATCTTCTCCATGATATTTCTGTATAACTATTTTGTGACAAACAGATGCTTTTTCCTCCTATAAATTGAAAACCATGTATGCATTACTTTGTATGTTAATCTCGATCAATTTGTTACCTCTTAACTTCTCCCATCCAAATCCATGTCACATGTTTTGTTTATAAAGTGAACCTTAAATCATTAATGCAATCTCAAACGTGTGCAATGATGAGGCCATGTAAAAAGCGATCAAATTATTTTATTTACTAGGGGAATTAGCATATTGAATAACCTACCACAGGGTCAGCCATTACTATTTTCGTGGAAAAATGGTGGCAAATGTTCTTTTTAGCCCTACCTTTTGATCGTTTTGGAGAGGAGCAGAGAGTTGGTTATCCTCTTGCATCACAAGAGGTGGCTGACCTTCTTAACTTGGCACAAGTATGATTTAATATTAAAGAAATTTCCTTCATGATAACAGTGTACGTTTGCATTAGTGGCTTGTGGCCTATATGTTGGGTCTGGCTGATGTCTACGTATCTTTTCTTTTTAATTCTAGAATAGGCTAGTGACTTTATAAAATTCCGTAGCAAAAATAGTTCCATATTCAGAACTTGTGCCAAGTTAAGTAATATATTAATTCCTAGCATTAACACGGGTATCTGTATTGCATAGAATTGATCTGGTTTTGATTCTATTCACATTTGCAGGAGGTTTAAAGGCCATTTTGACTGATCAAAATAAATTGATAGTTGCTGTTGGTGGAGTTACTGCATTAGCTGCAGGCATTTACACGACAAGGTATTTATTAAATGCTAAAACGTTTTTTGAAACAGGATACTTATATTTCTGTGAAAATCTTCTTGCTCTGGTAGGGTTAAATTGTTCGTTTATTTAATTTCCGTTCTACTTTATGGGCTGCATTTTGTGCTCTCAGTTGTGTAAAATGTTTTTGCCCATTTGAGAGGAAGATTTTGAGACTGTTATTTATTTGCATTTAGATTTTGGATTTGAATTCATTCAAAAGTAGCTAGTTTGGATTTTTCTTTTTGGAGGTTTTGCTTTGTTCTATATCCTTTCCTAATAAGAGGAAAGGTTGCTTGACATATCAGATGTTTGCTACTCTTTGGGGCATCAACTTCTGAATTTTTTTTTTAAGGATAGGTTTATGTAGGGAGGTGCGGAGTTAGAATTTTTCTTAAGGGCATCAAATTTTTTTCAATCCCTTTTTGCTGACTGCAGAGTTTGTGGCTTTTCCTTACTGTAGAGAAGGTGCAAAGGTGATTTGGAGCTATGTGGATAGAATATTAGGTCAGCCATCATTGATTAGAGAGTCCTCTCGAGGGAAATACCCTTGGTCAGGGTTGCTCTCGCATGTCATGGCCATTGTATCACGTGGTTCAGGTAAGGTGTCTTCCTCAAAAAATGGAAATGGGTTTGGCGATGTAATTTTACACCCTTCACTTCAAAAGCGGATACAACAATTAGCAACAGCAACTGCAAATACGAAGTCTCATCAGGCTCCATTTCGGAATATGCTTTTCTATGGCCCTCCTGGAACAGGAAAGACAATGGCTGCTAGAGAGCTAGCTCGCAAATCCGTAAGAGTTCTTTTATATCATCTCTTGTTAAGTTGTTGAAAGCTTTGAAAGTATAGATTCACCATCAATTGTTATTATTTATGAGCATTATCACAACTCTACAAAGTTGTTAACGTAGCTAGAGAAGTGTCCACTGTTTTGGCTATAACAAGAATTCTTGGAATACCTTGGGGAATTTTTTTTTTAATTGTCCCGACTGTTTCACTTAAGTGGGTAGTGATTGTGGCTTGCAGGTAAGTTACAGCTTACTCATTCCAAAATGAACTTTTGTTTTGATTCAATTTGTAACTGTAGGGCAGAATAAAACCTGTGAATTGAACTTTATGGCTTTTTTGGTAGTATATACTTCCCGTTAGCATGTGCAGTTTCCTAGTTGTGGGTAAGCATTGAATTCTTGAATTTGAACTGTGGTTTGCAAACAATCAAATTACTACTGGTGAAACCGATGATTTTCAGTAGTTGCACAAATTCAGAGACCAGTTTTAGCAAAGAATTTTTTGTTGATGTTATAGGAGTTTGTACATTTTTTACTTTCTTATTTACTGTCCCATATCTATCAGTCACTGTTTTTTTTCTATGCTCGTAGGGACTAGACTATGCATTGATGACAGGAGGGGATGTTGCTCCTCTGGGATCACAAGCTGTTACTAAGATTCACCAGTTATTTGATTGGGCTAAGAAGTCTCGGAAGGGCTTGCTGCTTTTCATTGATGAAGCAGATGCATTTTTATGCGAGTACGTCAACTTGCTTAATACAAATAAATTTCAATTTTTTCTTTATGCAGTATACTTCATCTCTCTGTTCATGTTTGTAATGAAACATAATTTATGACAACTCTTCACAACTGGGCTATACATATCGTTTCTCATTTTATTGAAATTTTCTACAATTCATTTCCTTATTATTATCTCACAGAAATTAATGTAATTGAAACTTCCCTTGGCAAATTTTTTGTGAATGAGGTGATGAAATATGCGATCAATTAATATTTTTGAGTATTCTCTCAATTTGTAGGCGAAACAAAACATATATGAGTGAAGCTCAAAGAAGTGCACTGAATGCTCTTCTTTTTCGCACTGGTGACCAGTCAAAGGATATCGTTCTTGCTCTTGCTACAAATCGCCCTGGTGATCTTGATTCAGCTGTAGGGGATCGTATTGACGAAGTTCTGGAATTCCCCTTGCCCGGGGAAGAGGAACGCTTCAAGCTCTTAAAGCTCTATCTAGAAAAATATATAGCTAATACTGGAATGAGGAAGTCTGGTTTGTTCCAAAACGTTTTTAAAGGACAACAAAAGAAGATTGAGGTCAAAGGGCTGACCGATGATATTGTGCGTGAAGCAGCTGCAAAAACGGAAGGATTTTCTGGGAGAGAAATAGCGAAGTTGATGGCAAGTGTTCAAGCTGCTGTGTATGGTAGCGAGACGTGCGTGCTTGATCCGAGCCTATTTCGCGAGGTTGTAGATTATAAGGTTGCAGAGCATCAACAGAGAAGAAAACTTGCTGGCTCAGATGGAGGGAGTGTGCAAAATTGAAGGTGTTTTGTAATGTGATATTATACAAGGCTAGTACTTTGGGATGGAGGGAAATTGAATGGTTCCATCTGGTAGTTATTTTAGAGGCTATCCATTCATTGATGAGAGAAATTTTGTATTTCTCTGATGTGAGTTTTCATTACATTTAAGTTCAGTGGTATTGGTATCTACCACTTGGGTATTTAAAGTATCATTTGTTCATTGAAGTTTTGGAAGTCATAGAAGAATTCCTGAGGTATTGCAACAAACTTCTAACAAGTTACATGAAATAATGAATTTTGTAGGTCAGAAGCTTTCTCGACCATTGGGATAAATCTGAGTCGACCATTTTTTTACAGTTTCATTTGCGTAGGTTTGCAGTTCCAATTGTTGGATAAGTGAATTCTGTACTCATTTAACTAGAATATTTGAATTCTTCCCAATTTAAATGAAATTGATTTCTCAAATGGTTCCAACTCAAGATTTATGCAATTAATATTGACCATCTAAGTTAAATTTAAATTGTGATGGTTTCAATATTTCAATAGCGTATTTGAATACCCAATTGTGCGAGGTCGGTAAAGATTTTCCTTTTGGATTTAAAACTCTTCTATTCTGGGATCGTGTTGTGGATAATAAGAGATTTGTTATATTGAAGAGGATTAAAGAGGAGTTTCTTCGGTTAACTCTTATTAATACACCTTAAGTGGAATCTTAATTAATTTACTTATTCTTTCCTAATAACCGTAGGAATGAACTCGCACTCTGTTGGTTAGAAGGTGGATAGTGGAGAAGTTGTTGAATGAGTGGGCTTGAGTTAGGAAATTTAAGGTCAAGCCCTTGCTAACTAAATAGCATGGTCGATTTCCCTCTAAGAAAGTAGAAAGAAACACACTTTTCAACAGTATTCTAATAATTTCAGTAGTTTCCAGCCAACTTAATACAAATGAAAGAAGGAGAAGGACATCATAACATAAAGAGATACCAATCTTAAAAGAGGGGAAGGGGAAGGACATCATAACTTTTAAATAATTAGATTGGGCCTTATTATGGAAACTGCTAAGTAATAACTTTTAAATAAAGAGAAACCTTGGAATTAAAAATGGACAATCCCGAGCCAAATCATTTTTCCAAAAACAAAAAATGGTAGGTGCACAGACTCAATTAAGCTAAGATTCCTTTAGCATAGGATTATTATGAGAGTATATTCCTCGTCATTTTGAGTAGATGCCAAGTAGGGTTAGACACTTCTAACCATCATGGTTACCATAATAATATATCCACCGCTTAACATGTGTTTTGGATGGATCATACCCCTATTGTCAGTCAAGCACATTTTAGAAATAAAGTATTGGTACTCGGTGATACTATGCTAGGCACATAAGATCGAGGCTAGAAATGAAAAAGTGAGTCATTTCAATCTTGCAACTCCAAGACATCAAAAACCATTTATTGGAATTCGAGTCAACAAGATAAAGTCATTAGACACGGCAATGAAACAAATTTGGCAAAGACAATGGAACCAGCCAAGTGTGAGTGAATGGAATTCCCAAATTCCTATTTATGCAGGCAGAGTACAACCATGACAGTCATTTCGTTACAGAAGTCAACTTTGGAAAAGGTAGGGTATTGTCTTTCCATGTTCAGGGTTGCTGTCTGGAATGATCACTTGCAGATCTTCTAGTGATGATGGTCCTGAGTATAGCGCAGGCCACAGTACTTGCACACGGCAGGCTCCTCCCGATCGAGGCATATGAACTCAATTGGATGACCAAGGGCAGGATTGCTGTCTGCAATCAGCAGCAGTTTGTTTGAATCAAAATAAGGAATCACACCTTCCTTAATAAATTATTTACTAGGATTATATGCAAGCATGGATACATGTATGGAGATGGACTAACCTCCCTCACAAGCAACGATACGGCCTTCGACCTTGATTGGTGGAACCTCATTGATCAACTCCATGGGTGATTTCTTACTTGTATCCTAGATATGAAAATAAAATAGAACTTTCATATATCCTTCAGCATTGGATAGGATCACAAAGAGTAGAATTTTCCCCCAAAATGGCTCGATATTTCTTAGAAGTAAATGAAAGAAATAGAAAGAACTATATCATGTCTCAACAGTCGGATCACAAAGAGTAGAATCTATCCCCCAAAACGGTTGGATATTTCTTAGAAGTAAATGAAAGAAATAGAAAGAGCTATATCATGTCTCAACCGTCAGTTGAACTTGATTGACCCTCAATAATTTAAGCAAATAGATGGAAAAAAAAAATGTTCTGAAATCATGCCAAAAAAAATTCGAGATCCAAACATGTCAAACAATGTATCAATTATTAAAAGAGAACAGTAATCCAGACAATTTCCCAAAAGCAAAATGAAGTCACGACATATCATTTGAAAATGGAAGAGTTAATTAACAAGACCATTGAAATTGATGCAGTTATAAAACGCACTAACGCCTGCAACACGTATGTACTGAAGAGGATACAGATATTGGAAAAAAAAATATATGAAAAACTTGCAGCTTTGGGAACAGGGATAACTCAACGAACTCTATGGTACAAGTAGAATAGTTGGGCAACACAGTAGATGTTGATGAAAACCTAATTGAGACTCTCAAGCAATCACAATTAAGAAAACCAACGAAATTGCCAAGTAAGAATTAAGAAAATTGAACCCCATCAGAGTAAGCTATTTTATTAGCAGGCCGGTTGATTTAGTTACAACGCTTTCAATGATCAAAACATGGAAGGGAAACCCTACTTTCACAACTCAAAACTTCTTGAAAATGTGAAAAACGCACGAGGGTAGTGAAGAATCGATTGCAATGCGATAGAATCCTACACTTAAATAACTAAAAAAAAAAATCCATGGATAGTTCTCGTATTATACTTTAGAGCTCTCCAAGAAAATCCAGGTTATCTAAAGTAATTTAGATAAATCTAAGATGGTGTACATATTACAAAATAGGAAAAATCTAGAAAGTCTCCGCTGTTAGACTGACTTGATCCTAGTTAATGGACATGGATGTAAAATCTTATGCAAGAAAGAGTCCTCTAGTCTCCTATTTTAACCAAGAGCTGATCAAATCTATTAATAGAGTGATAAAAAAAACCTCTGCTAATGACATTCTCTCTGACTTGTTTACTAGGCAACTACTCCTCCAAGCAAGCACACTAGAAGGGCTGCTTGCTTCAAGTGCATAAGAATGTTACATGCTGCAACCGTGCAACGATTAGCTGTTAGGATAAACAAAGATTATGGTTTCCTTGGAAGACAAATTCTTAAAACAATGACATCGCCACTGCAAGGCAATGAGATGTTGGGTTGGAAAGAACATTCAATAGAAGAACCTAGGTCAGTGAAATATCCGATGGTCTTGCTCATGATTTCCTGGAGATTCATAAAGCAGGGGTTCATGTGGGACATGCATTCTATAGTTGACAATCTTTCTATATGAGAAAACCAACTTTCAAGTCATTAGGGACCACCTGGCACTATCTAGGGGGTGGACACGGAACAGATTGGACCAAGTAGTTAAGAACGTTGTTAACATGTTAAAGAAAATTCACGACAATGAACTCCAACTTTTGGTAACAAAAAAAGGATAACCACTAAACAGTTCTTAAATTTGAGTTATGAGTCCAAAAAAGAGCATGCATCAAATCCCAAATATCATCCCACCATTCATCTAACTGCACAAACATTCTACTGTTTTTCCTTTCTAGCCAAATAAACTACGGTAAAGAACCCCATTTTCAACCTGAACACCGTCATCCATCGTCTCATGAATGCTCAACCTCAATCAACAAATAATCCAAAACTATATGGAAAACGGCTCAAAACTCATGAAGAAAAGGGCATACCCAGAAGCATAGTTTTAATTTTTTCCCATATGTCCATAACTACACAAAAAACACCAGTTCAAGCTTGAAAGCAGGCACTCTGCAAAATTCGGGGCAAGATCTCTATAAATATGTCACATTGCAATAAATATGCGGGATAGATCTCAAAACTGTCGTGGTGTTGCCTTTATGCAATGCAAGGCAAGGATTATTGTTCAGTAAAAGGAAAAAGTAGTTGCCTGTTGCACCCGGATTGGTGGTAAAGGGAAAGTTTTGAGGCAAGCACCTAGCTAACTTAGCTATTTTAGGGTATGTTTGGTTTGAAAGAAATTGGAGGATATTCAAAAGGGTTGAGGATTCTTGGGAGGATGTCTGAGGATTGACTTATATCAATACCTCTATCTAAGTGTCTCCCACTGATAGGTTTGTAACTATCCTTTACCTTTGGTTCTTTATAATTGGAACCTCTTCTGGTAGTCATAGTTCCTTTTTTCCAGGGCATGGCCTGCATCTTAATGAAAAAAATCTTATACATAGTAATAATAATAATTGAGAAGATATGAAAGCCATTAGAAAGCAACACCAACAGTCATAGAACCTGTTGAAGGAGAATGTGCTACCCTGAGAAAGTACCTTGCATTTATAGGGTCCAACTACGAAAAATGTAGAAGTGAAAGAAGGAATCTTAGTTAGGCAGCTAGCTTAAATACAAAGGTCATGCAATTGGTAAGAAATTTTTATATCCCGAAGGTCATAGTAGGTATGGCATTTAGTGAGTTGAAGCCTTCTGCTTAATTGTACTATGAGGTGGTGGGTTATTTCTTCAACTTGGAAGTGCAAGCATATTGCAATCATTTAACGCAATGCAACCAAAGAGTTTTGTGGTAGAAGACTAGATGTTGCCGAGCAAGGAGCTGAAAATGAATAAACTAGTTCCAACTAGAGAATACTAGGCATGTGGACGTCAATTATCAAGTTAAAAAGAAGAGCTCAAATCAACCCTAGAAGAAGAGCCAAAAATTCTAAACAGGCATGGTGATAAAAAAAATGATCCGAGGGAAAATTTTCAGGCATTGCTACGCACTCGTACAAGAATATGCCAACACCTCTTCTTTAGGCACCAGGATGCAAGAAATTCGGAACATTTGTCCTACTCTCTTTTTCCCGAGTTTCAACTTCCACTCTTTTTTGGAGAGGGGAGGTGTTCCATGGCTTGCTATTCGGCTCCTCTTTTTCTTTTTTTTTTTTTCTTTTAACCTGGAGGAGTTCTCTTTTCTACTTTTATACATTCTTTAGGAAGATGATAGCTCGTTAGTTCTCAAATATCAACGAAAAGTTAATATTTCTAATCAAAGATAAAAAATTTAAGTGGCAGGTGGCCATCAAGAGAAAAGGATATAGAGAAATAGCTCTTTAATATTTCTAAAGGTGAGGCATGTACTCTGATAATCTTCATGTACATACAAAACCAACAGAACATGAAGAAGATAATACATAATCTAAGCAGGGAGGCGAGGGGAAGATAGCTAGGTGAGAAATAAAATATTTGTATAGTTAATATAAAATTTGCTTCGATGAAAGACGAGCACCAAAAGGTTTAGCATCCATCAATGCCACTGGAAAACAAGTTTCTTTCTGTTCTCTTCAAATAACATGAATTAATTTCCACATAAAAACAATCGATCAAAAAAAACAACAACAACAACAACAAACAAAAGAAAACCACCACATAAATTGGGAGCCTTCAGACCCAATCTCTAAATCAGTTCTCGGGTAAAGTTAGAAAGAACAACGAATTATAAACAAGAACACAAAATCTGAAGAGATCAATTGAAACACAGGCATCGAAGCCATAAATTTCAAAGGAAGGATTTGCGAGAAATTACTGGATACCTGCATCCATTTGGCGGTGTGCTGGCCGATTTGGTTGCTAACAAGACTCAGACTTCTAGCCGAAGATGGAGTTTTGGAGGAAGATTCAACAAGTGCTTTGAACAGACTCGACGCCATTGATCCACCGATCAAACACACAACCTGAGATGGAGAAAGAGAACGCGAAGGAGAGCTACGGCCAGAGAGAGCTCGAAGTATAAACGCTCGACGGAAGTTTTGCCCCCAAAATAAATAGTAATAATAATAATAATAAATATAATAATTCATTTTTATTTAATAAGAAATAGCATATTTCCAAATAAGAAAATATTTTTTCTTGTAGAAGACCATTTACTATATTATTTACTATATTTTAAAGTTTATAGTAATGAATCGATAGTCCAAATACTCAAAATATTTCAAGTCGTGAAGTTAGGATTGAATCCATGGTATATATTTGAAAGAGGTCAACCTTCTTACTTCTCTCATGTGACAATATTCTTCTGTCGAGCACCTTTTCTCTTCGATGGCAAATGGCTCGGGAGAGAAAAAGTTCATTTTTTTTAGGGTACCTGAAAGCCGTTCTAGTAGATATAGGGTGGGGTTTGTAACTTAGAGGATTAGAGGCTAACAACGTAACGGGCAAAAAGGTAAACTGAAGGATAGTTTGGTCTTTAAGTGATTGGACCCTCGTAGGTAACCCTAACACTAATAAGGTTACATTTCAAAGAGCTCGGTCCATTATGCGACACTTATTCTCACCTTCAAGTAAGCTAGTCAACTAAAATTTGGGTTAGAGTGGAACAAACGATCTATACTCAAGCCTTTGACCCCATTTTTGAAAAATGGTTTTAAAAAATGTACTCAGAGAAGATTTTGAAATACATTTTGAAAACGATTTAAGAAATCAATTTTATAAACTAACAAGTAATTAGGGACAGGAATGACATTGATAACATATAACTTTAGTAGAGAGAATTAACGATTAATTGCATTCTCATATAGTATATTCGGATGCATTAACTAACTAATATGAAACCAAATAAAATGGGCTTGAAATTGCCACTGGCAATACGTCCTAGACAAATATGATCGTGACACTCAGCATATGTTATGTTTTAGTGTAGAATTTGTATTTGTATCTCTAATATTTTGAACAAAGATCCATGTTTGCAATACCCTTTGTGTTCAATAGATCGAGAAGATGTTTACCTTCATATGCTTAAAGCCGTATTAATGAGTAAGTTCTTGATAAGAAACGTCGGCCTATCATAACAGATACGTATGATCCAAGAATTCATATATTTTTTTGTTCTAGAATAGGATTGAATGTTAATTTCCTCATATATAGTAACTGCAACTAAATGAGCTTTATTTTGTCGAGTTGTCCCGTCCTAAACTTAAAGAGATACAAAGATAATTGATCATTTACCAAGCTTATAATAGATAAAGTTCATCACAAGCTCATCCAACTTCCTCAAAACTAGATTGGTAAGAAGATGATCTTCATCCAATCAACAGTTGCACCGGAAGCGGAATAAATGTACTCACAACACTACTGAACGAAGTTACACAAAGAGACACCAAGATATTTCCATGGTTCGGAGAGAAGAAGTTCCCCTACATCCTTGGGTAGCAACCAATCACTAATAAACCAAGTGTTACAAGTGAATAACTCACTATCACACTACAAAGTCTCTCACCAAATGTCACTCAAGAAACATAATGTGACACCTAAAACTCTCCCAAATCCCGATATCACTTGTTAGGAATGGATATTCAGAATGGAGGGAGGAATCACTCATTATATAGCATTACAGAATCAAATCTCCGATATGACTAAGACTAAATTTAATTCAAATAATCAAATCAAATCTTTTCCAAATAACCCAATCAAATCAAAACTTATGACAATTTACAACATCAACGCCACTTTTCAGCCTCGGATGTCTTCTCGGTATGGCGTAAATGACGAAATCAATCGATCCATGACTGCAAATTCCTTCATCCTGTGTGATGTCATCTCAACAAGGTCGAAGAGAAAGCAAAACAGCAGTTCGGTCAGTTTACATAATCTTTCGATCCATTTAGTATCCTCGAGTGTCAAGTCCTCGGTTTCTTAAAGCAACCTGGGACGTTTCTGCAATAGTTACAAGGAGTTTGATGAACATATATCCAGAATATTCTCCTTTATGTGTACCTTTCGAGCCACTTTGCTTCTGAGTCAAACGACAACCGGCAGGTAAAGTGCTGGCAAATCGGATCGCTGAATACGTTGAGGCTCAAGCAGACTCTAGCTTCAATCCGACTCGAAGGTCTTTCAAGAATGAAAGACCCAAACTTTTCATGGAATCCAAAATATTCAATGCTTCATCCTCTTTTCCTTCAACCTTATAAAAATGTACAGCTGCACTCATTATAAACCTGTCTCCTGCATATTTGCATGAAGATTCAAAGAACTCGATACCTTCTTTGACATATCCGTAGTCAAGGTAACCTCTCATCAACGCCCGATTGCACGTAACATCGGGATTTAAACCATCTGTTTGAAGTTTGTCGTAGACTCTTTTGGCATTCCGTATCATACCGACCTTTGCCAAAGCTGAAAGCAACAGGTCGTAATGCGCACAAGATGTGGGGATGCCTTTTTCCTTCATAGAGTTGATGATTTCCTCGGCTTCTGAGTATTTGCAATTCTGTGTGTAAGCTCGAATAAGTGAGAAGTAGGTAAAAGAATCAGGTAAGAGACCATCTTGCTCCATTGCTTCGAAAAGCTTCTCTGTTTCTTCTTCAAGTCCGGCCGCAGCATATACATTGGCCATAATGTTGTAGCTGACCTGCAGTTTTGGGTAAGTCAGCACCAGATTTGTAGAACAATTCAAAGAACACAAGGAAATAAACATTTTGCTATTGTATGGTGCAGCTGAACAACTCTAGTTCTAATAACTGAGTAAAGGTGTGAGATCCCAGATCAGTTGGGAAGGAGAACGAAACATTCTTTATAAGAGTGTAGAAACTTCTCCCTAGCAGACGCGTCTTTAAAACTTTGAGGGGAACCCCAAAAGGGAAAGGTTGAAAATGTGCCAGCGAGAAAGCTGAGCCCCAAGGGGGGTGTACACGAGGCGGTGTGCCAGCAAGGATGTTGGGCCCTGAAGGGGGTAGATTTGAGAGAAAGGAACTCATGGGCCCCGAAGGGGGTGGGCTTGGACTGTTACAAATGGTTTCAGAGCCAGATACCGGACGATGTACCAGCAAGAAGGATAAGCCCCGAAAGGGGTGGACACGAGGCGGTGTGCCAGCAAGGATGTTGAGCCCCGAAGGGGGTAGATTTGGGGGGGTTCCACATTGATTGGAGAAAGGAACGAAACATTGTTTATAAGGTGTGGAAACTTCTCCCTAGCATACACGTTTTAAAAACCTTAGAGGAAGCCTAAAAGGGAAAATCCAAAGAAAACAATATCTGCTAGTAGTGGGCCTGGGTCGTTACATAAGGCACCACTAAACCTAAAAGTTTAAACGAATAGGCTATGGTATGCTTAAATTATGTATACATATCCTTAACAACATACAAATCCAAGGGAAATTATGAGTTATGAGAGTACCATCCCAGGTTTAATCCCTTCTTTCAGCATTTCTTTGAATAGCAAGCTTGCTTCATGCGTCTTACCTACAAAGCATAATATTGAAATATTAACTTAATTTCATTACAATATATAAATAGTTATATCATTGACCGAATGCCCAAAAAGAATCATAGACCATAGTTCAATAAAGTTCAATGATATGTAATTAATTTTACAAGGTTATTTGAGTGAGTCTGGAGAACATAATACCAGCCTTCCCATAGAAGCTAATCAGGTTAGCATATGCCTTTTCATCAGGAGAGTGACCCGAGCTGCGAGCTTCATTAAACATTTCTACAGCTTTATCGAGCTTCCAACCACGTCCATAAACACTGAATCCACAAAAAGCCAATAATATCGATATCTTTTACTAATGGGTGTGGGCAGTCTCAATAGCTCTGGCTATCAGTTTCAATAAATTTGGAGACATTTCAAGTTTCAAATTATACCTAATCATGGTGTTATATGTCTGAATTGATGGTACAATGCCAAGAGAAATCATGCGATTATATATTCTGGATGCAAAATGCAGTTTCCCTGCAAATTAGAACATGTTATATTCATAGTGAATGTTTTTCAAATAGTATTCATCACTCAATTTATTGATATATTTGACGCTAACCAACCTGCCTCCAGCATTGCCTTGATAAATGTATTGAATGCCACTGTATCAAGCTTCAAGTCAGCTTTAAGACTAGCACGTACGACACTCTCTGCTGCTTGATGTTTTCCTGGAAATAATTCAATGTATAATACTACCTCAATAGCAGAAGAAATGCAAAGAAAAGTCTAAAATGCTACCACGTTTAATTGGTTTAGATTATGCGATAACTCAAAATTAAATGACCACTCGAAGAGTTGAGATGGGTTGACTCGGGCAATCTATTCCACCGGGCCAATCAGCACATTAGTAAATAGAGTGTCACAGTCGTACTTTTTCAATTGTGTAACATCATGATCTTGATACACTCATGACAAGCCATGAGGGGAACTCAAATTTCATTTACATTTTTTTTCCGGCTTTGTGACTTTGTCGGACCTTAGGCGAGGTTCTCCTTTACCAACCGAACACAACTCTTGTAGAGTCTAAGCTTGTTCGGCCACACATGTCGCCCGTGCGTGCATGTTCAATCATTTGCGACTCTAGCTGAATTACCTAGTCTCTTGGCTCGGCTATGTCTTTACTCTCGACCAAGGTCTCTCACACACAACGTCGCATCTCATCTTGTCATCAACTTGTCATCTAGGTTCCCCACAACACGGGCTATGTATTGCGATGTCATCAACCATCTTAACATGCTTAGACATGTTTACCAAGTACTGATCCCATGAGTCAACTATATTGTCGAGACATCTCGAACATACATCCATTTGGGTCCAATCGAGGCATGAACCCTCCTATGTCCATGTTGAGTCACTTACAGATACTGTACCGAATAGCAAGTGCATATATCAACTAATGACAAATAGGGTGGGGTGCAATGTCAGCATGAACACTGTCCTAAAAAAAACCCATTTTCAAAGAAATACACCCAAGATACTCGGCTTACAACGCTCGCCTACACTGTGGCACAAAAGTAGCTCACTTAGACCACATGGACCAAGAGTGGTGGAGAGTTGATACCATGTCTCCCCCTATAGTACATTTTGGAGCATTTTTGGACTTGCAGGAATAGCATGATTTTGGCAAACAGTCATATGTGTCCAATTGACATCAAATTTGGCCACCTTTCATATTTCATATATACGGACTTAACTCTAGAGCCATATGCCAAAACTCATAACGAAATCCTGACTTCCGAGGTTAAGGCCAGGGGCCCTACCAGGCTCTTCATCGAGCTTATCTATGACACTCTTGTCTATCCTTTGCCTCTATCTTGCTTATCCCTCAACTTGGCTTCAATGTACACTTTCTTTGGTGTGTTGGATGATGCATCGTCCTTCTCGGTCGCATCATGGCACTTGTCTATCTTAGCCCTCACATGGTTGGATGGACACCACTTGAGGGTAACTATCTTGTCTGTCTCCATGAGAAAGTCACAACCTACTCTCTTCTCAGTATGGTTGTGACATTCTCCCTCACTTAAACTAGTCAGCGTCCTCAATAACGCGCTCAATAACTTACTCAGAGGCATAACACACCATCATAAATTGTGACACAGTGCACCCAACTCTAGCCTCTTATAGTCATATGCTACAAAATTTTCTAAGAGTTCCACAGTAAACTTCTATCTGGTTATTGGCTTTGAAAACATTTAAAGCCTAAACCTAAATTAGAACAGGTTAATATCTCTAGTTTCCACAACCAGTCATTCATTTTTCTTTTTAGCCTTTCAAACTCTTTAAGAAGAAAGTGGTATGAACAGGTACAGAAGAAGAAGACTAATCAAACAAAGAGTAAGTAAAAAAAGAAAAACAGTATGCCGATCACTTATACGACTCCACAACGTACCAGCAATACTCAAAGTATTCACCATTCTGCTGACAGCAACAGCACCAAGATCATATCCTTTCTCAATTAGCGCATTGTAAACCGCGAACGCTTCTTCTGCTTTATCACATTTGATATATGCATCGATCATAGAACCAAAAATCAATTCGGATGTGCAAGAATCTGAAACTGCTGCAAAAATTTCAGCTGCTTGATTTATTTTCTTCTCTTTCCCATACAAACTGATTAAGGACGCTGTAGTAGCGTCATCTAGCTGGTAGCCAAGCTCGAGTAATTCTTTCATAAGAGCTCCTGCTTTCAATGCATCACCTGTAGAGCAAAGAAATTAATCGAGTTTGCCTTAAACCGAAAGCATAGATAAATAAATCCATAAAATCAATATTATCATAACTCAAAAGACAAATAATTTTCTTGCCTTCTCTAATCAAATTAGCTACAAGTTGACTCACAACGCTCACGCCACCATCCCTAAGTATTAATTTCAGGATCCTATTCCTTTTACCAACATCGCTGTTCGCCAAATACAGCCGAAGTATCATATGAAGAGCCATATAATCTGGTTGGTCATAGCTGCCAATTGTATTTTCATTTATCATAAATGAAAATGTCTCCATAAATTTCATATCAACAAAATACTCATCCTTCTTCATAAGTTCAACTAAAATTTCAGCTTCTTTTAACATCCCCTCCTTGCAATAGACTCTCATAACCAATTTATAAAGTTCCTCGTCGAAAACTACCCCATCCTTTCTTATTTGGGCTATAAAATCTTTTGCCTCGTCCACCAAGTCTAATTTTAAATACAAATTGAGAATATCAATACACGAACGAGCATCAGGAAGCCCGGTTTTGGATAGAGCTTGAAATGTGGATTCTGCAGAGCTTATATCTTCTTTCATAACATAACACTTTAATGATACTATATAAGCAAATCTTGAAAACCAAATGTTTCTAGATTTCATCAACTCGATTACGTTTAAAGCTTTCTCGAAGTTTCTCGAACCGAGATGGACTTGAGCCATTGCCAAATAGCTTTTCTCATCTGTAAGTAAACCAAGTTGCTCCATTTCTTCAAATGTCTTATGGGCATCCTCATGTAGACCCAATTTTCCATATATTCTAATAAGTAATCCATATATAACTTCATCAACCACCACTTGTTTCGTTTCCATCTCGGAAAACAGAGAGAGGGCTTTAGAATAATCTCCATTCTTGTAAAACAATGTCAGAAGTGAAGAACAAGTGTAGCTACTTGGAACAATATCCTTATCTCTCATATCCTTGTAAAGCCTCAAAACTTCACCCGAATTCCCTCTTTTTGCGCTTAAATTAATAAGTAGGTTATACGTCCCCTCTTCAGGAACGAACCCACGGTTCTTCATCTCGTCGAAAACTTTGAAAGCCTCCTCACTATGTCCTTCCTTAACAAGTGAGGTGATAACTACAGTATAGGTAAATTCATTGAATGTCACTCCTATCTCTACCATCTGCATCCATAGTTCTTTTACCTCGGCATGGAGCCCCTTCTTCTGCAAGGACGACAGCATAAAATTGAAAACGGCACTCGAAGGTATAATTCCCCTGTCCTTGACAGCAGAATAGAAAGACAACATAGCCTTATGATGTCCCCATCGGGCGTATGTACATAACATCGTTCCACAAGCAACTTCATCTGGTTCTAATCCAACTTCAAGCATCTCCAAGAAAGTTTCTTCAGCTAGCTTTATTTTTCCAACTTGCCCATATGTTCGCAAAACAATCGTGTAGACAATGACGCTTGGGCGATAACTCAACTGTCCAAACAGAAGCCTACGATTATGACGTATTCAATTGAATGCTTCATTTCAAACTATTATGTGGTAACAACATTCTAACAGGAAACTACAAGGGACCCAACAGACATTGATTTTAATCAAACATCCATCAAAAGGGTATTAGTTCAAGTCACCTGAAGAACAGTTTGTATATCATCATGGATCAAACATGGCATTGGTAAGATATAATCAAGTTTATTTACTCTTCAGCTAGCTGAGCAAATTCAATGTAAACAGCAACATTCTAAACAAAACACAATCAAAAGGACATAATTCCTCAAAACCCACCTGCAATTTCATCCAATCAAGCACATCTCTGACCTGCCTCCACCCCTTCTGCTCTTTAAGCACTATACACATCTCCCTAAAGGTCAATTTTCCAACAAAAGAAGCCATCTCCATTCTCATATCGTACTCTCCTTCGGCTTTCTGAGATAAACTCCGCACGTGCTTAATCGCCGCCACCACATGCTTTCCATAGAGGTGGCCATTTTTATCGTCCTCAAGGTACTGCACCATCTGTTCCGGAGTTCTCTTGATCCATTTGGGCGTTTGAGCTCTCGGGCCCTGATTTCGACGCAGTACACTGAGGTACTGAGCCTTGGCCTTGATGATTCGACGGGCGTTGTCGTCGGAAAGCGGCTTTTTGGCGTTTTTGGACCTGGGTTTTGGTCTTGCAGGGTTGCCATCGCTGAGAGACCAAGGATCGGGCGTTACCGACGAGCGGATGATGAAAATTTGGGGTTTTCTGGACTTAAACGGGCAGCGGCTGCTGCGATTGGAAGGGGGAGGGAGGAGGATTGGACCAAGGAATGAAGTCTTGAGGAACTCCATTAGAAGTTTTCGAAGAAACTTACCACGAAATTTGCTGTTCGTTATGAGACATCAGGAGAGGTTAATGGATAAGCAAGGACCGTACTGATAAATTTCAGTTTGTTTCAAATTTTCTAGTTCTAGTAGCATGGAGCTAAAAGGGGTTTATCTCTAAAAAGTTTATATTGTAATGAAATTCGATCGTCATATTCTCTTTCGATCAAAATTGATTCTCGTTTGCTTTTTCTTACCGATTAAACCTGATGCATGAGTAGAGGCTCTATCTAAAAGAATACGATCGAAAGTTTAATAGAACCGTTCACAGTAGAATAAAAGAACAAAATGAAAGAGAATGCACAAGAACAAGAGTTGATGACTCAAAATAATTCGGGGAAGAACGACTATCACAAGCAACCTTTTATAGATGCTCTAGTAGACCGTCACGTCGACCAACAGAGGAGAGGAGTTAACCAAAATGAAGGAATACCCCAAATGATTTTCGAGACTCATCATGGATGGCAATTGAGATCGAGCTATATGAGATTATATGATGTTTCGAATAATTTGTGAGTACACAAACATGTTAGATTGACAACTTTATGATGCAAACGCAACACCGCAAGACGGAGCGTAAGCATACACCACACATATGTAAGTAAAATTAGGAAATACTCTAAGGTCGAGTACATCTATATGTTGAAGTTAATTCAAACGTGCAAGGTCTAAGGTTAATCAAAGATGAAGCAACGGTTAGCTCTAGATCACTAAGAATGCTCCCTTCTTGATCTAGCAGGCATCTAATCAAGAAGATGATGGGAAATAATAAGCATATGGCAAACAAGGCTACTCCTTCCAAGGCTCTTCTTGCAGAATGCTAGCACCATGAAACGCTAGCATATTTCGTAGACCAAATAAACCCTATCGAGCCTGTTCGTGATAGAGAAGTGGTCATGTAATCTAACTGATAGGACAACAAACGTCTAAAATGATATAATATTGTCTATCTTGAACATAAACTCTTATAATTTTGTTTTTGTTTCTCCATAATAGCTCCTACCAACAAAGATGGTGTTTCTTATTTATATACTCATAATCTTCCAGCTAATTAGCCAGCATAATTAAACCAAAATTCTATGGGAAAACTACTCGTCTTCCTCAATAATCATATAACATATTAAAAATTTAGCTGATATTTAATTGGCATCGTCGGAAAAAATGAGAGAATTTTGAGAAGTCTATCACATTCAAAGTTTTTATATCGTGCTGTGAAGTAGCTAAACAAACAGTAACGCTATCAAAATGAAGTGTTTTAGTTGATCTTCCTATGTGGTGATATTCTCTTTGCTGTGATTTTTTATATCGAAAGTTGTTACTTGATTCAACAATATCACAGTTCTCATCGTTGTTCTTGTCAAGATATCAATTTTCCTTGGCTATCTTGTCATTCTTTTTTTCTTCCATAGAGCTTGTTTTAGTCAAACCGACATCAAACAAAGAGATTTGATTTTCCTCCATCTCGACTTCATGAGAACAACTCGTACAAAAGTTAAACGAGATAATGGATACTACAAAAGTCTTTTTAAGTATCGTTAATTTCTTTGAAAAAGAGGTAAGAGGTAGAGAGTTTCACTCGGCATGCCAATCTGTTCACATGAAGTGGAAATGAATTTGAAATTGTATTCATTTATGTAATGTATGATCCCCTAAATCTCTATCTTGGACGTGTATTTAGCTTGTTGTAAATTGAAAATTCTATGATTCGTTCTTATTATGCCAATCATTTTCTTTGATGAGATTTTTCTTTTTATTCAAAGTTTTGCTTCTTCGATTCAAATTCTCTACGATGTTCTATTCCTTTTAACTTTTCTTCTCATGTCATTCTCTTTCACTTTTGATGTAGACTTTTTTTTTTTTAAAATTTATAGTCGAAAACAATCCTCAATAATAATTAACTTATTGATTAAATGTTTGAAGGAGGAAGAAAATAAGATAAGAATGAAGTTTTTAGGTTCAAGGATTTAATAATTAAATTAAAATGGACAAATTTTAATAATGGAATATGCAATAATGGTTTCTTTATTTTAAGAAATAATGGTTGATAATGACTTTTTAATGCAAAAAAAATTGTATTATTGTTCTTATATGTTTTCTTAATTAATTGGTCAAATATGATTATTGTGATTTTTTAGATTATCCTTTAGAAGGCTATATTCAACATTTACATCTGATCCGTATATGATGTCAATGATAAGTTGAGTTTTATTCGATTTTAGTTGTTAAGATAAAATATATAGTAGATAAGTTAAAAAAAAAAAAAAAACGACCCTACACAACCCAACTTGAAAATAGAGGGTTACTAAACCCCATGTGTCTAAGGTCTCCATC
This sequence comes from Cucurbita maxima, assembly GCF_002738345.1. Taxonomy (NCBI): domain Eukaryota; kingdom Viridiplantae; phylum Streptophyta; class Magnoliopsida; order Cucurbitales; family Cucurbitaceae; genus Cucurbita; species Cucurbita maxima. The sequence continues at coordinate 1,599,497 of NW_019272025.1, read as the reverse complement.
CATCGATATTAGAAAGGAAAAGGACAATTTAAAATTTGACTTAACACATAAAATAACTTGCACTATTAACCCGACCATATAGAAATTTGAACCTACTTACAATAAACCCAAAAGAAAGAAAAAAAAAAACTAGAAATTAACTAATAAGATGGATTTTTTNAAAAAAAAAAAAAAAAAAAAAAAAAAAAAAAAAAAAAAAAAAAAAAAAAAAAAAAAAAAAAAAAAAAAAGTTGAATTGCATTGGTATTAGGTGTAGAGGAAGAAGCTTCATTCAGGCTTGCGGCAAGTAATAATGGCAAATTTGATGAGATCTTTCTTGAATCCTTCAATCATCAATGGCATTACTAATGCCCCTTTTATTGTTTTCCACCCTGTTTTTCACCCAACAAAGTAACAATTGTGAATACCTTTTTACGTGGTAAAACAAAAAAAAAAAAAAAATTTACTTTTTAGTCTCGATAACTATTTAATTTACCACTTCGCAAGAGCGATGAGAAGCCATTCCAAGTGAATGCTGACCGAATAACTGCGGGCCAAAACGGAGCAACATTCCTAGACCAGTCTGCCGTCCTTACATCCTGTTAAACACCACAACAATGCCTTTTCACATCACGTTTTTACCTCAAAATCCCACATGGGTTTCATCCATTCTTTAACTTCTACCCACCATCTTAGATATTATGGATGATTCCTTCGTATACGTGAATATCAATACTTAGTGTAATGAAAGATCGAGTTTATTCGGTTGAGTCCTTTTATTGGCATTAACTATGTCTACAATAGTTAAACCCACTACTACTAGAGCCGTTATGTATTGTGGGATATCATAATTCACCTCCCTTTGGGGCTCAGCGTCCTCGCTGGCATATTGCCCGATATTAAGCTCTATACGATTTGTAACAGTCAAGCCCACAATTAGTAGATAATGTCTACTTTGATCTGTTACGTATCGCGGTTAGTCTCACGGATTTAAAACACGGTTTATTAGGGAGAGGTTTCCACACCCTTATAAATAATGGTTTGTTCCCCTCTTCAGCTAATGTAAGATCTCAGAATGTCAACCAATGAATGAATAGATATGATGATGCTCAAAGTAGGAAGAGTATGATACCTGGAGACCGTGGGACTCGACTAACTTGACGTAATCAGCAGTGGAGCACCAAGCAGGGAGATAGAAGCCATCACAAATCTTCTGAAGGAGTTTGTGCTCCCATGGCTGCAAGGAGTCCTCAGAAGGCCCAAGGTCTCTATGGCACCATGTCACTATAATTATGGTGGCTCCTGGGGCTGCAACTCTAACCAGTTCACTCACAAACTGCAGAGGTTGAAAGAGGTAAAGCATACAAACAAACAGACACGAACTTCAAAGTAAAAGTCAAGCAAAGGAGAAAAATAACCTTGGATTTGTCAGGCATGTGCTCCCCACTCTCCATGGACCATACCAGATCAAATTCCCCATCTGAGAATGGTTGGTTCAGAGCATCTGCCACTTCAAAACACACCTACCACTCACCAAATATCCTCTTATTATTGTCAACGTGTGTCAACTTTGTTCTAACATTTCAGATTCCTTCATAGATAACCGAGCCCATCATCTCTCAAACTTTTACAACATCTATTTTCATTTTTAAAATTTTCGACCATCACATGTTCTTAAATTCATAATTCGATATTCATTTCATCCTCGCATGTTCTTGAATTCATAATTCGATATTCATTTCATCCTTGCCTGTTCTTGAGTTCATAATTTAACATTCATTTACTAAATTATATCCAAATTAGAGGTCAAAATAGATTTTAAAATGGACCCAAAAAAATTACTAAACATTTTGAGAAGTAGTGGTTGTGTGGGCACTCTTTTCACAATTTCAGCAACCAAACAAGAAAAGGACTAATCCAGCAGGTATTCATTATTTTGGTTGTATTACTTGATTCGTGACTAATTTTCAAGTTTGGTATCAAAGCAAAGAAAACGGTAAAACAAAAGCGTAACGGAAATTCTTCAATGAAGAAAATACAAAACAAGATAAATGGAGAAGAACAAAAAAGAACAGAGGATTCAACGACGTCCATACCTTATCACTTAATCCAGCATCAGCAGCAATCGCTTGAGCGCGTTTGGCTTGAACAGGGCTCAAAGTTATACCTCTACATTTCGCCCCAAACTTCCTCGCCAAATACCTCGAACTTCCCCCAATCCCACACCCAACATCCACCACCGCCGTCGCCGCCTCCACACCGGCGAACCGGAGCGTCTCCTCAATCATCCGGATTTGCGCGGCACGGTGATCAGAGAGAGAAACGGAAGAATCAGGATCGTAAAAACCATGGTGCATATGCTCACCCCAAACGTTCTCCCAAAGCCCCGATGATTCATCATAGAACTCAGCGATTCCCTCCTTGAGTCTATCGACATCCATATCGATCTCAACGTCCGTCGTCGTCGCGGCAGTGGCAATCAGAGAGCAGTTGCGGCGGCAGCGGGTGAAAGAAGAAGAAAAGGAACGACGGAGAGGAATCGGAGAAAGGATTGTGGCTTTGAAGCGATTGGAATGGAGGGAGGAGAGGGAATAGGAAGGCGTAAGGATTGGAGTTGCAGCGGTGAAGCTCATTGCTGCTTACAATATAAAGAAAGGAGCAATGGCCGACGACAAGTCGTTGGGAAAGTAAAGCAGCGTCAGAGAAGATACAGAAAAAACTATTGCGATTTTCTTTTTTTTCTTTTTCCTTAAATTTCCGTGGGGTATTAATTACAATATTATATATTAAAAAAAAATTTAATTTATAATTAAATATCTCCCCGTTTTTTAGAAAATTTTAATTTCTCACCCTTAATAGGTATATAAATTATAACAAAAAAAAAAAACCTCGATTTACGTTTGAGGTAGACGTCGAACTTATAGATATTCATATCGACGAAAATTTAAACTCTCGAGTACAATCAAACTAATTTAGTTATAACCTCGACCGAAAATTTAGTCGGATCGATACTCTCATATACTGTTGAACAAAAGAACACAACTTCTATATGAATGTCAGAGCATAATTTAGTAAAAAAATAACTTTTAGGAAAATACTTATCTACAATAATTTTCCGTTAATAACTAAAATCTCATACAATACTCACAAAGATAAAATATTTTTAATATTCGTAATAATTTTAAAAGTAGAGTAGAGTTTAGTTGGATTGCAACCCTATTTTTGAGTTGGTCTAATTGACTCAACTAAAGAAATGTCAACCAGAGATCGGTCTGAATTTTTTGTTTTCGAAACATTCAATCCAACTTAAAGTGAAAAAAAAAAAAAAAAAGTTATAACTCAACTAAGTTAAATTATTTGAATTGATCGAGTTTTCGAGTCAACGTGATTATTTTTTTTTGTTCGTTGGGACCTCGGTCTAGCCCACTTGAGAGCGTCTGTGTGGTCCATTTTTCTTCTTTTAGTAAAAGGTGCGCACTTCTAACCCTTTTTAGCTTAATGTGCTTAATGATGGTTAAGTAATATTGATAAGGGATTAAACCACTAATCACACTAATATTAGCTTTACATTGCAATGAAATTGAGGTCAAAATTGGACATTAATTACAACTTTAATTCATTAATATTTAAGGTGTTAATTAATTTAGTATAAAAATTTAATAAATATTTTTATTTTAAAAAACAAATGTATTTTTTCACTCGAGTGCAGAAGAGTATTATGATACATATTAAAACGTATAATCTTTCATTGTCAAAGATAATGAACATAACGATTCATCTGAGAAGAACATATTTAACTGATTAAAGTATTAATATTTTTAAATTTAAATTTTGAAGAACATAACGATTCATCTGAGACAGTATATTTATTTATAAGAATTGAGCGTTTAGACTATAGTTTATAACACTTTTATTCAAATTTTTGAAGAAGAATAATTTTATTTCCAGGTGATTTAGAAAATTATTTTTTAAATTATTTTAGTACTCCGACTTTATATTATATTCTCTTGAACTCTTTATTTAGTAAAATAAATAAAGAGGTAGAGATTTGAATTTTCCATTTAAAAAATAAAATAATAATTCATCAATTTAAAAGAAAATATAAAATATAAAATAGAGAAGATCCTTTAAAGATTCTCCACGTGAGTTTGTTCCCTAATGATAGTAGGTAACTATATATATTAAAGCGAAAAAAAAAATGGTTAATTGTATCCCGCTCCACCTCGTCTCCATTGGATCTGTTCTTGGGGGTACCCTAAAAAAAGGAACCTTTTCTCTCCCCAGCCATTTGCCATTTCGGGTTAAGAAGATGTGAAAGCGCCTCTCTCTCTATAAGAACGGTGCGTTCCAAGGTGTGAAGTGAGAGAGAAAAGTGGGAGAGAAGGGTTTTGAATAAGACGACCTTTTCATTTTTTTTTTTTTTTTCCATATTGAATATTGAAAAGTAATAAGAATGAGAGGTGTTAAGCTTTTTATCATCCTGGGTCGAGCTATTTTTCCGTAGGACCTCCCCTACAGTATCGTCACCGCAGTAGAGTTTAACCACCAAGTTCGGGATGGATTGGTGTGGTTCCTCTACGCCTAGGACACCAGAATATCGAACCATGAACGAAGAAAGGCATGAGAGAAAAGCATATTGGCTAGTGATTGTGAGGCTCCAATTCTTGACTGAAGGGGACACCAAAGGCCTCTGCCCTTCCATCCCTTGGATAGATCAAGAGGGAGGGCAGAACTTTTTTTGGTTTTTTAATGTTGTTAAAAGAGTCGAAGACTGAAAATAGATGGCGAGTGCCTAATTGAATTGATCGGGTCATGTAGGAACAAGGTTCAAGTCTATCGGTATGTTAGGATGCCTCAGTTATGGACGATGAATCAATTTAATAATTTCGATATTATTATTTATGATATTTTAACAGCTTTTGCATCATCGAAAAATATTAATGATTTCTATAGGATTGAATCCCGAGTTATTGCTATACAAGTAAATAGCTTTTAAAATTCAAAGTGATTTAAAAGGGGCATTATTTGCAACAATAATAGAAGTTGAGATAGTCATTATGGAGTCCACATGAACTAGAATATGGGTGTTATAAATGCTATTGAAAAATGAATTTACTTTTTTTAAATTATTATTATTCAATTATTTTATTTTTATTTTGTTTAATTAAGCTTGTATATATTTATTTGTATTTTTTAAAAATAGAAGTTTTAGCCTAACTAAAAAATTCAAGACTATTTATTTAGTTCATTATACATTCATCAATAAATGAGAAGTAATAAAATAAAGTCAACCGTACAGAAATGTCTTGCTTTAACCTAAAATAGAAGTAGCACGTGACTTAAGTATGTAAAGAGGTGACCTCACTATAGGAGGTAAATGCAAGAACATGCAAATGCAATGATGAGATCTATCATAACAGTCTATTTTCCTACGGTACTCTCCTAACGGATAGCTTGAATGTGTACCATATTCTCTACACACGACCCATGTGCAAGTGTGAACCCACCAGTCAATTCACACACCACTGGACTCCTTTCCTTGTCGGGCGAGCATGCTTTAGTAGCTCTTTGTGCCAGACACCCGTTAGAAGTAGTAGTCGTCATGGCAGCATTATGTAAAACATAATGGTCGTTTTTTTGCCTAGTTATGTACATGTATGTACCATCGTGAAGGAATAGGGGTATCTCCTAATGCAATGAGCACACAATAATGCATGAGGTCCCAATATTTTTCCATTTTCATTATTTTTTAATACAACCCTAGCGTTCTGCACATATCATATCTCATATCGTTTATCATATCTTTCATACATACGTTGGGGCTATATTTCATGCTAGTTTATTGTTTTGCATCTCAATCATATCATATCATTCAGATTACATAAATATGTCATATCATACTATTTTATGCTTCTAGACATAACAATTTTCATCATATACATATCATACCATAACATATCGCATCACATTATATCATATCATAAACATGTCAATTTATCACATATCTCGTACCATAACATGTTTCATATCATATCACAATAACTAATAAATAAATAAATAAATATATATATATATATATATATATATATATATATATATATATATATATATATATATATATATATATATATATATATATATATATATATATATATATATATATAT